>NC_056747.1:214073870-214386370 GCF_019279795.1 Protopterus annectens | reverse complement strand
AATTGATTATCCAGTTTCTCTTTCCAATCCTTTCTAACCTATGCTAACTGATTCCTATAGTTGCCATGCAGTATGTTATGCGCCCTACTAATTATCTATTTTTTAACAGCAGCTTCTGTTCTAGATTCTATTAGAAATCTACCATGATGACATTTTGCTTAGGATCCCCTTATTTATTTCTCTTTGCCTATAATCTAAAAATTCTCAAAAAAAAAAAAATAAAGCATATATACTAACTTCTGTAAGAAGTACTTCAGTGGTTCTGTTTGTTGCATCTTTACTTGGAAATTCCTTTAAAGAGCTTTTCTGACTCCATATAGAATAAGAAGGTTTATAAATACTAAACATAGTATGTACTGGAGGTGTTTATAAAACTGTAAAGCCGATTAGGACCATATATTTTATGAATATCCTTCTTTAACTACATATTGGAATTAACAGCAAGAAATATACTGATAGTCTCACCACGATGAAAAAAGACCAAGTAGATCCAAAATTCGATACTTTAATGAACAAGAAAAAAGATGTGCGCTTTCGCGTGGACTCCTCCACGCTTCATCAGATAAATTACAATAAAAATAGTGCTGCTTAAATACAATATTAGGCGGGAAATTAAATAATTAGAAATCCAATTAATCAATTAGTTAAAAGCCATGGCAACTCTAATATGCATATTAATATTGCAATCAACCATCTTAAGTCTATAAAACATTAAAAAGAGCACTGCTCAAATAATCTGATATATATATATATATATATATATATATATATATGCTCATATCAAGATTAGAATTAAATAGTGATAAAATCAAAAACAATAAAGCAGTGATCATTTAATAGCACTGTTGTTGAAAAATATATTGAACATCATGGTAGCAACAGATCACCGTTGCCATCCTTCTAAATTGTAGCAAAGCGTTTCCGCTTCGCGGCTCAAACCATCTGTGAGGTGCATAATAATATTGCAATCAACCTTCCTAGTTCTGTGGAACAATAAAAAGAACACTGCTCAAATAATGTGCATATATTTATACGCTCATATCAAAATTAGAATTAAATTGTGATAGAATCAAAACCAATAAACAGTCATCACTTCATAGCACTGTTGTTCAAAAAATATATATTAAACATCATGGTAGCAGCAAATCACTGCTGTCATCCCTGTAAATTATAGCAAAGCGATTCCGCTTCGCGGCTCAACTCATTTATAAAGTACTACATCATTAAAATGAAGCAAATAAAGCTTCGAAAAATCAATTATTAGTGGTGTCGACCATCACATGAAATTTGTGACAAGCTATAAACACTCTTATAGATTCGCTAAACCACAATATAAATGTTAAATGGAAGAATATTCAATGATGAAATTAGAAAATAAAAATAAAAATAAAATTGTGACTAATAAAAGATACCTCAGAATTCAAAAACTGTCTATGCAAGTAGACGTCATGATAATACTTAAATAACTTTAACCAACCAAAAATCAAAAATATATATATAAATATATATATAGATTATAAACATAATGTTATTTGAAACATTATGCAGTAGATCTAAACAACATGTTGTTGAAAAACTCAAATATCAATGTGTATATCTGGAGCAAACGCAGTCAAGAAAAATGCTACATTGGCATGTAAAAAATATATATGACTAAAAAACAATAGAAACTAAACTGTGAAACATATAAAACAAAAAACATACAGTCAACATTTGTATAAGCGTTCTCAGGTAAAAGACCGAACAACAAAGTAGAAACATCAAAGGCACAGCCAAACAGGACATAGGAGATAGATATATAAGAACTTATGTTAACGTCTCCTATTGTCTAAAACAGGTTTGATTGTGACATAGTTGTTGAGACCTGGGATGACATGGGCACTTAATCTCAATATCCATTTTAATTCTGATGTTGCGAGGTGATTCAATGGGTCACCTCTTCTGTTATTATTCAAAACAACCTGTAGAACTCTAAAACTAAAATGGTGACTCTTATTATCCAGAATATGTTTTGATAAAGCATTAAGTTCATTGCCTTTATGAATATCATATATATGATTGTATATTCTGTCAGTTAATCTTCTTTTAGTAAGGCCCACATAAAATGCATCACATTTTAAATAAGTAGCTAAATAAATTAAATTCTTTGTATTACATGTAGCATAAAACTTGGGTGAAAAAAAACAATTCAGAGTAGGATGTTTAAAAGTTTGCTCCGTAGTGATGTAGATGCATCTAGTGCAATGATTACAAGGATATGTGCCAACCCTAGTACTCAAAGTTGGTTTGGACAGATTGGTAAGGGTCCAGTCATTACAAAGAATCTTTTTTAGGTTGTCACTATTTTTATATATAAAACATGGTCTGTTACCAAGAATATCTTTAGTGGACTGTTCCATGACAAGAACATTCCAGTTTTTGGTGATGACTTCTTTTACAAATTTTATATCACTAGTATATTTCAAAATATAGGATAATTTCTTACTTTTAAAATGACTTAATAATCTATTGCCTTGTATTTGTTCATGAAAATTTACTGTATCTTGAGGGTAGATTATTGGACCTATAGTTTTAATTTTTATATATCTCACTAATTTGGGTTCATAACCTCTGTCTAAAAATAGATTTTCCATTTTATCTGCTTCATTCTCCAGTGTGGTACAGTCTCTACAGACCCTAGATAACCTCATAAATTGACTTTTGATAATCCCTGGAAAAACATGCCTAGGATGCATACTGTCATAAGACAAGAGGCTGTTCTTCCAAATGTTTTTTCTATATAGGGATGGAGCAATCAAACCTTTGTCTGATAATGTTTAGGTGACATCTAGAAAGTTAATACTTTTATTCAATGCTTCCATGGTGAACTTAAAGAACGTAGTAGTGGAATTCAAATACATAAAAAAATGTTCAAATTCTAATAAAGAACCTTCCCAAACAATTAGGATATTGTCAACAAACCTTTTATATAGTTTAATCTTCTTATAACAACTGTTATTAAAAAGAAAACTCTTTTCCCAAGGGTAAACAGCTAAATTTGCGTAAGTATTAGCACAGGGGGTGCCCATGGCAACCCCCCATTTTTGTAAATAACATTTGTCCTTAAAAATAAATAGATTGTTATAAAGGACTGTCTCTAACAATTGGCCAATCAAAATCTGTTTATTATTGCTAAAGTCTGAATTTCCTGCAATTAGTTCTCTTACTGCTTGTAAACCATATTCGTTGGGAATTGATGTAAACAAATTGTTAACATCCAACATTATCAATAAATAATTTTGGTTTGTGATGTCAAAAACTAACTCAGTTATATCTTCTAATAGTTGATATGTATCTTTAAGGATGAAAGATATTTCATTCACCACTGGTCTCAAAAGATGTTCAATAAAACTAGAAATGGTGGAAGTAACCCACTTTTCACCTGAGACTATTGGCCTCATAGGTGTAGGTAATATACCTTTATGTATTTTGGGTAGTCCTTTTATGATGGGTATATTCGGAAACTCATTGTAAAGGTAATCATAGGTGTCTTTATTAATTTGCCTACACATAAGCATATCATAAATTTCATCATGTACTTTTTTGATGATTTTGTTAACATCTTCAGACGTAACCACTTTATAAGTGGTATCATCAGACAGGAGGGATAACATGTTGGTCACATAATCTGAGGTATTAAGTATGACTATTCCCCCTCCCTTGTCAGCAGGTTTTATAGTTAAGTCTCTTGTGTATTTTAATTTATTAAGCGAGTCAAACTCAGCTGTGGTAAGGTTATAATATGAAAACTTATTACGTTTCCTAGAATAACCAAAATAAAAATCTCTTTCACAAAGTTTCAAAAAGCATTCAATATTATGGGGTAAGGTTGGAATGAAACTGCTTTTTCTTTTACAACAATCAAACTATTGGATGACTCTAGCAGAATCAACATAATCCTTAAACAACAATTTCAAGGCAACAGAGCGGCAAAAAAGTCTAAGGTCAATTAAAGTCTCACTTAGTTCACTTATGTTAGCAGGAATAAAATTCAGACCTCTATTAAGTAAACAAATGTCTGAATCTTCCAAAATATGATTTGAGAGATTAAATACCAGATCAGTTAATTTCTTGTTTTTCTCATCGCTCCTTGTTTCTCTCCCGAGTACTTCCTCTTCCTGGGTCCTCGACTGTTCGAGTGACCCCTTTTGTAAACAGTCTCCTTTATAGGATAAGGTAAAAAACGTTGGATGCCTTGATCAGGATCCTTGGGTCTGGCTCCTAAGGCACTATCTCCTTGTTTATTCACAAGAGCTAATTGATTGGGAGGTGGTGTATCAATGAACGAGTCAAGGTGGACTGGAGGAGTATTGACAGAAGCAGAATCTGGAGGAGTATCACGTTGTCTCATCATGTGGGCTGTGTAGACAAAGTAGAGTGAGCGGACCTAGAAGCATCTGTCACAAAAGGTCTAGCCTGTGTTGGTGATTCATTGGTCATAAGACCATTCGAATGCTGATTGATATTATTACATATTGGAATTCATTTAATGATTTGTTTTCAATCCTTATGGTTTGACAATATTTCTTTAAACAAGAAAACAATCTTGTACAATATTCCAGTGAATCTTAATGAAAACAGAGAGAATTATTATCTTCTCTGAACTATTTTGGCAGTAGCAAGAAAAAAACTAAAGCAAAAAATGAAAGAAATCAGTTTCTCTACAGTTTCAAGAATTCTTGCCATCTTTACGAGAAATAATAATAAAGGAATCTGTAATCAAAAAACAAAGAATATTTCCAAAACTGTGTACAAATAACTAATTGGACTGAAGTCCTTTCATTAATTGATTTGTATAAGGGTCTTGTTCAGTCCCACATTTGAATGTTTACATTTGTTTCAAAGTAACATTTCTGGTATTTTCAAATTTGATTTAAGTATTTTCTTTAAAAAATGTATTGTTCATAGTATATTTTCCATTTTTTTTACTGTTTTTTACAAGAATGATGATATTTATCTTTTTATTTTCAGACATGCCTTGTACATGTTGTAATTTGTTTCTTTTTAGATTTATTTATTGTTCTTTTTCTCCAAATTTTACTGTGTGATCTGCTGAAAGTTTCAATAAATTATTTAAAATAAAAAAAGAAAGAAAGAAAGAAATACTGATAGATATTTATAAGGAATTATATGTGCTTGTGTGTGCACTAAGCAAAAATTACCACAAAGTGTAGGTACAGAATGTTGTGAGATATAATCCCCCGTGTATTTATGTGATGGCATGACCATGTGGTGCAAAGGGGGTGAAACTTATTTTTAGGTATGCTTGAACACATTTTACAAACTTCTTTAAACCAATCAGATTTTTTTGTTTGAGACATAAAAAGGTACATATATAAATATATAGATAGATACATATAGTCATATAAATATTATGTGCATCTATATTAACATTTGCTGTGATATAGATATGGTTTGTGTGTGTGTGTGCGTGCGTGCGTGTGTGTGTGTGTGTGTGTGTGTGTGTGCGTGTGCATGTGTGTTTGTTTTTGTAGTATGCTATAAAAGGTGAGAAGACAGAAGCATATGTTTATCATTCTGCAGTGATTGTTTAGATACTAATTTAAGTTCATTGTTTATGGAATTATCTTGCTTATGTTTAAATAGAAAATGTTCGCATTTAGATACCTAATACACCACACGATGCAGTCATATACTGATGTTGTAAGGATGAGCGTTTGTAGACCACATGGGGGCTGCCCTCCATACTGTCACTGAAGTCGGTAATGTTCAAAGGCTCGATAAAATATTCCTCTTCATCAACCACTATAACTCCATACTGAAACAAAAAGTTCAAGCAGTCAATGAAGTTTTATTATTAGTTAGATTGTATACACTGCAAGTATTTAAAGGAGAGAGATGTCACATTTATCAAGACAACAACTCATTAAAGCACATTATTTTCTTGTGCAAGGTCTTCCACAAAATGCAAATAAAATTATTGCTCAAGGTTTCAGAAATACACATTTTTTGTGCAGACAGAGTATAAAGCGCCGTTGAAAAATATTATCATATCACATATGATGTGCATGAAATAAGGTAATGCAGATACATGGTTATTCCCGTATGTAGTTCATATACACTAAATAGCTGGACTGATCAAAAGAGAGCTGTACCATTATAATGGTTTGTAGTGGGGAAACGTCGTACATTTTGTGGAAGATACAGCTATGCTTGGTATAGTCCAAGGAGGGAAGCAAGCTAATTTGCAATCAATGAAGAATGCAAAAGTTGTTTTATATACATATACATACACATATATATATATATATATATATATATATAAATATATCTATATATATCAATAATGACTGCACTATGGTCGGTCAAAGTGAAGTACATAATGTGCAGCATAACTGCTTTTCTCAGTTTACGTTCCAAATATTGTGACTGATTAACCACTGTTTATGTAACATTAATACATCATCTACTAATCTGCTTATCTCAACACCTGAGTTTAACAGTGGCCTTTTGAATTTCTGGTCTGAAGCACTAATATATTAAACTCTCCGCTCATCCATGCCTCATCTTGAAACAACTTTTGATTTAACGTGTTTTGTCATTTAATATTATATATACATATATGCTACACAGCTTGATAGACACATAGGCCGTAAAGTTTCATCTGATTTGTTATAAGTGTAGATTAACTGAGATTAACCAGCTGATCACGCAAACTGATGAGAACTACTGCAAGTGTAGCATATTAGATCAAGCACACAGAAAAAACCCAACTTCACCAAATGTTATTATCTGGGAAGGTGTTTCTTTTTATACTCTCCGTCATGGGAGTTTTGCCTTTGATGCTTTGTAGTCTATCCATATGCATCCTGTAAGCAAAAAGAAGAGCTTGTTTTAAGTGTAATCGACCTGTTTGGATGAACGGAGGTGGCCATGTTTGAGTCAGTATACCAACTTACCTGGAATATGTTCATCAAGGTGAATATGAGGAAAAAGGCTGCTAAACACTGACTGGATTCATCACATCAGACCCATATAACTGGGTGTCATGAAACAAAACCTGGTCCAGGGATTCATGTCCACTTATAAACTACAATTTCAGCAACAACTACATATCCACATCACTGAAATTCAGCAATCAACTTTTTTTTTTTTGTTTGTTTGCTGGGAAGTAGTACTTATTGCCACCCTTTACACCTTCCAACTTAGGCTACCTTTGTAGTGACCATCACTGGGGAAACACTAAAGTCAGTGACCACTGATAATGGCTTTAGAAGTATCGATTTGCTCAAAACAACATTTTCACAGTTGTGCGATGACTGAATGATAAAAAAAATTTAAGTACAAAGTTATCATCTTTGCTATAGCTTTATTGTCCAATATATTAGAATTTTATGCTTTAACACACAAAGTAATTCTATGCTTCAGATCTACATTCTCCTTGCATTAGTTGTGGTGGGACTTTAAGAACCCAGAACTTGACATTCTGTGAAATACTGCTCACTTTTCTAGCACTTTGCTGCTTCTGTCTTACCATTGTTTGGTCCCAATTATGAAGGCCTTTGACATGTTATTTATAGTAGATTAGTGATGCATGGTTTACAGGATCTGCTTGTTACTCATGGGAATCATGAAAGTAATGCTTGCCCTAATCCATCCAAGGGAATTTTTCTGATTTCCACAATTACTATTCCTTCGGTCTTATACCCATACTCATACATACCATTCATCATGCTCTTTTTACCTTGTATTCCTGTCTATTTCATGACCCTGCTTGATCACATTCATCCCTTCTGTTTCTCATCAGCATCCTATAAGGAATAAAGGTGATAATTGCACCTTATAGTTAACTTTTTCAATGCATATAATTTGCACCACTGAAGCTGCGATGGTACAGCAGCAGCATTGCTGCCTCACAGCAAGAGGTTCTCCTGTTTGATTCACGGCTGGACTGCCTTTTGTGTGTAGTCTGCATGTCCTCCCCGTGGTTGAGTGGCCTCCGAAAGACATGCGTGAATGGATGTGCCTTCGCTGAAAGTTGGGCGTTGGGCTGGCAACTCGGCACCATAAAAAATATACTGCCAATCATTAGCGGACAGGAGTTCTGCTGTGGCAACCCCTAACCGGGAAAAGCCGAAAAGACAAACAACAATCTATCCAGAAAACACAATCCATACCAATAGAAGTCTGTCATATTTTTTAACTTTCTAGAAAAGGGTAATAATCATTATCTACCCTTCTTCTTTCACATATTTGTAATTTTATTTAGAAAGGCCAAACCATCCAACCACATTAAAGTTGCCACAACTAGTTTATAATTCCTTGTGGTTGCTCATATTTTCATATTCTCCTTCATTTATCATTTACTATTTAATGCCTCATCCATCAACATTCCACATTATCACCTTTAGTATTACCCAGATTTTACTTTCATCTCAATATATGCACTTAATGGGCACACTTAACTTTAACTGAATGCTGAAGTTATTCATACACCCTGACAAAACTACTTTAGATAACAATAAACCTTAGATAGTTATTTATCTTGTCTCTTGTACAATGCCCTCCTGCATTCAATGACAATCCTTTATTTAAATTGTTGTACCTACATACATCTGTAAAGAAAGATTTATCATTAGTAAGGTATCCCTAAAAAGATAATTCAAATCACAAAAAGGAAAGGCCCCTTTTGACTAATAGTTTCCAAAATAATTTCTTCTGTTATACAGTTTCATCATGAGCTCAATATATTAGCTTGCAATAAATGTACTTCTAACCATACTTTTTTAGACTTCATCAAGTCCTTTTACAGCCCATTTTTGAAGTAAAGGTAAGATATACAAAAATATTTTCATTTGGGAGCACATAAAATATCTCCTTTTATTCTACCTTTAATTAACATTATGGCTACACTTCTTCTTCCGGCTGCTCCTGTTAGGGGTCGCCACAGCGGATCATATGTTTCCATTTCTTCCTGTCCTCTGCATCTTGCTCTGTCACACCAACCACCTGCATGTCCTCTCTCACTACATCAATAAATCTTATCTTAGGCCTTCCTCTTTTCCTGTTACCTGGTAGCTTCATCTTTAGCATCTTTTTCCCAATATACTCTGCATCCCTCCTCAGCACATGTCCAAACCAACGTAATTGTGCCTCTCTGGCTTTGTCTCCAAACCTTCCAACCTGGGCTGGCCCTCTAATATACTTATTCCTAATCCTGTCCATCCTCGTCACACCCAGTGCAAATCTTAACATCCTTAACTCTGCCACATCCAGCTCAACCTCCTGCCTTTTTGTCAATGCCACCATCTCTAAGCCATATAACATAGCTGGTCTCGCTACCCTCTTGTAGACCTTCCTTTTCACTCTTACTGGTACTCATCTGTCACAAATCACTCCTGACACTCTTCTCCACCCACTCCATCCTGCCTGTACTCTCTTCACCTCTCTTCCACACTCACCATTACTCTGAACTGTTGATCCCAAGTATTTAAACTCATCCACCTTCGCCACCTCTACTCATTGCATCCTCACCGTTCCTCTATCCTCCTTCTCATTCACACGCATATATTCTGTCTTCGTCCTGCTGACCTTCATTCCTCTTATGGCTACTCACTAAAGATGAAATCCTACCACATGGAAACATCTTACCCTGGGCAAACTAGAACAGGAAGTTTACCAAAAGAGGGAGAAAATGCCTTTCTGGTATATTCAATAAAGAAGACCAGACACAGAACACAGTCAGAACACTTACCTTGCAGAAACCAGGATAGAACATTACCCAAAAGAAAGGGGGGGGGGCTTTTTGGCTTAGACAATAAAAAAGGCATAGTTTACAATTAGATTGTTAACATCCCAGCTTATGCTTAACAATCTCATTGTAAACATTCCAGCTTATGCTTAACAATCAGTTAATTCCAGGGATAGTTCTTACAAGTAAGGTTCATTTCTTAAGTGAACTTGACCTTTCCTGTCACTCATCTTCTCTCTCTTCTGTTGTATCAATATCTTTCAGTTCAATAATGTCTGCCTTTTTGTTCTAACTGCATCAGTGTTACTTTCAATTCTTTATTTTCTTCCCCACCTGATCATGCTTATCAAACTCAAACTCTTTTTAATTTTACAACATCTTTAAGTAGCCGGAAATGAGAAGTTAAATTTCAGTCTCTCACAGTTGCAATCCCTTATTGCATCCCCAAAGTGAGATCAGCCTTTTAGTATCACTTCACTGAAGTCCTGTTCAACAAATACCATTCTACCAGACAGCTTTGGCCTAGGTTTCCCATATCTGACCTCCAATTCATGCAGTAGTAAATACTTCTCTTTTGCAATATATAAGGAATCTTTAGAAAAGTCAGTCAGCTGTGCAATTTTTACACTCACATTTTCTGGTATATCATTTTTTCTTCATTGTCAAAAACAGCAAATGAGCTTACCTTATGTTCTTGTAGTGTATCCAACAAATTAATTGAAGAGTGACTTAATTTCATTAAGTAATTTACCTGCCCGTGTTTTGTTTTTTTCTTGACTCTCTGCCATTAGTGCCTGTTGACTACGTAGATGTTCAACATCCTCATCTTCCTCATCTGTAGCAGCACCTACCCTTTTCATATTGACATCAGATGTCCTGTCAGTTTCCATAACTCAGTTTTTATTAACAACAGGCTATTGGCTATCAGACTAACATTCGGCCATTTCTGCTCTTTGAGTGATGAACAATCAGCACCAGAGCAACTTAATCCTGACTCAGAAAAATTTGTACCCCCATGAAATGTTCAGTTTCTACAACACAATTATTCCTGAGCATTACACAACACTTTGATCCTTCTGCTAACACTAAACAGCACCAAATCAACTCATTATAAGTTTACAGTGTGTCTGTCAATAGTTATCACACAGGGCATCCAACTTCAAGTAGGAATGAGCATGTTGTTCTTATTAAAATGTGGTTTGACATAAACAGCTCATCACCTGTACTGTAGTATTAGGAAAATTGTAGATTATATATATATATATATATATATATATATATATATATATATATATATATATATATATAGACTGCATATATGTGTTTTAAAATAAAATAGGGAGATTTTAAATATTGATTATATATCTTTAAATGCTAATAAATTAGTTACAGGAAAATGTATGTCACATGGTACAAATTTATTCAGGAGTTCACTCTAATAGGGACTTCATGGAGGTTAGACGATATCAACTGTCTCTTTGTTCTTTAATTATTCATCCTGATGTGACAGAAAGAAAACAAGAATACAGCTTATAGCAAAGAATCTAACAGTGGTACCGTGGAGCATGGCTGGGTGACAGTATGACGCAGTATAAGGAGTTTGGGTAAGAAGCTGCACAGCTGCAATCTGAGATGTAGTAGAGGCTAGATATAGGAAACACTGGTCAGAGACAAGAGCAAGTGAAATGCTGAGGTTCTTGAGCCCACGTTACTCAGGAACAATGAGAGTGAAGCGATGGCCTCCACAAAGAAATGCATCCAATCAGAAGTCAGTGAGTAACAGTTCTATAGCAATGGATCAGGAATAATTTGCTGGCCTATTTTTCCTTCAACACAGATGCAATGATCAACCAAGAGGGACCTTAATTAAGTCATCCTTCATTTTATTTTTATTTATTTATTTTACATTTGTTAACTGGGCTAGTCTAGCTGGATTAATTTCCATTTTCAGTAGAGGCCCGAGGAGAAAAGCTCCACTATAAGCACTAACAGTACATACAAGACTAAAAATACACAATATGAAGGATACAAGATATACTTATTAAACAGTGTCATATAAAGTTTGACAAAATCCATAAGTTATTCAATAGATAGTACCATAGATAGTATAGGGAAAAACATTTTCAGCTCTGTCCTTACAGGGAGAGGCACAGGGTTTAAGGAAGAAAAGAAAGAGAGTGCTGAGAAGTATAGCATAAAATGATTAATCAGGATTGCTGCAGGGGCATAACCAATGGATTTTCAGATGTTTTCTGAGATTTTGTTTAAAAAGAGGGAGAGAGGGAAGTAAGGTAAGCTCTATAGGTAGTTGGTTCCATAGTTTACCTACAGTATTCGAGAACAAGGAATCACCTGCTTTGTTGTTGGATTTTGTTGTGGTTGCTTGAAGTTTGCTGAAGGAGCGTAGTGAGTCAAGGTTTTTGTAGGGGAAGATGAGGTCAGAGAGTATAGGAGTATTGTTAGAATGGTAAAATAGTTTGTGGGCAATGGTAAGTTGAGTATATGCCAGGAGATTATGCAATTCTAGCCAGCCTAGTTGCATTAGGGTCAGACAGTGATGGATTCTAAAGGGATTACCAGTAGCAAAACGGGCAATACTATTGTAGGAGTAAGTTAGTTTGCTAAGGTTAGTTTTTTTTTTTGGAGTTGTTTGGATGTTTTCTTTAAGCCCTACCTATTGCTTAAGCCAGCAACTTCCTGGAGGTGAGGAAATATAATGGATATCAGCACTGAAACAGTCATCATTTGTAAAATGTATTAATTACAGTAAGTATCTCAACCATCCACACAGAAGTGTAATTTAATTGCTTCTCCACTCTCCACCAAGGGAAATCAGACCGTGCATATGTGTCCCTGGCCACATGGATACCCCATGACAAATGTAATGTGCCCCTGGTCACATGCATACCCCATGACAAATGCAATGTGCCCCTGGGCACATGCATACCCCGTGACAAATGCAATGTGCCCCTGGGCATATGCATATCCCATGACAAATGCAATTGGGATCTACCCCTTATACTCCTTTCGCCTTTAGTTAGCTGCATCAATATGGGGTCTACTATCTGTACCCCACTTGCCTAGGCCACACTTGGGACTTTATATCTCTGTGCTAAACTGTATTATGAGGATCATAAAGAATGTCAACATGTATTAACATAAAAGGGTTTGAAGTTCAACAATGACTTAGGCTATACTATTCTCAATATTCTTAACATAATATTAGTTAAGATGGTGCAGGGAACAAAGCATGTAGAATGAGTATAGAAAGATACCCTTTGAACTCTGCTGTAAGCTTTTTTTGTGTTCATTCACAAGCAGAAATTGAAACTGGGTCTTTCACTGTGTCCATACAGACGTGGAAATATGGTGGGCAGATGAATGAAGTTCCTACAATAAGTCACTAGCTGAGGGCCGCAGCTGTTTATGAATGTCATTTTTAAGAAATAACTCTTTATTGGCATCCTGCATTAAACATCGGTTATAACAGTATTGACATAATATCAGCTTAACAGATAAATCGACAGATTGATAATTACTTTACAGCTCATAATATTTTTCTAAGTAGGGTATACTTTGCGTAATTTCTTTAAATGTAAGAATCCATTCAAACATCAGATGCAACTTATTTTGGTGCTCAATCAACCAAATAGGCATTATGATAACAATTGTGAATGTTTATAAGTACAAGCAACTATTTTTGAAAACTTAAAATCTATTAGCAAGCACTTAAATCTAATTTCAAATCTTTTCTCAAACTATATCGCTTGTAATATATTTAAAAACACATACAAATCAACCATGTGACTGTCTCTATGCAACCATTATGCTACATATTTATCTCATGACATCTTCTAGGAGAAACCACTTTCTCATCTACCTGACTCATCCATAATATGTATCATATTACAGTCGGAACTCGGTTGGTATTCTATGTCCTTGTAATGACATTTTTTTGGTTACAGTTAAAACAAAGTGTTTGCTACCTTGCACAGTGTATTTGAGCATTGCATCCTAATAAAATAGTACTAACTGCAGTGGTGGTGCTGCAGTAGCGTTGTCACCTCACAGTTAGAAGTTGTCTGTTCGATTCTCAGTTAGAGCGTCTTCTGTGTGTCGACATGCGTGAATGGGCGTTCCTTCATTGAAGGTTGTGCGTTAGGCCCGGCAAGCCAGCACTTGAAAATCTACTGCCAATCATTAGCGGACCGGAGTTCTGCTGTGGGGACCCCTAACTGGGAAAAGCCGAAAGACGCAAACAAATCCTAATAAAATAGTACTCCCATTATTACTATCCACCCATGCAAAACCTTTTTTATCAGTTCAGTTGAACTCATTAATACTTGGACAAGACCAGAAAGCAGCTTTCCAAGTACCCAAAATATTGTTGTGACATTACCAATACACCTGGGAACATTTCCTTAGTTACTACAGGGTGTAAACATATGTGTAAAGATATTTCAAAGAAAAGATTCTAAATCTTCTAGGGTTTGTTGTATACTGTAGAACTGGTAATTTCAACAACAAATGGCATCACTTTATGTCTTAACATTAGTTCTCAGTCCTATGTAATTTTCTTTTGAATCTGAGAGGTAATGGCCAATCACAGCCTAATGCATTCTATTATCCTGACCTTTTTACCTCCAGTTTATCTCTTTTTTTTTCATTATTATCAATACCAAATCAAATTAAACAATATTGTAATTCCAATTTGTCTAGCTATAGTCATTAGTTAATCATTAATGGGCACCTGATTCCCAGTCAGACCAACCCGGTAATCAAATATAAAATAAAATAAATTAGACTTCCATATTCCAACTGCAGTGCATAATGTAAACCGTACGTCTGCTGCAATTGAGCTCATGTTGTCCAATTACCATCAAACTACACTGATTCCCAAAAACGCACCTGCATATCTCTGGCCAGTCCCATTCCTTCCTGCACACCTGCCTTCTACTGCCTCTAAAAGTACCCATCACTTGATTCATTAAATGTGTAGGCTCTCTTCCTAAAATATAACTATACTGACAAGCTATGAAATTGTTCAGCATTAAAGCTTGACAGAATTAGCTTCTTCCATTTAGTCATATGACTTCATTATTAGCATTGGCACTATTGTGAAATATATTTCTGAAGCTATATGAAGTCAACACTTTTTAATATAGAACATGTCTATCTTTTTCCACAAGTGGTCAGTAATTGTTTTAACTTCTCACCTCTCGTACCTTTAAATTTACCCCATTCCATTTCAGAAAAATAATGAATTCAGTTGTAATTCAGACATTTAAGTATTAAGCAATCTTTTCAGCGACTCAGCAAGCAGCTTTATATTTCAAGTTTGCGACAGGAAAGCATCAATCCTTTTCCAAACTACCTCCACCCCAGGCAAGCTACCTATTAACTTTCCATAGATGCATGATCAGAAAGTATAGTTGGGTGCTGCCTCACTAATTTGACAGTAAATCCATGCTTAGTTATGAAAAATAAACGCTATATGTCCATGATGTGGAATTTAATCTAACAGAATAATAACTGTACAACTAATTTTGTAGTATAATGGCCATCTCATCTGTGGCTAGTGCATGCAGCTCCTCATTGACCAGATATGGGGGATATGAGGGGAAGGGGGGTGCAAGGGGCCACACAGTCTCATGGAGGGGTCAGCAATTAACTTGCATGGTCTGAGCAAAATCTGATTCACTTGCCTTGTGAAAGAAGTGAAATAAAGGAAAAAAGCAAATGTAGGTTTTCCTTACTTTAGTGCTTCTTATCATATGTCTGAGTACAAAATTGTATTCGGAGAGTGATGTTACACTCTCTTGGACGTGGAACATCTCTGATCAGTTTTAACATATATTTAAAAAAAATCAGTTGAGGTTTGCTCAGGACAAAAGAAAAGGAGAATAAGTAAGAATCACAGATGACTTTCTTAAGGGTGATGGGTATGAGGGGGCAAACACATGCCTTTCAATGGTTCAGAATTATTTTGATTTACCACTCATAAATATTTGTGGTTTTCTGGCAACCCATTGGGAATTGCAGCCATAAAATAATGACAAACATTTGAGTTTTATACTTCAGATTCTTCATGCAAATGCCAAACCTGTTATTCTAGCAATGTTCTAAGTTTAAAAGTGAGATATTTTAAATATGTCCCTGATTTTGAGGTTTTGACCCCCATTAACCTTGGCATTGTTTAGTATTCATGTAATACAAACACTAAGAACCAACATCACCATGCTGGAGATGTCTTATACATGTTGCATGTAAAATAGTTACTTCTCCAGCCGGGTGGTGTTAGTTTTATGTGTTCGTGTTTTGGAGGACTACACATGTGAAGAGTGTGAGGGGTGTCTTGTACTACAAGGTTGAGAGATATCGGCTCACAGTGCAATCTCAGGAATGTATGACTAGGCAAATTCCCTGAGGAAGTGCCAGGGTCAGTATATGACAGTGGAAGAAAGCTGTTTTGATTGCACACTGTTGCCCCTTCCTTCTCTCTCTCTTTCCCCAAGGAAGTAGATGTTAGTCTGGATTCTTCTAAGAGAGAGTGAAAGGCAGTATGACCAGTGTTTTAGAAAGCTGAAGGTAATGGATAAGTAGCTTCAGTAGGAAAATGGGAATAGGGGCACATGGTTAGGTACGATGTTGGAAGAAAAATGGGGATAGGGACACATGGTTAGGTACGATGTTGGACAGGAAAATGGGGATAGGGACACATGGTTAGGTACGATGTTGGAAGGAAAATGGGGATAGGGACACATGGTTAGGTACGATGTTGGAAGGAAAATGGGGATAGGGACACATGGTTAGGTATGATGTTGGAAGGAAAATGGGAATAGGGACACATGGTTAGGTATGATGTTGGAAGGAAAATGGGAATAGGGACACATGGTTAGGTATGATGTTGGAAGGAAAATGGGAATAGGGACACATGGTTAGGTACGATGTTGGATAGGAAAATGGGGATAGGGACACATGGTTAGGTACGATGTTGGACAGAAAAATCGGGATAGGGACACATGGTTAGGTACGATGTTGGAAGGAAGATGGGGATAGGGACACATGGTTAGGTACGATGTTGGAAGGAAAATGGGGATAGGGACACATGGTTAGGTACAATGTTGGACAGGAAATGGGGATAGGGACACATGGTTAGGTACGATGTTGGACAGGAAATGGGGATAGGGACACATGGTTAGGTATGATGTTGGACAGGAAAATGGGGATTGGGACACATGGTTAGGTACGATGTTGGACAGGAAAATGGGGATAGAGACACATGGTTAGGTACGATGTTGGAAGGAAAATGGGGATAGGGACACATGGTTAGGTACGATGTTGGACAGGAAAATGGGG
This sequence comes from Protopterus annectens, assembly GCF_019279795.1. Classification (NCBI taxonomy): domain Eukaryota; kingdom Metazoa; phylum Chordata; order Ceratodontiformes; family Protopteridae; genus Protopterus; species Protopterus annectens. The sequence continues at coordinate 214,369,260 of NC_056747.1, read as the reverse complement.
ATAGGGACACATGGTTAGGTACGATGTTGGACAGGAAAATGGGGATAGGGACACATGGTTAGGTATAATGTTGTACAGGGAAAGGGTGCAACTTTGGGTGACAACTGAGGAGATGGGACCAAGAATAATTTGTGTCGGACATTTAATTTAGGGAAGTGTTCTTGGCTATTTGAAGGTTTTCCCACATTTGTTTCCTTTGTGAGGGCCCTCATAGAGCTATGAAGTACTGTCTCAAGGAAGAGAAGGCTCACTTTTCACAGGACAAAAGCAGGCAGTGGGAGTGGTCAGGCAAATTACTTTGGAGGCGAAGGGAAAGTGTGTGTGGAGTCTGAGGGATTTTTACCCTGTCATGTCATGCGCACCCTCTTAAAGTGGATGTTTAGAGAATACTGCTGGAGAAGCACCCGTACAAATTTGGGGTCTTGTAGTTTCTTCAGGGTTTTACTTCAGATTTCGCAATTAAGTCAAGGATGTGAGGTTGGGACCAAGTCTGACATCATCCAGGTGGAGGGAGGGAATATCTCAAGCTTTGATGAACAAGGAGGCTAAGGAAGGGATAGTTTTAGGGCCATGAGATGTTCTTTCTCTTGATACTGTCAAGCTTTCCCCTCTTGGTATGGTTACAAAGAATAAAGCTGGTGACTTCCATGGATTCTTCATATCTTTTTTCTGGAAGCTGGTTCAGTGGATAATTATATTAATAATTTTATTGATAATTATTGATAAGAATGAAGAAAATGTAAAATATGCCTCACCAGATGATGCCGTACAAGTAAGCCATGGTTTCACAGACTTATGGTTAGCATAGATAGATATTGAGTCAGGCTTTTATTTGCTCCCCATCTAATGACAGAACTGACAACTTTTGTGTATGTGTTCAAGGTGAACATTTTTATTTCACAAGCCAATGCTGATGGGCTGCCCAGTGGTCCTTGCCATATTTCTAAGTTTAGTTAAGTACTGTATTGGGCTTGACAGAAACAGATTTTGAGTCAGTTGTCCATAAATTAGATGATTTTTTTTGTTAGTTGGAGAAGGCCAGGATACAGCTGACGAAGGAGTGTGCATTTTTCTATATTTGTGTAATGAAATGGTCTGGACTTGGAGGTTGATGCCGGGATACGTTTGTTTCACTTCATGAGAGACAAGTTAAGGCCAAGATTTTCAGTCTTTTGAGTGAGGAAAAAGTTAGATTTTGGGATATGATGAAACTGCTGGGTTTGTTGAATTTTTACAGGAGGACTGGGTGTTGTCAGAGGCTCTGCAACTGTACACACTTGTGGTCCATTTCTTAGGCATGAGAGTATATTTCAGGGGTACAGTGTTGCAGTCCACTGACCAGGTGAATGTTTTGCTTTGTGGAGGAAGGACATTATACTTTTGGAGCTGATGATCTTTTGGGTGGCTGCAGTAGTTTGTCAAGGGAAGTTAAGGGATAAGAAGCTTGTCTTTTACTCTGATAGTTTGGCGGACATGTATATTTTGCCAAAAAATGGGCTAAATAATATTTTGTTCAAAGGTTATTGAGAAAATTTCTTCTGCACTGTCTTAGAATTAATTTCAGGAAGATTTAGAAGTTATGTACCTACCATAACGTTCCATGTTAGTTGTCTTCTCTCGCCTTCTTTCTTGCTTGATGGGTTCGGAGCCGATCCCTCGGCTCCGACTCGGCACTTGCTAAGCTCGAGAGTCACTTTTACCAGCTCGAGGCAGCCCCATATCCCATGATGCAAGGCGGTAAGTACCCAGATCTCGTTTGATGACAAAGGGCAATAGCACCAAGCATAAAATACTTCCCAAAGGAAGAAAGAAAACTTGCAGATGGAAGAAAGACCAGGACTGAATGGTCTTAAGCATAATAGTTTCTTATAACAAGGTCTGTCCAGGCCAGGGGGAAGGAGGGAGGGTCGCAAGAAAGAAGGCGAGAGAAGACAACTAACATGGAACGTTATAGTAGGTACATAACTTCTAAATGTTAAGTTGTCAATCTCACCTTCATTCTTGCTTGATGGGACCGCGTCCCTAGCACCTCTATCCTGGGTGGCTCAATGGAACAAACTCTTGAGGACTGTAGAGCCAAAACTGGCTCTGTCCCTGGAGGCCAAGTCCAATTTATAATGGGAAACAAAAGTGTGAGGAGTGGCCCAAGTGGCCGCTGCACAAATAGTGTCTAAAGGAAGTCTAGCTTGAAAAGCTGTAGAAGTAGCTAAGCTCCTAGTTGAATGTGCTTTAGGTTTTGAGCACAGCTGTTTTCCCCTGAGCAGATAAATTTCAGAGATGACCGAAGAAAGCCATCTGGACAATGTCACTTTAGAAACAGGAAGGCCTTTTTTATTATCCGCATAGGAAACAAAAAGTTGATCAGATTTTCTAAATTTTTGTTCTGTCCAAATAATATCTAAGTTGACGGTGGACATCAAGATAATGTAGCTTTTGTTCAGCTCTATCTGAATAGTTAGGGAAAAATACAGGGAGATCAATGGATTGATTCAAATTGTTCTTTGAAGCGACCTTAGGCAAAAAGGTTGGATTAGTTCTCAAAGATACTCTGTCTTTGTGAAAAACCAAATAGGGGGGTCGAACCGAAAGAGCATGAAGTTCAGACACCCTCCTGGCAGATGTAATAGCCACTAGGAATAAAGTTTTCCAAGAAAGATATTTCAGGGAACAAGAAACAGCTGGCTCGAAGGGGGGAAGAATCAAGGATGTCAGCACTAAATTTAGATCCCACTGAGGAGGAGGATTCCTGATTGGAGGCTTTAGTAGGAAAATTCCTTTCAAGAAGGCCCTGCAGAGCCTATGGGACATAATATTATGATCTGCTATCCCGACATGAAAATTGGAAATAGCAGCCAACTGAACTCTAACTGTGGAAGAAGAGGAGCCTGCATGAAAAATCTCTGCTAAGAAGTCCAGGACTGCCTGAACAGGGGCAGTAAAAGGATCAATATTCTTGGCCTTAGCCCAATAAGAGAAACGTTTCCATTTGCTTGTATAAATCCTCCTGGTAGAGGATTTTAGCGAAGCTACTATGATGTCTCTAACTGGGTTAGAGATCAAAGGAAGCCTGGCTAAGGAAGGAAGTGGAGCAACCATGCTGTGAGGTTGAGAGAAGGGATTGACCGGTGCAGCTGACCCGATTGGTGAATCAGAAGATCTGGCACTGGGTCCAGATGCCACGGCTGTACCAAAAGGTGATGATGGAGGAACGGAAACCAAACTTGTCGAGGCCAGTAAGGGGCAATGAGAATCAATTTGGCTCTCAAAACGGTAGCTTTCTGGATAACCTGAGGGATCAGAGGAAAAGGAGGGAAGGCATAAAGAAGTCCCTGGGGCCAATCCTGGGTCAGAGCATCTCTGGGGGGATGGCCTGATAGAGGGAAGAGGCAGAAGAAGTCTGGACATTTGCTGTTTTGGGGAGTAGCAAAAAGATCGCAACATGGATGACCCCATTCCAGAAAAATCTCTTCCGCTATAGATTGCTTGAGAGACCACTCGTGAGGCATGAGAATAGCTCTGCTCAATCTGTCCACTACAATGTTGGTTTTCCCAGGGATATGCGTTGCTACCAGAAACCGATGAGAGGAGATCGCCCATTGCCATAGTCTGAGCGCTTCTCGACACAAGGGGTAGGATTTGGTTCCGCCCTGTTTGTTGATATACCAAACTACAGACATGTTGTCTGTGTGGACTGCAATTGTCCCTACGGGAAGAAAGTCGTTGAGGGCTTGCAACGTTAAAAGCACTGCTCTCATCTCCAGGACATTTATGTGCAGATGGTACTCGAATGGCTGCCACGTCCCATGAACCATCCTGCCCTGATAATGACCCCCCCACCCGATCAGGGAGGCATCCGTGGTGACAATGGCTATCGGGGATGGGGGTACAAAGTACCTGCCTTGGTGAACCTGAGGAGATGTGATCCACCAAGCAAGATGCTCTTTGCAAGTCTGGGTCACCAGAATCTGGTGACGCATTGGAAGTTGTTGGTATGACCATTGTGTGAACAGCATCCACTGAAGAAGGCGCATGTAGAATCAAGCCAGGGGAAGAAGAGTAATGGCCGCAGCCATGAGGCCTAATACCTTTAGAACCATTCTGGCCTGTACTTTCTTGTTGGCCAGAATGATCCTGACATGAGTCTGAATGTCTGAAACTCTTTGATCTGTAAGGGTAGCTGACATCCGAACAGTGTTTAAGTTTGCGCCTATGAAGGTAATAGACTGGCAGGGCGATAAGGATGACTTTTCGAAGTTGATCGAGATGCCCAAATGAGAACAAAGATTTATTGTATAATCCCTGGCTTGTATAAGCTGATGCCTGGTGGTGGCTGACAGGAGCCAGTCGTCGAGATACGGAAACACCTGGAATCCTTGACGTCTCAGGTGAGCCGTGACCACTGCCATGCATTTGGTGAACACTCTGGGGGCTGTAGTGAGACCAAAGGGCAGGGCTCTGAAATGGAAATGACTGGACCCCAGCCGAAAGCGGAGAAATCTCCTGGAGCGTCTGTGAATTTTGATGTGATAGTACGCATCCTGAAGATCTATTGAGCACATCCAGTTGTCCTTCTGTAAGAAGGGCAGAATTGACTGAAGAGTGACCATTCGGAATCTTGTCTTCCTCACAGACTTGTTGAGTCTGCTGAGATCCAATATTGGTCTCCAGTCTCCCGTCTTTTTGGGGACCAAAAGAACCTTGAGTAGATTCCGGCTCTGAATGGTCTGTTGTAACTGGCTGAATGGCTCTTTTTTGCAGTAGTTTTGAGACTTCTAACTCTGCAATTTCCCTTAGACCGGGTGGTACATCTGGAAGGGAATTTGAGGGGAATGGACTTTCCTCGAAAGGAATTATGTAACCCTTGGATATAATCGACTGTACCCATCTGTCTTGAGTGAGGGAATGCCAGGCTTCTGGGTACAGTGATAATCTTCCCCCGACTGCCTCCAAGGAGGGACAGCCGGGCAACATCTCAGGGATGCTGAAAGGGCTTGTCAGAGAGAGCCTCTCTGTTTCCCTGGTTTTGGACCCCTCTGCCTCTAGAGCGTCTGTTGTTGTTACCCCTCTGCCTCTAGGGGTAAACTGACCACGTGAATCCGGCGTGACTCCTTGGGATTTACGGAACCACATCTTTCCACCTTTCTGTCCTTTGGGATAAGGTCTAAAAGGGGTGGAAAAACGGACTCCTACAGCAGAAAGAGTCTTGCCGTCCTGTTCGCACCTGGTCAAAGTTTCCTTCACCTGAGGGCCAAACAAAGCTGACCCATCAAAGGGAGAATTTGTGAAGGACGCCTTGAAGGGATCTGCAAAATCACATAGCCGCATCCAGGCTTGGCGTCTAAGAGCCACACCTGTACCTGCGGCTCTACTCGCTCCATCAGCAGCATATGATATTAGCCGCATGGAGGAGTTTGCAATGGAATTAAGGGTTCCAAGCTGTGAAGCAATCTTTTCTTGAGCTCCTGCAGCTGTAGGATCCTGTACTACTTCACCCAGCTCCTTAAGGATATCCCTCTGGAGTCTGGTGAAGTGACATAGGTAATTCAGCGAACGCATAGCAAAAGTCGCTGAGGAAAACATCCGCTTACCGTACCTATCCATGGTCCTAGAGTCCTTATTAGGAGGATGGACGGGTACTGAAGGATCTGCAAGTTCCTTCTTGGTGGCCGCAGCCACCACCATGGCATCAGCAGGGACACCCTTAGTGAGGAATTGCTTGTCGCTCGGGGCAGTGATAAATTTTGAAGGCCTCCTAGGGACTGGCTCAACAGAGTCAGGAGCTGCCCACGCCTTTCGGGCAATAACCTGCATCAGGGGGTCGAAAGGCGGAGACACCCAGGAGGTGGAGGGCCGAGATCCAAACGCCTCTAGGTATACTGACTCATCCTCAGAGGGATTATTGGTGGGCCAGTTTCCCCTCTGTTTAAGGAGTTCTAGGATGTCTGAGAAGGAGACATCCTCAGAGGGGGATCTAGGGGATCCCTCTGACTCATCAAAGTCAGTATCTGAAGTGACAGACTCGGGGGAGTCTACATGTTTCCTCTTACAAGTCCTCTTCCTAGGAGGATCTCCTGAAACATCAGGAGAATCCTCGGAAGAGGGGGAAATTCCCAATGGGGAAACCTGAGGCGGAGGATCTCTGGGTCCTGTTGCAAGAGAAGTGGCAGAGATGTCAACAGGCACTATAGAGGGAGGAGCTAAGGGAACAGACTGCTGACTGATACCAGTGGCCAGTACACTCTTCATCACCTCGAATGCTCCCCTCCCAGGCAGGTCCGAGAGAACCCGTTCCGAAGAACTAGGAACTCCCGGGACCACCGAAAGGGAAGCCTCCGAGGCAGATGTCGGAGCCGAGCTCACCAAGGCCGAGGCTCCAAGGGGAAGAGCGGGCTCGGACAAGGGTCCGATGCCACTCACCCCCTCGGAGGAGACCATGGAAGCCCGACCACCAAATCCCTCTAAGGAAGGTCTCGAAGAGGAGATAAGAGTAGAGGCTGAAGGAACAGAAGGGGGTATCTGTCCTCCAGCCGTAGCAGTAACCATTCCCAAAGACCCCAACTCCAAGCTCTGAGGTAGAGTTGAAGGAGGAACAGTAACGGGGTGTGGACCAACAGTCGTCTGTTGAGACGGACTATGTAACATTTGGGCCAGTGCCTGTGACTTTAGTAATCTGCTGACCACTCTCTCTAGGTCATGGTCTGACAGTCTGGATGACCTTGAAGATCGGCTCCGATGGCTCCGTTCCGAAAGAAGAGGTGAAGCCGGAGCCGAAAGTATCGGCTCCAAAGAAGGAGACCTCGACCTCTTCTTGGAACGAGCCATCGGAACCGATGAAACTATAGATCCTGTCGGAGCCGAGGACTTATCGGAGCCGACAGGAAGCCTCGATGCATCAGCTCCAGCCGGAGCCGATACAGCCACAAAAGTAACGGTGTCGGAGCCGATCGGAGCCGACACCGATGCCTGTGCCACATGGTGGTCGGAACCGATCGGAGCCGACACCGAAGTGGTCGATGCAGAATCGGCACTGATAGCCATCAGTGCCGAAGGCTTAGATAAGCCAGAATCGGCTCCAGCCGGAGCCGATCTCGACTCAGAATGAGTCGGAGCCGAGGCCGCAGGCTTAGATACAGAAGCCTGGGCCTTGGAAGATTTGGCTGATTTAGATGGAGCCGACTTAGCCGGAGAGCCCTCCGGCTTAAGAAGGCCCCTTAGAATCAGCTTATTTCGTCTTTCCTGCAGGACTCTCTGGCTGAAGGAATGACAAATAGCACAGGAGTCCTGCAGGTGAAGAGGCCCCAGGCAATACAGGCAAGAAGTGTGACCGTCTGTCAGAGACATCTTCTGACAGCACGAGTCACACTTCTTAAAGCCTGAGACCCTCTCCTTTGACATGGTGTTTCACAACACACACACACACCAGTCAAAGAATTAAATTAAACAAAATACCAAAGGTATTACAAGTAAAAAACACACACACACACCCTAACAGGGAGGGGGATGGGATGGGTAAGGTTTGACTAAAAAAATTAGTAGAGACAGGGAATTTTCTGTCAGAAAATCTTAATAATAAACTTAAAACTAAATATATATAAGTGTTTTTAGCAAAAAGGGGCTAAAATATTAAAGTATTGAATCACTTACCAGGAGCTGGTAAAAGGAGGACCTCATAAGCGAAGCGGCAAACGAGATCTGGGTACTTACCGCCTTGCATCATGGGATATGGGGCTGCCTCGAGCTGGTAAAAGTGACTCTCGAGCTTAGCAAGTGCCGAGTCGGAGCCGAGGGATCGGCTCCGAACCCATCAAGCAAGAATGAAGGCGAGATTGACAACTTAACATCAAATGTTTTAGCAGATAGTTTGTCTCATTTTAGTTTCACAGTTTTCAGGAACTGGCTCCAGAGGCACAGTTGCATCTAGTGGTACTGCCAAAGGTGGTAAGGTGCAATGGAATGTTGTAGTCTTCCAGTACAGCTCTCATGGGCTGTTGTGACTAGGAACATGAATAGTGCAGTGGTAGAAACTTTTGTTTCTTTTGTGGAGAGGCCGCCCATCGCACAAAGGATGGAATCTAGTACGCTAGTGGGAGATGTGAGAAGAGTTAAAAGGATAATGGTGGACTTAGGTGTCCTGATTGCTGCAGTTAGGTTCTCTCTTGTGAGGGATGTTACTAAGCATTACTGTATTTTGAGAATGGTGAATGACTGGGAAAGATTTTGGAGTTTGGCCTTATATAATACATTTCCATTGTCTAAGCAGTTACTAAAAGTGCTGTTGAGAGGTATCTGTTACATGGAAGTTAATCATAATAAGTATAGTTTGAGGCCTATATTTTCTGTTGTTATACATGAAGCTGCATACTGTGTCAGCGATTCTTTGGAGATGCTTAGGTGAATATATTGACTGGGCAAATCCAAATCAGATCATGTTAATAAAGTGGTTAATAGAAGGAGCATGGATAATTTGTTAAGCCCTGTAACATGGCTAGCAATTTGTAGAAGTTTGTAGTGGTTGAGTGGATGGGTTTGGTATTCCAGTGGCAGAATTGCAGGGTGGTTACAGCTAGTCACTTTGTTATGATGATTAGTAGGGCTATAGGGAGTCACAAAAGTGTGATTCAGAGATATTCCTCATTGTATTTTCAGATAGTAAAGATGGCTGATCTAGCTTTAGAAGGAAAATTAACTGAGTTCATGAAGAGGGTAGGTATATGGTCATCTTGTACCTTTTTTTTCCAATGTTAGATAAGAGATTTTAGGGGATTGCATGAATTTGTTGTCCTTAAATTGATCTGTTACTGTTTTTCTTTTGCATGAAGAAAGAATGTTGCCACTTTGAGTTGCTCATTTGTATTCCACTTGGCAATGGGAGTATTAGTGAGGCTTTGGGGTGTCTTTTCTGGGTCTTTATCAAGCATTATGAGACTTATTTATTTTCATTTATTTTACATTTGTTTACCGGGAAAGTCTGGCTGGACATGAGTCCTTTTTCATCTGAGGCCTAGGGAGAAAAGCTCCACAAATAACATTAACACACATCAATAGTAACGTTTGCATACGTACAGTTAGTTCTTAGGTTGAGTTAACACAGTACAGTATTTAAAATTCAAGTAGCAATATTTAACATGTGACATAAAATCTTATAGTAGTATATACATTAATAGTATTTTCATAGTAGTAGTTTTTACATCAGAGCGACATAGTTAACAGAAGGATGAGTTTTGGATATGGTTATGAGGGATGAGGAGAGAGGGAGTATGGGATTGAATTAAGAATAAGGTCAGAAGGAGATGAAGTGAAGAAAGGAGGGGTTATATTATTAACCTTGAGTAATTCAGTTGCAGAGCCATGAGTTTGACAGATGTGATTGTAAGGATTTTTTTAAAATCCTGTGTGGATGCGATAGCTGTGTGCATGGAGGGCTTTAGCTATTGAGTTAGAGTACAGGGATATACCAGCAGCATTGTTTTCGTTAGTTACCTTGAAAAGGAGTTTATTGTTTGAGTGGAGGTTTCTTGTACAGGAATATGGAGTTATCAAGGCTTGCAGCAAACGGGTTTTGTTGGGGTGATATAGGATTTTATGTGACAGGATAAGTTGATTATATAGAATTAGGTGGGGAAGTTGAGCTGTGTGAGTGCTATACAGTGCTGTGAGCTATGAGAACTATTTGTAACGAATTTAGCAATTTTATTGTAGCAGGCTGCTAGTTTGATTAATTCGGTTTTTCTTATGTTGTTGAGATTTGGGGAGGCAAAAAGTAGTGTAGAGATGAGATGTGTGTGTGTGTGTGTGTGTGTGTGTGTGTGTGTGTGTGTGTGTGTGTGTGTGTGCGCACAAGTATGGCCCTGGTGGAGTTTGTTAAGAACTGTTTATTTCTATATAGAGTACCCAGTTTGTTATAGGTTCATAGGTAGGTACTAGGCTATCTGCCCAAGGGCCTACGTAAGCCTAGCCAACAAGGTTCTCTGGCCTACGCCACCCAAGAAAGTTATTTTCCTGTGCCACTGTCGAGCAGAGACATAGAAGTGATCCCTGGGGTGTATTTCCTATTTCCCATCCACTCATTAAGATTTTTCTTGAAGAGTGCTAATGAAGGACTTTGCTTGACATAGATGGGTAGCCTGTTCCAGAGTATGGGGAGTCTCTGGGACAGGAATCTATCCCTCCAGCAAGTCCTGTTTATTGTGGTGACAAGGTTTAGGTCCCTAGAGTGTGTAGCTTAGAGGGATTGGGATTTCTTTAGGTGTGGCATGTCCAACAGCTCTGGGTTTGACATAGCTTTATATGTTAGGCAGAGATCACCTCGGAGTGGGCAATATGCTACAGAGTAAAGCTGAAGTTTTTTGAGGTGGTCAGTGTAGGGCATTTGTTTGAGGCCAGTAATCCTCTTTGTGAGGTACTTCTGTGGCCTTTCCAGCTGCTGCAGATGTTTTGTGAGGTACATTCCAAAAGGGCCATTGTACTGTCTAATGAGTGTCGAGTAGAGGGGAACAATGACCTCTTTTTTCCTGGATAAGAACCCTTTTATGATGAGGTGTGCCATGTAGAAGGACTTCCTGACTACTGGGGTGATGTGACTATCAAAGGAGAGACTACTGTCCACCTGGGTCCCAAGGTCTCTTATCACACATTCGGTGTTAAGTAGATTTCTGTCTATGTGGTAGTTCATGAGTACAGAGTTTATACCAAAGGGGATGACACTGCACTTTTTGGCATTGAGCTTGAGGCCATGGCTCTGACACCAGGCATCTGTCTCAGTGAGGCCCTTCTGTAGGATGTCCACATCATTTGGGGAATTGACTATGGCTCCTAGTTTGCAGTCATCTGCAAACGTCGATAGCCAGAGGCCTTCTGTGTTAGCCTGTACTTCAGAGAAGTAGATACCAAACAGGAGAGGTCCCAGGATGGAACCCTGTGGTATTCCACTTGTCACTGCTTTGAGGTCAGATTTGGAGTCTGCAACTTTTACAGTGTAGGTTCTGTCAGTGAGCCAGTTGGCAACCCATCTTGTGATGTAGGGATTTATACCTAGTTTAGTGAGTTTAGCTATAATTCCAGAATGGGGGATGGTGTCAAAAGGCTTTGTGAGGTTAAGATAGGCTGTGTGAACCACCTTACCCTCATCTACGGCTTTGGTGACTGCCTCAAAGAAGTTGATCAGGTTCAGGAGGCATGATCTGCCTTTCACAAACCTGAACTGGGTGGGATCCAGAGTTTGGAAGTTACCAATATCTTTGTTTATGAGTTCCATAATGATACATTCCATGGCCTTGCAGACCAGGCTCATCAGGCTAATAGGTCAAGAGTTCCCGGGATCAGTGGTGACTCCCCCTTTGTGGAGTGGAGTAACTGTTGCTGTGCGCCATTCCGTGGGCACAAAGCCTGATGTGAGGCTATTATTGAACATGGTGCTTAAGTGGGGAGCCAGTTCATTCTGAAGTTCATGTAAAACGCAGCCTGGGATGTTGTCCGGTCCCATGGATGCTGTGTTTTTGGCTTTAGAGAGTGCAGCTTTTACTTGCGTAGTTGTGATTACAGGGACTCTGCATTCTTCCTGTATAGATATGGGCCTTTTAGGAGTGGGGTGGGTGTAAAGTTAGTACTGAACCTATCTGCCAGGATGTTGATAATATCAGCTGGTTCTGTAATTTTTGTGCCGTTGTGCTGTAACAAAGAGCAGATCTGGGTGTTGCCATTGAGATTCTTGACATAGCTATAGAATGCTTTATGGCGGTCCTTAGAATTAGTGGTGATTTTGTTTTTGTAGCTAGCTTTGGAGGATCTCATAAGGGATCTCAGCTTCTTACTGAGGCTGACCAGGGAGCCCCTCCACTCATGGGATTTTACTCTGTTTTGCAATAGTTTCTTCCTTTTGTTGTACAGTTTGTTTATGGCAGGGCACCACCAGATTGGCTTCCTTTTTTTGGAGGATAGCATCTTGGTTCTGTTTGGGATAGCACGATCCATGCACTTGTGTAAGTGCTTATAGAGTGCATTTGTGTAGGATTCAGCAGTTGTAAATGTATTGTCCATCTGCATGGGAGTCATGAAGTTCACCACTTCTGTCTTAAGAAGCCGAAGTTGGCTTTGGAGATATCTTTTACCATGGTTTCCTTAATGGGGTTGAGGGCGGGATGTGGATATCAAGGGTGATTAGCTTATGGTCGGATCGGACCAACGAGGAGTTGACTTCAGGTGTGGAACACCGGTCACTCATGTTGGTAATGACTAGGTCTAGGATATTGTTGCCCCTGGTGGGGGTGTGGATAAGTTGATCCAGGGCACTGGAGTTTATGAATTCCAAAAAGCGTTGAGCTAAGGAGTTGGTACACAAGTAGTTTTCCCAGTTAATGGTGGGGTAGTTGAAGTTGCCCATTATTAGGGTGTTTGGTTGAACCCTAATATTTTCCAGTACATCAAGAAAAGAGTAGTGGTAATGCTGGGGCATGGTGGGGGATCTGTAGCAAGCTACAATTTGGATTGCAATTTTGCCCAGAGTCAGTTGCACTTGGATAACCTCGGATGCATTATGCTGAGCAACTAGCCTGGAGGTGTGGATATCCTTAATGAATATGGACACACCTCCGCCTTTGGTGTTTCAGTCCTGATTGCATGGCCGAAAAGTGAGGTATGAGTTATAGCCTCGTAGTGCAGGGGTGCTGTCTGGAGCCTTGAACCAGGTTTCAGTCACTGCACAGATATCACTGTTCTCCATTTTAAGGAGTGCCTCGAGTGAGTGCATTTTGAGATTTAGACTTCTAGCATTGAGTAGCATTACCCTCAGTTTTTGCTTGCCTGTTCCTGTTAAAGTGGTGAATTTGTTATTTGAACATTGCCTAAAAAAGGCACTATAGGGGGCAGCAAGAGCCTTAGCCAGTATCCAAAATCCCAGGGGTGACAGGTGCAGGCCATCTGTGGCAAAGCATCGTGGTCTGTCGACCATGTCATTCCAAGCAGACAGATTCTGGATCCCCTTAGAATAACACCAGAAGCTTAGCCAATTGTTGAAGTCAATCATTTTGTCCTTGTACTGGGGTATCATTCTGGGCGATGGCAGAATGCTACTCAGGGCTAGGGTCATACCTGCCTGGGCTACAAGATCGGAGAGCTCTTCCATGTCTCTCTTCATGTAGTCCAGGGAGTTACATCTCATGTCATTCACACCAACATGGACAATGACAGAGTCATATTTGTACTTGTTGTGGAGTGACCTGAGTGCATGGGTTATGTGGCAGATCCTGGCACCCGACAGGCAGCTGACAGTAACCTTCTCCTTGTTTAGCCTGGTGAGTGGGACATCAGTGTGCCTGACTACAGAGTCACCTGTGACTAGTGTGTTGGGTACGTTGCTTTGCCTTATTGGCTGTGGCTGAGTGGCACACTGAGTCTGTGGGCTATGTGCCATTTGGGTTATGTTGGGGGATGGAGGTTGCTTGTGTTTCTGCTTTGGAGGTCTCTGTTGCTTAGACAGATTATTATTGAGAGCCTCCGCGAATGTTTTTGTGTTACTAAGTGTGGATTTTGGTGGTGTAGATTTAGTGAGACTATGTGATGAGTGTGGTGTGGTGCAAATGTTTACCTTCTCCTCATGACTGTCAAGTTCAGTCTTGGTTGGAGAGAGCTTTACCTCCAGTTTGGCTAGATAAGTGCATCTCTCACAGGTTGTAGTGTTGGGTGGTAGGAGGAGAGGGTTGTCTGTGTACATAAGGCAATTGCTACATTACCTCAAGATGCCCAGATTCATCAGATAGACAGGAGAGAACACAGGGAGCTGACCCTTGGACATGCCTGAATAAAAAAATATTTTCCAATAGATAAGTGAGGAAAGTGAGTACAAAAACTGTTTTCCTCAAGGTAATGAGGAAGGTTGAGTGAACAAGTGCTGAGCATGAATAAGCAAATTTAAGTGCTAAAACTAAGAATCTGTATCTCCACTACATGAGTTACAGGACAGAAACAAGTGCAAATGCAGGCTTTCAAATCAGAAAGTTGAGAGAGATGGAAGAGATTGCCCAAACGGCCAATAACTACAATTTCTGGGCCAGAACCACTCTTTATGTGATAGACAGGTTACCACTCCCACTGATAAGCTAGAAGGCTTCCCTCCAACACAGAAAGGCTTGGGGGGCACAGAAGCTTATATACAGTCCTGGATACAGCAAATCTGTATGTGGAACACTAGTTACAAGAAAGGTAGGAAACAGGCTTACAGTTTTTTTTTGTTACAGAAAAGTAGCAAAAACATTAGTAAAAACAATTCACATGCAGTGCAAGCTAGCACATTTGAGTATGTAGCAATATTAGACCAAACACAATTTAAAAAATGCAATTAAATTAAAAAGGACTAAAAGCAAGTGCAGAAAGAGTTTATTAGGTAGAACGTGGTAAAGAGATGGAACTGGGGGAGTGTCCCAGATCAAATCTACAGTGGGGCGGGCAACTGCAAAAGCCACCAAATTTAAACTACAAGCCAAAAATAGGGAGAGTGGGTGGAACAAAACAGTTTCAACAGAGATCTAAGCAACAACTAACAGTACAAACTCTAAAACCAAATAAATATACTCAGCTCTGTATATTTGCAGATCAGTCTCTCAGAACAGGGAGACAACAGTTTCAACAGAGATCTAAGCAACAATTAACAAACTCTAAAACCAAAAAAATATACTCAGCTATGTATATTTGCAGATAGATTGGAAAGCAGTCTCTCAGAACAGGGAGACAACAGTTTCAACAGAGATCTAAGCAACAATTAACAAACTCTAAAACCAAAAGAAATATATTCAGCTCTGTATATTTGCAGCTAGATAGGAAAGCAGTCCACTTTCTTTATGGTAAGAGAGATATGGATATCAAATTTCATGATACTGTCCATTGTCACCTCAAGAATGTTGGTGTGAGTAACTGGAGATATGATAGTTTTGTTTTTGAATACGATATTAAAGGAGAGGTTAGCGTTGGTTTGATGAGAAGGTTGGACGATGATAAGTTTGGTTTTGTTTGGGTTGAGTATTAGATGATGATCAGTAAGCCAAGATTCAACAGAGATAAAGGAAGTTTGAGTTTACTGGTGTAATTCCTGGAGGAAGAGGAGGCATAGACTAATGTGGGGTCATCAGCATACTGGATGACAGAGGAGTGAAAGGTAGAGGTGTGCAGGTTATTGGTAAATATAGTAAATGGCAAAGGGCCAAGCATGTACCCTTGTGGTACCCCTATTGTGACTGGGAGTAAAGATTATCCTGGTGCCATTTAACAGCCTGCTGTCTACCTGTTAGGTAACTATGAAACCATGCAACAGTAGATTGGCCAAGATTAAGTTCTGACAGAGCTTTTAGGAGTATGTTGTGGTTAGCCATATTATAGGCCTTGGAGAGGTTTAGGAAAATGGCTGAAACATATTTACCATAATTTCTATGACCATTGATCATGTGAGTGAATGACATTAAAGTTGTGGTTGTACTATGATGAGGCCTGAAGCCATGTTGGGTGTTGGTGAACAGGTTTTGAATGTTGAGGTGTTCCATGATTTGGGATATGGATACAGCTTTCCAGTATTTTTGAGAGTAGTGACATTATTGCTATGGGATGATAATTTGTTAGTTCTTACGAGTTGCCCCCTTTATAGAGGTGAATATTATGGGAGACCTTCCAGATGTCGGGAACTAATTTTTCAGAAATGGAATGATTCATAATGATGGTTAACGTGTTGTCAATGGAGATGCATTGGAGTGAGCTCTTGGGTAGAAGTTGTGCAGGCAGCATTCAGCATTCTGAATTTTATGGTTATACATTGACTTGGGTGTGATACTTACATTTTTATCAGATTATAAGGGGCCTGATAACTGTGAAACAAATGTTTCTGGTGCAAGTATTAATTTGGACAGCAATGATTACAAGATTGGTTTAGAGGTCTGTAGCTAGTTTTAAAGTTACTGAGGGCAGTAGGAAGTTTGTAAAGCAGAGGGTTGCTAGAACAATAAGATTTTGCAGAGAGAGGGTCAGTATGATACTGAAAAGATGGTGTACATTTGAGTGAGATCAGGCTAAATTTATTTAATGTACATTTTTCCGTAGTGTTTGAGGATTTAGTGTAGTCATACAGGCTTAGGTTGTTGGGGTGCAGTACTTGTTACTGGCATTAGAAAGGGGACAGGCTGCCATTCCACAAATGTTTGGTATGAAGGTTAAATTGAGATGAGTGGTCCATAATGTTGTTAGTTCTGGGTTAATTTGATTGAATGTGGCTGTCTAAAGAACTTGATGTATACTGAATGTTACATGAGTTTGTTGTGATGTATTAATGAGTTGATGGTCATGTTAATAAAATCTGGTCACACTGGCTATGTTGGTGTAGTTAGTTCTGCTGGACAGGGGTACATGGACAAAGGTAGTTTGCTGGACAGACATATTTTTCCATGCAGACCTGAAAAATGGTGTGTCATGGAAGTATGCTGTAAGGTTAGGTAAGAAAGAAGAAGGGAGGTTGCTGATTAGCTTCAGGAAGAGGAAGTGTTTGGATTGAGTAATGAGGTCAGGTGGGAGGAAGTGAGGTATCAGATTAAGGAAGGGGAGGACAGGTATATAAAGTGAGTGAAAACAGAAATTAACATCATCGGTTCTAATGTTAGCAGCTCACCCACTCTCCCTCCCTCCATGGTTGGTATGAGCTTCAGCTTCTTGCTCATAGAAGGGACATTCCATTCTGAAGAAGGGAAGTTGTTCTTTTACATCCCTTTATTCCTGAGGTAATTGTATGAGTGAGTGGTGATTTAGGGTACTCCCACTGAGTGTGTCTGGTTGGTGTTAGTGATTAGTAGGTTAACACTGCTATTTTATATGACAGTTAATTGATGGTCATATTTCAAAAATATGGTCAGTCACACCGGCTATGTTTGTGTGATTATTTGTGTTAGGCAGGGGTTCACATGCAAAATTACTTGCCGGGCAGTGCTGAAATGCTGATATTTTTCTGTGCAAACTATCCAATTTGATAAAAAGCTACACATATTATATTACTGAATAAAATTAACAAACATGGAGTGATCCATAGGGTAGTAGATTGGGAAAGTTATTGGCGATACAATAAACCACTAACAGTAGTGGTAAATGGAGACTGCACAGGTTAAGGGATGAATAATATTTGTGTTGTACTGGGGCTATTACTGACCCAGCCCTTTGCAAATATATAAAAATAGAATTACAAAAGGAATGGAGGGAAAATGTCCCTTTCTGGAGGATAAATATAGATATAGGTTCATAGGTTCACAGGTTAGTACCAGGCTAACTGCCCTTGTGAGCCATTGTATGCCTAGCTAATTATCCCTTGTGAGACTTAAATGCTGCACCTTGTGTTTGTAAGGCAAACACCTTCACCATTAGGCCACCCCCCCTAATGGACCGAAGTTATTTCAAAAGAAGCTGCAGAATTAACGAAAGATACTGGTAAGACAATGAATGATAATGCACAGAAACTTAAAGGCAAAAATAAAGAAAATTAATAAAGTGCTGAATCTAGGAAGGAAAAGCTATGGAAAGTAGAATAGAAAGTAGATGAAACAAAAGAGGAATAAAGTAGAAAGACATCTGTGGTACCCATGTCAGTTCAATATAAAAATGCAAGCAGTTGTTGTCTTTTGGGTTTTCCTGGTTAGGGGTCGCCACAGCAGAACTCCAGTCCGCTAATGATTGGCAATAGATTTTGATGAACGCTGAGGTGTCAGCTCGACGTTCAACCTTCAACTAAGGCACATCCATTTACTCATGTCTTTTGAACACCCACCCAACCACGGGGAGGACATGCAGACTCCACACAGAAGGCACTCCCCGCACTCCAGCCAAGAATCGAACGGGAGAACCTCTTGCTGTGAGGCAGCAATGCTACCGCTGCACCACCGCAGATGTCTGGAAACACGCTGCTCTAATAGATAACAGTTGTGTGTTACCCATCTTTGGAGAAACTTTATAAAACATCTAGAGTGTTGCACTGTAACTCAGGTGTAGTTCAGAGGTAATAAAGGAAATGGTGCACAGTATGAGTCAGCAGCAGGCAATCAATAAAATAAAAGAACAGAAGTCACTAATCTTGAAGACGGTTTACAGTGGGGGATAAGATCAAAACATTTAAAATGTTCATTGGAATACAGAGATTCTAAGAAAGCAACACTTTTCAAAGAAAGAGAAACAAAAGAAGAAGAGAAATAGTTTGTAGGTATAAAATGACAGGTTCAGGAGAGATGGAACAATTATTTTTTGTCACAGAAATGGTAGTAGATTACTGCAATGGCTTTCCTGAAAAAATAACATTCTCAGAATTATGCTGGAATTCAAGAACATATAAACAGATAAAGCATTTTTTATGAGAAGCAGGTAAAAAGAAGTTATTATTTTAATATGTTTCTTTAGCAGGTAGGGAAATGACCAGAGAAGGTGAGTCAAGTGATTTAAATGAATTCTTCTAACCTATGATATCCTTTTAGTGTGACATATACTTAGCATAAGCATTAAGATGATGAACTCCAATAGTACCTGCAATTTTTCCATTGATAGAGTTAATAAAGTGCATGGATATATAGTAGTTTTGGCATTAATACATTTGGAAATTGCATAGTTTGCAGAATGCGTGTAATATTACGAGAGCTTACTAAATGTACAAAGAACTGTTAGGGATGGGTTGCAGTTGTAGGTTGTTGATTATATGGCACAATCCCATGGAAGAGATTCTATGCATTAAGAAGAAATCTGTTTTTTGAATTCAATGTCATCTTGGAAAAAAATAGGTGGTGTAAGTGCATGGGCTACAAGTGAACTGTTTACCTAAATAATATTTATAATCATGTTTTTATACAGAAATGTCAACATTTATTCCCTTTTGTAGCAATAGTTTCTTTTTTAGTCAAATTATGTTTGAGAGTGATCTTTCAATGAACTGAAGTCTAGTGGCTTAATTTTATGATAAGATCTTAGATTAATGAAAAGAATTTGCTTTGAGTAGAGCCATTAAAGAATTTCAGATAATACGACTGATACCATGATATATATATATATATATATATATATATATATATATATATATATATATATATATATATATATATATATATATATATATATATATATATATATATATATATATATATATATATATATATATATATATATATATATATACACACACATACACTCATACATATCTACGCACATACAGAGATATATATATATATATATATATATATATATATATATATATATATATATATATATATGCATATATGGGCCTACAAATGAAACACTGAGCCGAAAAGTTCAACGTGTCAGATGACTGACATGTTGGAATGCTGACTTCCGAATGGTCATTAGTTCAACTTGAGCGGAAAAGGAAATCCGCTCTTGTGGACAGTGTAGTGCAATCTAAGAGTTGGTATACTTAAAATATGGTGGTATGGGGGTGCAGGGGGGAATACCTCCCCTGCAAAAATGTGAAATGTGAAGCTAAGTGTTTTAGATTTTTTACTTGTAATGTATGTTTTGTTTTAGTGGTTAGGGTTTACTTTAGTGTAGATGGTGGGCAGGGTGGGAGTGAGGGGAACTAGTTAGTTTTATGTCGAATGTTGTGCTTTTTCTTTTGTATGTTTGTGTGTATTGTGTGTAGGTTTTACAGAGGTGTGTCGAGGTTTTAAGTGTCGGTATTGTGAGTGTCGGGTATGTGCATTTTCAGTGTTGTGAAATGTTGGTGTTGTCGGCTTGGTGTTTTGTGTGTCAGTTATGTGGATGTCAGGTAAGTGAAGTAGACCCATATATATATATATATATATATATATATATATATATATATACTACCTAAATTCTTGAAACTGCTAAATAATTTATTAAGCTTGTAAAATGTATATCTAACTACTCTCAATTCTCATAAAATTGTATTTTAACTCTTATTTATTTGGTTATTAGATAGGTAAACTGGTTGCCAACCCAGGCAAAATACAAAATTACACTAAGATTGTATGGGTGGTTTAAATGGATAAGGCCCAAGTTATGATCCAGCAGATCTGGCTTGGGTGATGGAGTATCAGGCAGGGATGGTCATGCCGATCGATGATGCACCTTAGGGGAGGTGTGGTCCATATAGAGGGGTTACACTCAGATGTGGTCAACAAGTGGGGGGGATGGAAAAAAAGATTCAGATGGAAGTAAAGGAAATGGAGCCCCTAAGACAACCTTAGGATTCATGCTGGCCCAAGCAATTTGAGAGTAAGTTGAGGGGGTGTTAGGAGCCAGAGCAAAATCAGAAGCAAGTTGAGGGGTAGGAGACTAGCTGATACATTGTGTGTGGATGTGAGTTACGGGCGGCTGGACCATTAAGAATGATGTGCAAGGAGAGATCAAAAAGAAAAGATTGCAAAAGATCTTATGGTACATAATTTGCATTAACCTTAAGTTATAGCCTCAGAATCAGAGTTTGGGAAAGTAGCAAGAAGGCATTCATGAAAACAGAAAATGGCATTTTGGCATCCAGTTTTAAAGAAAAGGTATGACAAAAAAAGAGGAAAGCAGAGATGCGGATGTATTATATTAAATATCATAATTTTGTACAACATACTAAATTATACTCTTGGAATAAAATACATCATTAGGAATCAGTTGAGTTTAGCCTTTCCTCTGAAGTGTTTGCATGCATACACAATGAATATATGTTCCTTTAGTTTAAGTTTTGCCAATTGTGGAAGGTAACTGACTGTTGGTGAAAATCAATGCTAGTTAGTACTACTATTTGAAAGTGGTTGCTGATAAACTAACTTTAGAAAAAAATATTGTACAATGTGTACAGTACTGACCAGTCCATTACAGTTGCTAATGGCGACTTTGGTTTTTAAATACTGATCTTGTAAATGCCCCACATAATGACAGTCTTCAAAAAAATCATGTCTCCAGTCCAAGCCCCCCTTCTTCCAATATTCCACTGTAAAGTGATCTGCTAGGAGGTTAGAATGTAAAGTCAAGTTTAACAGGAACTGGTTTGTATGTGCAGTGAGTTTGTAGTACACGTTTTGCACTGCAGGTTCATAAGGAAAGCTTCCCACACTGCGTCTTGAGCGGGTCTTGCGTTGACTTCTCACATCATACGTAATGAAAGCTCCATTTTCATCTACTTGCATTGGAATAGCTATTTCATAGTCTTCAAGTTTTGATAGGAATTCTTCTGTTAAAAAAATGGAATACAGATAAGCAAATCAGCATATCCCCCTGATTAGAATTTTACTTCACTCCTTCTCTATGACAATAAAAATCACAGCAGTCCAATGCAGTTTTTATATCAAGTTAAATCCATTTATTAGTGCCTGACAATGCCATGATAATATGCACATGCACAGTAACACTTTCTGCATGTATACAACTTGCATTTATAATCAGAAGGTGCTTCCTGCCAAAGCTCTGAAGAGACTGGACATTGAATGGATGAATATTGTTTTTGATTCATATACCGTCTAAATGATAAGTTTAGCAAAGCTCATCATGCTAGTGATCCAACCAATACCAAACAACAAAATGTAGCATAACATGCACTTTACAGAATTAAGAGGCTTTTAGGGCAAATTTGCTATTCCTTAATTTTTGTCCCTGACTAACTGCTTAATTCAGATATATGTCAAATGGATTGCATCTTATTATAGCCACAACTTAGTACAACTGCTGTCAGCCATGTAGAATCCTCAGTAAGACCTGCAAGGAGTTAGCAGCCTTAACACTGTGACGTTTTCCAGCACTGTGTCATTGCCAGAAGTTGTGACGAATAATAAGTAAAGGAGATGGAGGGTTACTATAATGGCTAAGGTGTTAACCTCACGGACACAAAGTACAGGGTTTGACTCTCACCTTTGAAGGGGAAATTGGATAGGCTAAAAATGGTCCACAAGCGCGACTATCCTAGTACTTACTTATGAACCTATATGATCACTTTCCAATATGGCTTCCCTGGGGATTCATCAAGATCCCTAGATATCATACATTGAAACAGAAATGAACTTGATTTGATTGGATAAGGACTATTTTCTTCATCTGCTAAGCAGTGTCTTGTGTTTCTTTATTGTCCATATTACAACTAAAGACAGAGCACTTCTTCTATTTATCCAAGTACGGCATGATAAAGGTCCTGTCACCTTCTTTGATAATACTTGAAATAATAATCATGGCGTATCATAGCAGCATGAGTTACAAATAATGTCACCATGTAT
The DNA here is from genome assembly GCF_019279795.1 of Protopterus annectens. Taxonomy (NCBI): domain Eukaryota; kingdom Metazoa; phylum Chordata; order Ceratodontiformes; family Protopteridae; genus Protopterus; species Protopterus annectens. Next base: position 214,347,031 of record NC_056747.1, on the reverse strand, counting down.
AAACATGAGAGCTGAGGAACAGCAGTAAAATGCTTTCTACAAGCATCAAAGATAGCTAATTTCTTAATGGACAGTATGTTTCCCCACAGGCAAAGAATATCAGAAAGATGCCAGTAATCTGTCCACTCTAGGAATGGTTGTACACCTCTCTTTTCCTGAAAAGTAAGTACACTGAATGCTGCTAATCTGTTTAGGTCCCATTTCCATAACTATAGCCCCCATTATTTCTAATTGGTCTGTACATTTGCCTTTCACTAACAAAAACATTCTCTTAGGCCTTATCTTGTCAAATGGTGAGCTAATTACAAATAGAAAAGTTGCTACTGCAACTACAGTACTCCAAGGTCTTGAACCACGATAAACTAGCATGTTATACTGAAAAAACAGGGTCTATATTATATCAGCGAACACTTAAAAAAGCGAACGCTGATTGATCGACCTAATTTAAGCAAAAGCTTACAATCTCGAACTGACAGATCAGCTATTTTTTCCCAGGGAAAAAAATCGCTGATCCAAAACACATACACACAACACAAGCACACCAAACAAACAGAAATCCACACATATACACCTAAAATCTGATACCTAACCCTACACTAAACTATGCACACACCACTAACTACCCACTTACCTTAACCCAAACCATAATCCTAAGGTCCGTCACTATCGCACACTCACCTCACCCGCTCCCTAACCCTAACTTACTTAAATCCACCCTAACCCTCATGTCCACTCAATCGCACACATACCTAACCTGAGCTCTAACCCTAACTTACCTAAATCATCCTAACATTCACATCCACACAATCACACACTTACCTGAATCTGACCGGTAACTTTCCACCATAACACTGTAAATACCAAAGCAACAGAAATGGACAATCAAATTCTTTCCCTAGGAAAAAATTTGAGTTTCTGCTGCTTCGATATTTTCCACTTTCGAACAAATAATGTCGATCAATCAGCGTTCGCTTTTTTAAGTGTTCGCTGATCTAATATAGACCCAAAAAATAGATGTCCATGTCTCTACCTGTTTCTGTAACTAAAAACAGGAGTATTTGCAGAGGTGCATTTGCTGTAAAATGTCAGTGGCTCGACATGTGGCAAACTCATGTTTATGTAGCTTTCTCACTATTGTGTAGCATATTTACCTTTATGTAGAATACTCACCTTTGCTTAGCATTCTCACCTTCATGTAGTATTCTCACCATTATGTAGCATAATCATTTTATGTAGTATAGTCACTGTTGTGTACTATTCTCAACTTTAAGTACCCTATTCACCTTTACATAGCATAAACACCTTTACATGGCATACTGTTATGTGGCATATTCACCTTTATGTAGAATACTCACCTTTGCTTTGCATTCTCACCTTTATGTAGTATTCTCACTGTTATGTAACATCCTCACTATTACGTAGCATAATCATTTTTATGTAGTGTAGTCACTGTTATATACAATTATCAACTTTAAGTAGCCTACACACCTTTACATAGCATAAACACCTTTATGTGGCATACTGTTACGTAGCATATTCAGTAGCATATTCACCTTTATGAAGCATTCTTACATTATGTAGCATACTCACCTGCATGTAGCCTATCCTTAGGACATTATCAGCAACATGGATTTATGTCAAATTACTGAGTTTGAGCTCAGCTTTATGTACCATACTCACCTTAATGTGAGGTACTTACCTTTATATAACCTAGTCATCCTTATGAAGCATATCAACTTTATGTAATATTCTCATCTTTATGTTGCATACTCTCCTTCATGTAGGGTACTTAACTTTATGTAGGCTAATTACCTTTATGTAATGTACTCACCTTAATGTGGACTACTTATCTTTATATAACCTAGTCATCCTTATGAAGCATTATCAACTTTATGTAATATTCTCATCTTTATGTTGCATACTCTCCTTTATGTAGGGTACTTACCTTTATGTATCATACTTACCTTTATATAATCTCGTCACCTTTATGTTGCATTCTCACCTTTATGAAACATTTTCACTGATATGCAGCATAGGTTCATAGACTAATACTAGGCTAGCTGCCCTTGTGAGCTATTTTATGCCTAGCCAATTATCCCACATAAGAATCAAACCCTACATCTTGTATCTGTAAGGTAAACACCTTACCCATTATACCAACCTCCCAACCTATAATCACCTTTAAGTACCATATGCACCTTTATGTAGCATACTCACCTTTGATTCTGAATGCTGTTGGATCCATCCCCATACAAGTTTCTTGGATTCATGTACCCGCACACTAGTTTTGTAATAAAGCATAAGGAAGATGCTGCAGTCCTGATGTGCATTGCTTTGTATGAGGCAGTAAACTTTGAATTCATCTGCATCAGGGACATTTCAGATGAATTTAAGAGATGTTATGGCACTGATCAGAAAGACTGTGTACACCAAACAAAAAGAGTAACTAAAGAAAAAACAATAAAAAGAAAAACAGCTCCCAAAATTCTTGAAACACAACATTTAAAACTGTATCAGCAATTTCACTGGAACCCCATATCTCATTAAATAAAACAAACTTACATCTTCCCTCAATTATCCACAAAATATACTTTTAAAAAAACTAACCATTTCTTTCTCATAGTTATGTGCAGCATTATATGCTCATAGTTAAGTACTAGGCCATTTTAAGCCTAGGCATTTCCCTTTTTGAGGTTAAAGTCACCTGTCTCAATTGGTTACATATTGGCCTTACCCATCCCATGGTTGATAATTATATATTACCCCTAATGAGAATAACTGGGATCATAGTGTATATAATTTGAAGGGGACCATGCATGGGGTAAGGCATTTAGGAACTGCCTCTGTCCATTAGTAGTACAGGGGGCAGTCCTGGGGTATATTTTCTGTTTTCCATCCATAGATCTAAGTTTCACTTGAATATGGACAGGGATGAACTTTGTTTTATATGTATGGGGAGTCTGATCCAGAGCAGTAATATCCTCTGCGAGATATACCTGTCTCTCCAAACCATTATGTGGATGTTGGAGATGAGGTTTAGATCCCCTGTCTGAGTATTTCTGATGTCATTTGACTTGCTGATGTGCAGTAAATCAATCAGTAATGGATTGGAGGATGCCTTGTATGTCAGACACAGGTCACCTTTCAGCCGTATTATAGTTCATGTTATTAAATTTTTACTACTTCCCCCCAAAATGTACCTCAGAAGAAAAAATCGTGAACCTATCAAGTTGCCAAACTGATTATGTTTAGATATTGTTTGGCTCAAGTATAATATCTGAAAACAACTTTTGGCAATCTTTGTGACTTCACCTTTCTTAGACCTGGTCTGCCCAAAGCCTTGCACTGCACACATTCTCTCTTAACGACACAGCCTATTTAGGTTTATTCTGATTTTACAAACACGGAGAGACAGGCGTTCATCTGTTTTATTCATAGCCGTTAATGTCGCAACATGCTTGTGTCCCTAATGTTTGAACAGTGAGGAATGGATGATTAACTCCGAAAAGACGGTACCTGGCAATTAATTATTGGTGAGTGTATATATACTGTTTTAAGCTACTAGACTGTGTAGCAGATTTGATTGTTTCTTATATTCTGCACGGGTAAGGCAGCGCTTGTAATTCATTTGCGGAACAGATATTGCTATTCTTTTAAAAATCTAGTCAGACTGCATTATTTTTGTAGATATTCTCTGAAGCAGACTATGGGACAAGATACTACCCTGTAGTAATGGCTGGTATTGTTTTTTTATAATTCAAAGCTGAATAATACACTATAGCTGCAAAAGTAGGAAAGGTTATAGTTTGGATCATACAACTTATGAACTCCAGGCGACTCCTGTATATTTTGATGGATCGTATATTTATAAATATTTCTAGTTTCAGTTTAAAGGATTAGGTCATGTATATATTCTTATCTGATTAATGAACAGGATTTCTGGCAAAGTTATAATAGTGTTCATTTCAGAATGTGAATGCTAATGTAAATATTTATTAAAAACATACCTTTATATGAATAAGAACTGCAGCAAGAGTGGTGTGTGCATATATGACAAAGGAGATAAAAAGGATTTATTATGTATACTTTGCAAGCCTGGTGTAATGCTGAAAATATACAATACAGTTACAAGAGCTAGGATGTGCTAAAAGTGTGTGTGCACATAGGTATTATAAGAAAAATTATACATTGCTTTAGCTCATGTCTTAAATCCAAAGTGTGATGGAGCAAAACACTAGTAACAAAGTACCTGTGGGGTGATGGTACAGGTAAAACAACATCTATGCACCATGAGTAATAGAATGCAAGATACCAATGCTAGGGAAAAAGGTCACTTTTGTTGGTGTCCCACAAGGATCTGTACTAGGAATCATACTTTTCAATAAATTCATCAAAGACCTCTACTCCACTAAAAAAATAACAGCCTAGTTCGATATACTAATGACCATACCTCTTAACATAATAGCACAAGAAATCTGGACAAAGCCTGAAATAATGGGGGAACAAAGGCCCATGAAATAGGGTCAGATTTTAAATATTCCTCTTATAAACTTAGAAAGTTGCTAGAATAACAGGCTTTTTGTTGGCATGTATTTTTCTGAGGGATACAAAGTCTGAAACTCAAATATATACCATTATTTAGTTACTCCATTCCTCAGTGATTTGGCAGAAAACCATACATTTTATGAGGAATAGACCAAAAATCTGGAATTCTGCAAAAATGTGGACAGTTGAGAGGTATGATAATGACACTACCCCAACATATTCCGCCAAAACTGACTCTAAACTCCAGGACCTTTCAGAACAATTCTTATTGACTGAAACATAGCTAAATAATTTCAAACTACTTCTAAATGCTACAAAAAATGAATTACTCTTTACCCCAAAGCAAATCTCTACCAAAACAACACCATCTCCTTTGTCTGCAGTATCATGATAGAACAAGGGTGTCATCATAGATGACCAGTTGCAGTGTATCCACTGTGTATCACACTTGTTTGAAAAAACATTCAGCATAAACTTTATACCATAATAAACAGTAAAAACATACCTGACTGATGTACCCAGAAGACATATAGCCTGTACTTTCTTATTGTCATCTCTTCCCTTTGCTTCCCCAATGTTCTCTAACTTTTAAGTTTCATAACTGTCCAGACTTTGAGCATTGTTACAATAAAATAGCAAATATGCAGTAAAATAATTCTCTATGTCTTAGGAAGTGGTGCATTGTATTATTATAAACTTGTTAGGACCACCACATCACCTACCCCACTGTACCCAAATCATCTAATACTGAAGATGACACACACTATTCAAATAGTGTACCTAAACTATGGAACCACATCCCACTAGCAATGAAATCCATTCAAAATGTAAACTCATGTAAAATTTAACCAAATATTGCCTATCACATCATTGGATTATCCTATATATCTCCAGGATAAGTGCCTCTATGATCTTCAGCTTACCATATTGTTAAAGCACACCTCTTCGCTCAGAATCCTATGCCTCACAATCAGTCTTCACCAATACCTGAACAGTTTTATTAGCATCTCCAGGCCATCTACATAGCTTTGTGAAAATACCCAGCATCCCACCTCATTACTTCCTAAATAACCCTTATAATATCCATATAATCATCTCTGAATCAGCTTAATACCCCACCTCATAGCTACTCTAATGAGTGTTTTCCTTCCTATCCTTTTATTTGAATTTCTTAGCACTAATCATAGTATCTATTATATATTTGATAAATCCACTAATACACCTCTTCAAATGCTTATTGTTTAAAATCTACTCAATGTATAAGTATTTTATAATGTAATAGCTACTTTATTTCATATAAATGTAAACTAATTAGCAAATGTATGTGTAATTATTAATGTGTATGTCTGTTCATGCTATTTCTGGATGTCTGTTTAAAAAAAAAATGTTTGTAACATGTATGAGATTTTCTCCCTGGGCTTTCCCAGGCCTTTCTCAAAAAAAATTAGTTTTTGACTAAATCCAGTCTGTCAAACCTGTTAAACAAATGCAAAAATATAATAAATAAAAATTATTTATTGAAAACAGAGTTTGGTTAATTGAGATGCTTTCTATAGAATAAGGTTATGACTTAATAGCTTGCAATAGGAAATGAGAAATGTAAACCTGAAATTACCCTGGGCTTGAATATTAATAATTACTAAATCCCTACTCTGGGTATTTAAAAAAGGTTGAACAATGAAGGTTATTGGCTATCACAAATTAACAACAGGAAAGAAAAACATATTCAAAGTCATAATATTATCCTGTTAAACAAAAGAATGATTTAAAATGTTTTGAGTTAGCTTGTATTTTAGGGAAAATGAGGATTATATATATATATATATATATATATATATATATATATATATATATATATAAAATAATAAATATAGATATAGATATAGATATCTACAGATAAAAGAGGAGGTATGAGGAATCCTTGACAAATTAATAAACTTGAGCAAAGAAAATTGTGTAATTTTAGTTAGAATGTTTAATGAATGTCTGAAGACAAGTAGCTTTCCACGTAGGTCAAAAATGGTAAATATTAATACTGTACTCGAAAGGAGGGGTTGTGTCAAGGACTGGGATAGGTTAACGACCACAGGGGCCTTTTTAAGCCTAGTCATGCATCCCAAATCTCTAACAAGTTCTGGTACCCTAGGTAAGTGTAAGCAGGGGCTTGGGAGATGAAACATATACACGCAGGGGCCTGGGAGATGCCTGTGTCTATTAGAGACATAATTGCCAAAGCAGGGATCTATTTCCTTTCCCTATCCAATTGTCCAAGTTACACTTGAATCAGAAAAGGGAGGAACTCTGCTTCAGAGAAAGGTTTGTCTCTTGAATAGATATCTGTCTCTCCAGCAGGTCCCACTTATATCACAGGCAAGGTTTAAGTTTTGAGAATGGGTAATTCATTAATAGTTTCCTGAAGTCCAATTCTAGTAACTACCTATGAACAAAATGTTACATTCCTTTTGTAAAAACTAATACCATAACAATTGCATACTTTCCAAACATTTGCATTTATAAAAATTAACACACAAACCATGAACTTGCAGAAGTTTTTACAACTCCTTGGGGATTGCACTAAACTTCTCCTGTTTGTCATGTTATAATAAATCACCAGCATGAGACAGTGTGAACGGCTAAAAATATATTATACTATTCATTGATTTTGATATATGTTTATCTCCAAACTTAGTCCAAAATAATAAACTTTAAAGACACCCTTCCTTTACTCTCTTATCCATTTTAATACTTTTCAACATAACCCTTAACCAGGAGTCATACCTGAGTATTATTATGTTATACTTGCCCCCAGACTCATATTTATATTTTATCTTTTTATGCCACTGAACATTACTTCATTATAAGCCTCATTAATGTTTAATTTCCATAAAATGAATGCTTTGTACTGACACTAGAACATGTATCTCCACTGCTGTACATTTGCTAATAACTTCTTAATCCTGATATGTAACACTTGAGATATAATCTTAAAACCTCCGTCAGTGAACTATATTGCAACTCAGTTGATCAAAGCTTTTCTTTTTTCATTTATGAAAGGGAAATATAACAATTATGTCGCAATATATCTCTCCCCACTTCCCAAATACACACTGATAGCATGCATTCAGTATATTATTCAAAATCATAGTCCAGAAATCTTTTTTAAAAACAATTATTGTAATCTGAATAATCTATTTTCCTCCTGTATTCATTCTTACTAGCAGTTTTAAAAACCTCTCTTATTTCACCAGCAGCTATGTCCGTCCTTAGGCATTATCAGCAGTATCAATTTATGTCAAATCACCAAACTTGAACTGAGTTAATATCTTTTTAATCTGAATTAATACCATTATGATCTGCATTTCTGTATGTTGTAAAATTATTCCTAGGTGTCTCTATTAAGTAGCGGTATCAAGAGTAGAACCCACAGAGTAAATAATGCTAAAGTCAGTGATGCTGCTTAGTTTTCTAGAGATGCCAAATATCATCACCGTATGTTTTTGTGTTCAGCTTATTTTAACAAAGCCAGTTACATATACTTAAACAAGTTCATCCATTCTGAACAGTGAATTTCAAAAGGATTGTTAGACCCAGTCAGGATAAAGTCACCTGCATACATTATCTAATTAATCTGAGCCAGATCCTATGGAAGGTCATTAATACAGAGTAAGAATAACAGAGGGCCCAAGATTGAGCCTTGTTGGTCCTCTAGTGTTATGCTTTCAGTCTGAGTGCTTTGTAAATTTCAATCACTCAGAAAGGATTTTTTTTTTCAGAATAGTTCACAAACCACAGTACCACTCTTATGAAGAAACCTGTGTTTGACAGTTTATGCAGCAGTATAAAACAATTTCAAAAGCCTTCTTAAGGTCTAATAAGATGACTTCTATAATTTTACCTTGCTCATGTTTGTAAAAATGTGATCTGTCAGTGAGTATATCGCTGATAGAGTGGCAAACTTAAAATAGCAACTGTATTGTCTATTTGTGAGGATTAGATATTTAAGTAGGCACACAAGAATTTGACCATACACTATTTTGTAAGTATTTTAGCTATCAGAGAGAGGTTGGCAATAGGGCAAAAGTGATTTGCAGTGACTGGAAAGGATGTTTAATCAAATAACTAATAGTAGCACATATAAAACTAGTTTTGTTGGAAATGACAGATTAAAAGTGGGTGTCAGAGGCATTCTGAGTCATGGCTGGTTAATTTTAGAATTTTGGGGTGTAAAGTATGAAACCTGGGTTGTAGCCTGTGTCTAAGTTTTCAAAGATTTTTTGTATCCATTTTTTTTTTTGGTAATGGCCTTGAAAATGGATTGTGGAAAGTCGATAATTTTGTGAAGTGGCAATGATGGTTTGAAAGAAGATGAATTCTAAAAATGTCAGATTGGTAGGTAGTTGAGGACTATAGAAATATGCAATAAATTTAGACTGTTCACTGGAAAGGCTGATAGAAAATGAAAACTTAAGTACTTTGGTTAATAATGCAAAGGCAAAATTCTCTAGAGAAGGCAGTGAAACTGGGAAAGATCAAAGGCAAAAGAAGAAGCGGTGGCAGATGTGGATGGACAGCATTACTGAAGAAATGAATATGAATTTGTAAAAACTTAAAAAAGGAGTTCTAGAGAGAGAGGCCTGGTGACCAAGTTCTTGAAGTCCTGAAGAAATAAACAGGCATTCTGTATGTGGAATACACTGCATTAGAGATGTTGTTTGTTATTCATTATGGAGAAATGCAATATTTCACCATCTGTCTTAACGTTGCCAGGAGCAAATTAGCTGAAAACTTAGACTGTGATTAATAAAATCATCATTCATACTTGCATTGCAAAATGAACAGCTTGAATAATATGAGGGGGTGATGAAAAATTCTAAGTCTGACCTAGACAGGAATGGTGTGAAGTCATGAAACTTGTAGGTTATTCAGCATATTTTCACTGAACTTCAGCACACTTGGCACATCGAGTCTGAAGTTTCTGTAAGCCTGCAAAAAAAGTCTGAAGTCTGGTCATGGAAATGCTGCTCCACTGCTGTAATCACCACCGAATCACTCAAAAATTTGTTGCCCTTTCAAACTCATTTTAAGGTCGGGAAACAGGAAATAGTCAGCTGGAGTAAGATCTGGTGAGTAGGGCAGATGGCCTATGCACTCAAACCATGGTTTTGTCAAACCATTCATTGTTTTGCCAGCCTTTGGAAGAGGTTCATTTTCTTGCAAAAAGACAACTCCTTTCCGCAGCTTCCCTTTCCTTTTTTCTTTCAATGCCTCCTTTAGTTGGAACAGCAAGTTACAGTAGCATTCTGCATTAACTGTTTGGCTCCTTGGAAGATGGTCAGTCATTACAACACCTTCATGATCCCAAAACACATGACCTTTCCTGCTGACTTTTGGGTCTTGAACTTCTTTAGCTTTTGTGGACCTGAGTGCCACCATTGCATGGACTGTTGTTTTGTTTCCAGATCATAGTGGAGTAACCGTGTTTCATAAACAGTAACTAGTCGTTCCAAATGTTGGCACCAGCTTAGTGAACATGCCACAAAATCAACTTGGAAGTGTCCACTCAGTCTTCTCTCGTCAGCTTTCAAACATTTGGGAACCCACTTGGTTGACAGCTTCTGCATACCCATCTGCTGATGAGTTATAAACCTAACACATTCCCTGGATATCTGTTGTGTATTGGCAATTGTTTTAGCCGATATTCGTCGATCTGCCAAAATCAGGTCATGAACACGGTCAACAATTTCAGGAGATGACATCATATGAGGCCTCTTAGACCTTGCAGCATCTTCGGTCTCAATATCTCCACACTGAAAGTTTGCACACCATTTTTTCACAGTTGAATAGGAAGGGCCCTTGTCACTCGATGTTTGCATCATACATTCATGGAGATCCTTTGGAGTTTCCTTCTGCAGGAATAGGAACTTTATGATGGCTTGGAGTTCCACACTTTTTGTTGACATGGTTCAATCAATGATCTGAAACAACGTCAAAACATAGCATTTAAAATTTTTCAAATTGACACTTTACAAGATGAAATAACCCTCTTTTCAGCTACAAAGGCAAAATAACACTTAGAATGTAGAAAATTAATTAATTGCAAATAAGCATCCTTTTCATATTTCATATTTCTGTAAATATCTAAAAAATCACTCACCAAAAATTGTTTTTCAGAATCTGAAAATTCGACTGACATGTCTAGGTTGCACAATTTCAAAGACAGGAAAAGCTGTTTCTCAAGAATTAAAAAAAGTCCCTTTTTACAATAAATTAATGTGTTTATGTAATGACTTTGAATATATTACTGACATTGTAAAGAAGGAGGAACATTGCTATTTATTTAAGAGCATGCACTGTTTAAAATTTAGTTATATTTGTTTGAATTATACATTTTAACTTTTTTTTTCAGGTAATATCAAGTAATCTGAGGAAGAAAGGAAGCTGAAATGGAAAGCCTAAGGAAACAAACTGCTGCAGATAAAATCCAGAAGAACTTTAATCTAGAAACTTTTTGAAATAAAAACTTGGACTTTCCATTTGTGTTTTAATCTGTATTTCTTCAATTTGTTTTGCGGCCTGGGCAGAAAGGAGATGCTGCAAGTCTGACAATGCAGTTACTAGATATGACTGCACTAATTTTGTTTCTTTGTTCATTTGTATATATACCAGGTACCAACCAATGCCTTTGTGTACAGCAACATACACCTTGGAGGACATCATTTTACAGACAGCCCATTCTCTAAGAAAAACTGTTTGTTTTACTTATTTATGACCCTGTGTGCAAAATGGGAAAAAGGGGTTGAGAATAGATGGATGGATTTTTTTTTTTATTGCTATATTATTTTTTATATGTTTTTGATGTAAAATAGTTCCTCAGCCTAATGTTTCAAACTCGCTGTAGTATATGTAAATAGTGTTGGAGTAAGCATTTTACATCCAAATATATTCTAGATATTTATTTTATTTTTGGCCCCTTACTCTTAAATGTTGTGGTTTATTGACAATCATTGGGGACTTGAAGTCACTAAATAATGACATACATTTGACTTTCAGACTTTATTTCCTTCAGAAAATTCATGTTAACACAAATTCTATTATTTAAGCTAGTTTCTAATTTTATAAAAACATTTAAAATATGTTACTATATTTGAGCCTTTGTTTCTCCTTTATTTCAGACTTTATCCAGATTTCTTGAGCTAAGAGGTCAAGAGGCATGCAAACCTGTGTATTGTTGCTTCCACTGGTCGATCAATCTCACTCTCTCTCTCTCATGCACACAATACTTGCACTTCAGAAAATGCATGCTAACACAAATCCTATTAATCAAGTAACTTTGTGATTTTTTTGGAAGTGGTGTTGCCTGAAGAGCTGTGTTAGGCTGAGAGCATTGAAGAGCAGTAGAGGTTATCAGAGGGTGAGGGAACAGAGGTATAAGGACACAATCACATCTTTAAATATAAATAGATGAAATGACAGGTTAGAATGAAAAGTTATATTAGAACCCTAAAATCGTAACTGAAAGTGGCAGCTCCATATGATGGTTAGTTAAGAAGGCTGAGCTCTTTCCTTAGATGGTGATGATCTGTAACATGAGAGGGCTATGCTAGAGCAGTTAGGGCATGTGGACGAAAACTTCATGGAAAGAAAGTGTAGCCACAGGGGAAGGAAGGACATGAGGAAGGAGAATGCTTGGAAAGAAAGAGCTGCTACAGCAGCGCTAGTTGTGTAACTAAAACTGTACAGATATAAACGATCTGAAAAAGTTGGAAAATAAAATGATGCTGGATATTAATTCAAAAGAAATGGTTAAATGCCATAGACAAAGGAAGGTAGAGTTGAAATGTTATAGCACAGTGTGCTGTATCTGAGCTAATCATTATTAGTTTCCCTATCTGCAGTAAGAGAGACTTAAAGGGAATAAGTGAATGCACATCCACAGATGACAATAAATTAAGCAGTAAAACTAAATCAACCAGAGAGGAGAAGTTTTCAACCATGATTAATAGTGTCGAAGGAATTTATGTGAAGGAGAGGAGTTAAGTGTGGTTACGTTTTGTCTCCTTAGAATAAGGTGGTTAAGGAATGCCTGATATGATGGGATATTTTAGAGCTACACAATCAGGCCTCATATACATAATACAAACAGAAGGTTATAAGCCAGAGTAGAAATGAATGATGATGAAATGGGGACGTTTGCAAAATAAGAAAATAGGATTTTGGATTCAGGACCTTAAGGAAACTAACTACTATCGCTATTGTATTGATAAGGTAGAAAGGGATTGCTAAATGAAAGGCTAGCTTTGGTAAAGATTTAGATGATTATAAAACAGAAGTTACTGTTAAAAAATGTATAATTAGTAGCACATATAAAATTTTGCATGATAACTATATGAATGAATGAGAGGGTGTTAAAAAATATTGGGAAGACAGAATGGAAAGCCAATACAGAAAAGAACAATAGGAGGACATCCTTATAGCTTTCATGTATGCAACAAAGTCGAGGCCTTATTAAGTTTAATACCATCTGCCAAATAAATCAATTACTTAGAAAATGCAAATCAAAATCTAAACCAACTGTAACTGAAGAACTGAATATCCTTTTCTGCTTTTTTATTTTTACCTTACTGAGCTGTACCCCTCTCGTTCTAACTCTCCAACTCCCCCGTCTATCTTCCTCTTTAAATCTATATCTCCCTTCTGTCTGCTTAAATTTCCTGTTACAGGTTTTACTGTGTTGTTAATCTCCGTTGTCTCTTTTTTTTTTTGTAGCCCGCTCTTCTACCCGAGTGATACTTGCCTTCCAAAAAACTCAAGTTACACTCTTCCTTACAAGACACCCATGGAAAACCTTTAAGAACTAAATGGACTCTTGCAAAAACACCCGTACAGCAAAAGAAAGTAGGTTCTTGCCTACTGTGTCTCCAATAATAGAATTATTGTTGTATGCAGCAGTGTTTGTAACTTTGAAGCTAGCACACGTGCCGAGAACTCCCCCCAGTAACCCCTTTTCCAGATCGCTCTCTATTCTTTTTTTTCCATCTCCTACCTATCCCCTTTCTGCCACTAGATGGCAGTATTTTATTAGGTAAAGCCAGCTCTTTAGCTCGTAAACCATCCGGACTGGATGTACTTATGTGAACATGCTTTGCTAAAAGTATAAGCACAGATTGGTTTCTTTATCAGTCACTTATCCCCCCATCTGTAACATATTTTTTGCACAATACCTGTCTATGGTGTTGCTCCTGCTCACAAGTTAAACGCACACTCCTTTGTCATACATACTTTACAAGTTTAACTTGCTTTGTCTACCTTTTCACTCAGCTGGTGCCTCCCCCGAGTTACCTACTCACCCAACTTACCTTACTGATTGCTTTTTTCTTCCTCTTAATCTTTCTCCTTGCTGTGTCAACCCACTCCGTTTTCCCTTGCTGTACTCCAGCTCACTTTTCTCCCCTACCACCAATTCCCACACACCCCCACATACCCTACATTTATTCTCAGGATATCCTGCCTCCTCCCACAACCCATCCAATCATACTACAGTCACTGACACACCTCACAACTATCCCCCCTCCGACCTTTCAACACATACCCCTTTCCTATTACATATTTCATCCTCCCCTTCTACCCCTCTCCCAGATATACTATTACACTCCCTCCAATCTTACGCTTACTCACTTCAATACTCTCCCTACCTACCACCCTTACCATGCTCACTAACCTCATAATTACATCACTTCTTCTACTACTCTTCACCCTCACATATTACCACACTAACATTCAGTATCTCAAATCACACCTACCTCCTCCTGTATTTATAACACTCATTCAAACAAAGCATTTTATACCATGTCTTCTTCACTTCATAATAACACCACAATCTCACACTTTTTCCATTATAAAATACTCCAGCTATATCCTACCCATTGCATTAGGCTTAAACATTCACACACTTCAAAAAAAAATTTCCTCCAAAACATAACTTAAAACCTACCATCCTCCTACAAGCAGGTGATATCCACCCTAACCCAGGGCCTACACAAATTTGCTCCACCTTGGCCATAAAAATCCAGCTTTCTACCCAACTACCTAGCATTCCCACACAATGCACACCCAAACCCCTCCTTTTCTACTCTCCATTCATCCAAACACTTATCCATGATATCAACATCCAAAGCCTTCTTAATAACATCACTGACCTTCATTCTTGGATGTCCCAATATTCCTCACACCTACTTGTACTAACAGAAACCTGGCTCAAACCCCTATATTCAAGACTCTGATATCTTACCCCCAGGTTACAACATCTGGAAACTAGATAGGACATCAAAAAGGTGGAGGTGTGGCAATGCTATACTCTCAACAACTCTCACTCTCTCCCATCCCTGTAAACCTGCCTGATTTTCACCCAGCAGAAATCCTAATAGTTAACTACAACCTTAACAATCACAAAAAGCTTGACATTGCTGCTGTCTATATTCCACCCGGAAAGAACATCCAAATTCTTGAAAATATACTTTCCTGGCTGTCTCTAAATCCTACCCTATGAAACTATACTACTAGGGGATGTTAATATAGATTGGAAGTCTCTTGAGACCCTTTCCCCTATCCAAAGCATCAATTTGTTCGGTTTCACTCAACTTATCTGCAACCCCACAAGACTACAAGACTCTCCAGACATTCAGATCAAGGAAAAATAATTGACTGGATCCTGTGCAACAACCAACTCTATCACAACCCCACTACAATTCATGATGGCCTAAGTGACCACCTACCCATTTTTCAGAGATACTCACCCCAACAACAAAAATCACATCTTTATAAATTCTGCCACAAACTCAAAAACTTCAACCCCTCCACTCTCAATGACAGTCTTTCTGCCATTAACTGGTCTATCTTGCTTTCTCTTCCTCTTGAAGGTGCTGTACTTGCATTTAACCGCATCTTCCTAAGCACTCTAGACTCAATCGCCCCCTCAAGTAAAATTAAAATAAAGTCAAATTTCACCCCCGGCTCAGTAAAGGCACCCGTCTATTAATGCATAAAAGAGAAGATGCCTGGAAAACTTGGCTTAAAAGTAAATACCCCTCACACCTCGAATTATTTAAAGAACTCAGGAGCCATACCAAGAAACAAATATACACTGATAAAAAGACCCACTACACTAATACAGAGCCCACTACTCAATCAAACCCCAAAATTTCTGGAGCAGTATTAACTCAATCCTCCACCCTGGCAAACCTCAAACTCCCAAACCCTACCCTAACCTCCCTGACAGCCTCTCTCCTTAATCAATTTTTATTGACTCCATAAGCAAATTAACTAATACAAACCAAAATCCCCACCAAGAAACACCTCCCCTACCTACAAACACTAACACAAGTTTCTCTCTCAACCCTGTGTCTACCTCCTACATAAAGTCTCTACTTCTCAAATTAAAACCCTGCTCTCCATCAGCAGACATTCTTCCTCCTCAATTCCTCAAACTTGTAGCAGTGTGCATCTCCTATCCAGTCTCAGTTCTCAATAATTGATTTATTAAAGAAGCTACTGTACCCAAAATCTAGAAATACTTCTACATTATCCCCATTCGCAAAGGCGGAAACTCCAATGATCTCTCTAACTGCAGGCCTATTGCTATTCTTTCCCTGCTATCCAAGACTCTAGAGAAATGCATTCACATCCAAATACTTAACTTTCTCCTTAAAAACAACCTCCTCACCTACACCCAGCATGGTTTCCGGCCTCAACACAGTACCTCTACAGCCCATCTATCCTTTACCCACACTATTACTGAAGCTAGGAACAATAATCTAGTTTCGTGTCTGTTCCTGGATTTATCTAAGGCATTTGACACAGTATCACACCCCATACGTCTGACAAAATTAGCTAACCTTATTCTATCCAGCTCAACTCTCTCCTGGTTTTCAAGTTATGTCACTGACAGGCTTCAATCTGTCAGATGGCAATCACCCTGCTCTTCTTTCCTACCTATATACACTGGCGTACCTCAGGACTCTATTCTTGAACCTCTCCTCTTCAACATCTTTATTAACAACCTCCACCTCCCTCTCCACCCTCATACAGTATGCCAACAACTGCACCCTGATAACTTCCTCCAACTCTGTTGCACAACTTCAGACAGTCACCCAACAATCTTTCCTTCTTGTTGAAAAATGGCTAATTGACAATTATCTTAAACCTGAAAAAAACTAAGCTACTCCTCTTTCTCCCCAAAAATAATGACCACCTTAAGACTACCTTCTCTATCTCTTCACTGAACAATGCCATCATCCATGTAGACACCAACACAAAACTGCTTGGAATGACCATAGATGACCAGCTTAAATTTGATTTTCACATACACCATGCAATTAAGAAAACTAATGAAAAACTTGGCTTGCTTTACCATAACTCACAATTCCTCTCTGCTGAATCCAGGCACACCCTAGCCCAAGCCTATCTCCTTTCCAGCCTCCTATATGGATCACCAGTCCTTACCAACCTCCAATCCTACCTACTATCCAAGATAAAACAAACCTATAACAAAATTGCCAAATTTGTTGCCAATGTACCAAATCCTACTCACCATTGCGTAGCTCTACGCAGGCTACAATGACTTAAATTCTCCTAACATCTGAAACTATGCCAACTACACTTAACCCACCTCATACTTAATAAACCCACTGTTTGTCCCTCTCTCGCCAATTTAGATTCTTACTCTCCCTCCCTCGTCCCCTCCGTAGTTCAGAGAAACTACTTCTCGAAACATGTACACCAAAAATTAACATAAGCTATCTTCTTTATAAATTATCCATAAAAAAAATCTGGAACAACCTTCCCTCAAACTTATGAAACATCACACAGGCAAATGGCTTTAAGGTAGAACTAAAACTCTACCTCCAGAAAAAGTGGATCTGCCCCTGTCACAATCCTACCTGACCACTCTCAGACTGCGCAAAACATACTCAGTCTCAACAGTTCCTGACTGGAAATTGCATATTCCTCCATATTATTTTTTTTCAAATGGTATGTAACTCTCCTTATTCAAATGACATATCTGTATATGTTAGCAACTATGCTGTATTTTCTTTTTTTTCTTTTTGGCTAACCTTTGTAATCTAATTAATACTCTAACATGTTTAATTATGTAAATGTACTACTGTTGGAGCTTTTCTCTTCGGGTCTCCACTGAAAATGGGCTTGTGCTCAGTTGGATCAACCCGGTTGACAAATATGAAATAAATATTGTATAAGGAGATAAAAGAATTGGAAGAAGAAGCAAATTAAATAAAAATAAATGGAATTTGTGGAACAATAATTTCAGAATGATATTCAGGAAGAGGAGTGAAATTTAAGGGAAGGCAGTAAGTGAGCATTTTATATAATGTTGGGGTGAATAAAAAACTGTTAAAAAGAACTGATATATGTATACTGCTTGAAAGTAAAGGAAATGTTATGTTTTTTCTGTTGCTGTGTTTGGACCTATGTCACTTTTTAAAAATGTCATGTTAAATAAAGATGCTTAAAAAGGAAACTAGGGAGTAATGAGTACTCACTAAGTAATAGTGACACAGAAATACTATTCACTTTCATAATGGAGTAACAGTTTGCTTTCTGTGTGACAAAATGCCAAACTATGCACCTGGGCCATTGTAAAAGATATCTTGGTATTCAGTACTGACCTATAAAAGGATGCACAAGTGATCACATAATTTTGTTTACATAGAGTGACAAAGCAGTGAAACAGGAAATGGAATATCATGTTGTAATAGATAAACTGTCCTGTTACTGGTTGGAAGAGTGTGGCTATCCCTGCATAGATCTAACTTACAGCTTAGATAAAGTATGTCCTAAGGCTGTGGGAAACTACATACTTGAAAACCACAGAAAAAGAAGAAACGTTTGTTACAACAGTGGCAATATCTGTGTAGAATCTGTATAAGAGAAGAATGCTGCATTTTAATTTGCACACCATGGCATGATGTGGGTAACGGTATTGAAACATGCAAATCCTGTTTTGAAATACAAGACAGAATGATCCTTTAATAGAAACATAATGCCTAGGACAGTAAGCGCTTTCACCTTTATTATAACGCTTCTTCAGGCTTCAATGGCATAGTGATGCGTTATCCGCTTAAAATAGTATACTGACACACCTCCCATTCATCAATTAACTAATTAAAAATGATTAAGACTATAATGAACAAAAATGTGCAACACTTTTGAGCATTTCATCTATTATACATACATTAAAAAAGAATGGATCTCATGTAGTGAAACCCTGTTTAAAAACACATATTTAAAATTTTAAATATAAGTATTTAGTGCTTAAGGGGTTTGGAAGTCAGGAATGGTTTCAAATTAATCCTCTCATTTAACCCATATATGTGTGCCTGGAGCCTAAGAATCCACCTGCTCTCAATCTCTTCAGTGTGATTCTTAATGTTTCCTAACCTACTGGTCTTCTTAATTGATTCTAAAGCTCTAAACTTAAAACTATGTTGAAGCCCATTCTCTGTAGTATATATGTTCCCTTATCCGCTCGTGGAGGGTCCTATTTGTTTTCCCTACATAATGTTTCTGGCATATTTGACATTGTGCCAGATATACTAGATCTCTTGTTCTACAATCTGCAAAACATGTAAAAGTATATGTACATCCAGTATGAGGATGTATAAACATATTGTCATTTGCTATGTAGGGACATTGGTTACACTTTCGACAGGGAAAGGTACCTTTCCTTTGAAATGCTGGGAAACTTGCATCAATCTTCTCATAACATAGAAGTCTCTTGAGAGACTTCATGTTCCTATATGCTAGCCTTGGTCTATCATCAATTAAGCTCCTAATCCTATCATCCATAACTAGAAATTTCCAATTCTTGTCTATAACTTTCCTAATCTGATTGTTCCTATTTGTGTAGGGAATGACAAGTCTATTAATCTCAGTGTGTGGCTTATTGCTCGGTGTTACTTGTAGTCTTCTTCCCATAAAAGAATGGTCTGCCCTTGCCAGTCCTCAATCCATCCCCAGTCACTGTGTTAATTTCTATCATTCTTCTATTGTAACCTCTGGATGCAAAGTCACATGTTAATCTATCTTTCTGTTCTAAAAAAGTTACATCATCAGTAGTTAATTTAGATGCTCTGAGTACTTGTTTGGTAATGATATTGGAGTGAATATGTTTGGGATGCATGCTGGTACGATGGAGGTAGCTGTTCCTCCAGCATGGCTTCCTATACATTTCAGTGTGCATCTTATTGAACTCTTTCATTAATCTAACATCTAAGAATTCTATGTTTGTTCGTGAACAGACACCTTCGAACTCAAGAAAATCTGTAGTTCCATTCAGGTATCTAATGAATTCATTGAGTTCTGTTTCACTTCCTCTCCATACAACAAAAATGTCGTCTACAAAACGACTATAATGTTGCACATGTTCCTTATAGAATATACTATTGAAGACGTATGCGTCTTCCCAATAAGCCAATACTAAATTGGCATAGGAGTTTGCGCATGGGGTCCCCATCGCCACCCGCTTTGTCTGTAAAAAATATCTGTTTTCATAGCATAGGATGTTATTTTCTAATACTATTTCAAGTAATAACATCCACTTGATAATGTTGTTATTACTAACACCATTCTTTAACAAAAAAAGCCTCACAAACTCCACGCCAATATTATTGGGTATAGATGTGAACAATGACTTGACGTCAAGGGTTACAAAATAGTCCTGATTATATATATTGTTTTTGTTATTGTCCAAAGCAAGGTTCTCCAAAAATTGTTGTGTATCTCGAAGTATGTGAGTGGTAATTTCAACTATGGGTTTGAACTGCTTATCCAGATATATTGATGCTGGTTCAGTTGGATAAGCAGTTCAAACCCATAGTTGAAATTACCACTCACATACTTCGAGATACACAACAATTTTTGGAGAACCTTGCTTTGGACAATAACAAAAACAATATATATAATCAGGACTATTTTGTAACCCTTGACGTCAAGTCATTGTTCACATCTATACCCAATAATATTGGCGTGGAGTTTGTGAGGCTTTTTTTGTTAAAGAATGGTGTTAGTAATAACAACATTATCAAGTGGATGTTATTACTTGAAATAGTATTAGAAAATAACGTCCTATGCTATGAAAACAGATATTTTTTACAGACAAAGCGGGTGGCGATGGGGAATGCCAATTTAGTATTGGCTTATTGGGAAGACGCATACGTCTTCAATAGTATATTCTATAAGGAACATGTGCAACATTATAGTCGTTTTGTAGACGACATTTTTGTTGTATGGAGAGGAAGTGAAACAGAACTCAATGAATTCATTAGATACCTGAATGGAACTACAGATTTTCTTGAGTTCGAAGGTGTCTGTTCACGAACAAACATAGAATTCTTAGATGTTAGATTAATGAAAGAGTTCAATAAGATGCACACTGAAATGTATAGGAAGCCATGCTGGAGGAACAGCTACCTCAATCGTACCAGCATGCATCCCAAACATATTCACACCAACATCATTACTAATCTAGTACTCAGAGCATCTAAATTAACTACTAATGATGTAACTTTTTTAGAACAGAAAGACAGATTGGAAAGTGACTTTGCATCCAGAGGTTACAATAGAAGAATGATAGAAACTAATACAGTGACTAATGATGGGTTGAGAACTGACAAGGGCAGACCATTCTTTTATGGGAAGAAGACTACAAGTAACACCGAGCAAAATGCGAGAACAACCAATAAGCCACACACTGAGATTAATAGACTTGTCATTCCCTACACAAATAGGAACAATCAGATTAGGAAAGTTATAGACAAGAATTGGAAATTTCTAGTTATGGATGATAGGATTAGGAGCTTAATTGATGATAGACCAAGGCTAGCATATAGGAACATGAAGTCTCTCAAGAGACTTCTATGTTATGAGAAGATTGATGCAAGTTTCCCAGCATTTCAAAGGAAAGGTACCTTTCCCTGTCGAAAATGTAACCAATGTCCCTACATAGCAAATGACAATATGTTTATACATCCTCATACTGGATGTACATATACTTTTACATGTTTTGCAGATTGTAGAACAAGAGATCTAGTATATCTGGCACAATGTCAAATATGCCAGAAACATTATGTAGGGAAAACAAATAGGACCCTCCACGAGCGGATAAGGGAACATATATACGCAATACACAAAGAAAATACGACTAATGCGCTAGCACGACACACTACAGAGAATGGGCTTCAACATAGTTTCAAGTTTAGAGCTTTAGAATCAATTAAGAAGACCAGTAGGTTAGGAAACATTAAGAATCACACTGAAGAGATTGAGAGCAGGTGGATTCTTAGGCTCCAGGCACACATATATGGGTTAAATGAGAGGATTAATTTGAAACCATTCCTGACTTCCAACCCCCTTAAGCACTAAATATTTATATTTAAAATTTTAAATATGTGTTTTTAAACAGGGTTTCACTACATGAGATCCATTCTTTTTTAATGTATGTATAATAGATGAAATGCTCAAAAGTGTTGCACATTTTTGTTCATTATAGTCTTAATCATTTTTAATTAGTTAATTGATGAATGGGAGGTGTGTCAGTATACTATTTTAAGAGGATAACGCATCACTATGCCATTGAAGTCTGAAGAAGTGTTATAATAAACGTGAAAGCGCTTACTGTCCTAGGCATTATGTTTCTATTAAAGGATTGATTCTACGCTTTTTTGGTGAATTTTTGATGTTCCAGCTCTTGGTGTACCTTCGGTTTTGTTTGTTTCTACTAGCAATCTTTTCATTACGAAGGTACTTTACTCGACAGGGTGGTTTGTTGTTATACGTTTTACAAGACAGAATGAATAAAAAAATATTTAAGGCAGAGATAAATACAATGCAAGACTCAATAAGTTAGCTGTGCATTAACAGTAATAGTGCAATATGCATGGCAGCAGTAAGGGCAAGACAGAAAAGTATTGTAAGAATGCAAAGATGTGGAATAAATGAAACTTGGGATGAATGGGAGTAAAGTCAGCGACCAATGAGACTCTGTAATATTTTAGCACTCAGGAAACCTTAAGTAAGCAAGCATCTAGGAATAATTAAATTGCTGGCCTTTCATTTCAAAACATTGTAGAGCTGAACATAAATAAAAGCTACAAAAATAGCTACTTTTACTGAAAGCACACAAACCAGAGTACATTGTTTTGTTAGAATTTGCTTTAAAAGACATACACATATGACATTACATGCACACAGATGCTGCATTAAGTTAAAAATCAAGCAATTTAAAGTAATGGCTGCTGCTGTCATGCATTCCAGCATTACTAGTAAATCAGGAATAGATGCAACTAAAATGATTGTTTCAGTGCATTATCTAGGCTTAGTCCTTTTAATGAGCAAAAACCCATTCCTGTTAAGGTTTCTAGTGAAGAAGCAATGTATCTGACCATTGTTTTATATGGCCATAAATTCTGGTCTCATGATATTACATTATGTTTACCAATATGATTTCCTATTAAAGCACTCTGCTTGCTATCAGCCTTGATCTTTTCTGCTTTCCCATCATTTGGCCTTTGATTTATTTTGTCTTGCAATGTCACACATGTACATCCATTTACCTGTACTACTCACTTTGTGTAGTACAAAAATTCAGTTTCAAACTTTATGAGATTGTCTATATGAAGAGGTGGGAGACGGGACATGCCAATTAGTGGTCCTTACATGGAATCAGTCAATTACAAAGAAGCACTTGGAAATAAGGGTGTTGGCTTTGACTAGGTCTATACTCTGGTCAAGAAAGAAAGCAGAAAATACCAAAAGAAGAGCAGAGCTTAAAGAAGTATATGTGGGTACTTGATAGCAGAGTGACATATATGATGTGGATTAAACTTCTCTAACTTGATGAGAAGGCTTGAAGTTAAGGCATGAGAATTGACATATACGGTTGACTAAATACAGTGTTTTGTTGCCTGACTACATAATGAAGACATTACGAAATTTAAAGTGATGGTTACTGATATTATTTAAAGCTTATCAACAAATTCACTTCTAACAGGGCTTTCTTACCCCCAAAAGCCTAAAGTGATGAGATTTAACCACCCAGACATTTAGGAACTACTGATCTACTGCATAAACTCATTTATCTTCAAAAACATTCATTTTCAGTTTTAACCTTGACATTTAACCTGTACATAGAGATAATTCATGTTAAGTGCAAAACTCTTTCAAACATCATGAATACTGTTATGCCTTTTTTTTCCTTGGGTATAAAACAATTTTTTTTTTTATTAGCCACACAATTTGTAAATAACCCACTTATTTTAATCTTACAACTATCATTACCCTGCCAAGTATTACAACAATTTTCACATTTTAAATTTGTTCATACCCATTCAAAATAAAGAGTGATGACCAAGAACATATTTTTAAATCGTGAATAATCAAATTAGACAACATCATTAGCACATAATGTGTGAACTTTTAATGCTCTAGAACAAAGTTCCAGCTTGGTGATGTTGAAAGAAGCATCACTTAATAATATAAAGTCTTAAAGTACAAGTATTTGCTCTTCAGTGGTGTGGAGAGGTAACTAACAGGTCTTAGTGAAGTCAAAAAGAGTTGCAGCAAGGCTTAACAGTCTGATTTTCAACATGACAGATGATGTGGTGAATATTTGATGGGTAAAGAACAGGCAGCTGCCCACCATGTTCAAGAATCATGCAAATCCAGTCAATTGTTTGAATGGATAAACTTCAGTATTGCTCTAATAAAAAAAAAAAACAATAAATGTCTATGAGGGAAAAGATAACATAATAGGTAGATAACTGAAGTCATAAGTATTTTAAAGAGGCATCTGGAATGCTCAGGGGTTTAAGGAGGGCTCTGGAATGTCCAATGATATTCATTTAGTGAATAGAGTATGTGGGAAGTAAATTATGATTATTCTCTGAAAGCATGTTTCTTGGTTGATAGATTTTTATTGTCTGTATAAAACACAATGAGATATCAAGGTCAGTTTATAGAAACAGCAGCATTATGATCTGTCACAACATTCCAGCTAAAAAGAAAGGCAAAGCTGAATGCGATACATATCAATTTTAATATACTCTGTTCATAAACAAAACCAAAAAAGTGCAAGGACTAAAAATAACAAATTCTTCATTAAAACATTTAGCACTTTCATCCACAATTATTATGGACTTATTAAGAGCTAAGTTACACATTATAGCTTGCACTTTTTATAACAGACTAATCATTCAATTGATCGATCAGTCGGTGAACAATTTCCTGGTGGCGTGAATGATTTTTCTGTTTCTTGCCATCTTAGTTATATGAACAAGCAAATTACTTGATATGTTTGTTGATATGAGAAAGGACTCCATAAGGTGGAGGACATAGACATATGGAGGTATTCTGACAGAGAGCATATAAACTGTAAGTCAAAATACCATTGGTTTAAATTCACCTTCAACTACCATGCAATATTATAAGGATCAATATGGGAATTAGAAAAGCGTCAGTAAAGAACAAAGCTGAAAGGACCAGTGCATAATACAAATAACCTGACAAATGATTTTGTGGAACCTTCTTTCATCATTCCAAACGACTGTGAATATGGTTGAAAACGAACAGACACTAAAGCGTCGTAAAACCACAAATAAGGCAAGGCTCCAGACTCCCAAAATGTAGTACTTTCATTCTTTTACTGATGTTAAGAACTTTGTCATAAAATAATATAAAATGGACCCAACGACAATTTTAAAAGTGCTGATGTAATGTCACATTTTTATACTTTAAATCTTGTTTGGGAAGTTCCTTGAACTCTGACTCTAGCGTTATTTTATTTGAAGGTTTGTTTTTTACTAAAATGCTACACTTGTGTTTTTATACATGGTGAAGTATAGTCAATAACAGCCGAATAAAAAGTGGGTATAGTCTCACCAGACACATTTTTAAAGTGAGTACTAAAATAGATATCTAAGAAATATGAAAAATAATGGGCACGAAAGGGAAATTAAGTACAAAATAAAAAACAAACACATTTCAGTTTAATGTAATCTTTGTGCTTGTAAAAAGCACTTGAGGTTTGCAGTCTCGTTTAGACCAGGAGCATGATCTGCACCTAGTCTAATCTGCCAAATGGATTCACAGCACTCAAGAAGTGTTTTATAGTTGCCAGTGCAAATATCAGCACAGAGTCTATAACAAAAAAAGAGAATTTCCTAAAGTCAGTACAGATAGCTGCATGCTTTGCTAGAGCATTATTGGAGTCTGCAAGTGGGGGTTCTCATCATCATTATATACACTAAGTTGAAAAATGAAAATTGTGTTCCTCATATACCACAGAACACATTAGGCTGACAGACACCAGCAAATGAATGAAATTTTACAGTTCATGTTTTTCATAAAATGAAGCCCCACAAGCTTTTCATGTATTTTCATTTCAGTACATTTTATTATATTCACAGGTATGGTGTTGACCTCTTGACCTCAGAGTGGATGATAATGGACAGATCAAAGGTCAGAAGAGCTGCTGTCTAAAAAGATGGTATCAGATTAGCTGATGCTAGTTGTAGCAGTATTGAGAAAAATGGCATAGTTTCAGCATTGGGCAGACATTGGTATGGCACCAGAAAGGAATAGTTAGCCAGTACAGTAAGGGTAAATGAAGGCCTATTGCTGACCAGTTGAAAAGGCAACTTGGCTAAAGCAGGTTCCTGGAAAAAAAAAGAGTAACAAAAGAGCCAGGGCCTGTATCAGTAGTGGGGCAGGAAAAAATACACTGAGACCAAAGCTCAGAAGAGGGTCATGGTATCCAAAAACCATGACAACCACAATGGAGCATTTCTAAGTCTCTAGCACTGAAATGTCTTAATATTGCAGTCAGTGTATCACAGTCAATGTGCCATAGCATAAGATCCCCACAAAGTTAAAGGAGAAGCTCTTCGGAATATAGCTGATCCTGCATCTCTTTCGGAAAAAGAGCAGGCTGTTCTAAAATTATTGTATCAGAAAAAAATCACATTTGAAATAATGCTAGAGGAGGACAGATCCAGGAAAGAAGAACCTTCCGCCATTTTCTAAGGGTGAGAGACCTTAGAAGAAATGTTACACTTTACACTTCTCACACAAATCACTGAATGTTTTAGATTTTATTTTAGGCATAGACACAGAAATATAAGTAGTGGAGAGATCCCAGTCTTTTCCAAGAGAGCACCTAAGGGTGTCAGTTTGAGTCACTAAACAATGTAAATATCTTGTATACATTTCAGAAAAAGGGACGATTTTGCCACAGATACATTTCCTAAATAAAGGAATTGACACTGTAAGGAAAACTGTCATATCTGTGTCCTGCATTATGGCAATAAGGAGGTAACATATATCTCTCAAAAAAGGTAGAAGAAAGCTTACAAGAAGTAAATATACAAAGAGAAAAACACATCCCACCATGCCTGAAGGGCTAGTTATGTAGGCAGCCTTACCATTTCAAGACAATAATGCTTGAAAGGCAGACACACACAATGATTTTGTTCTACTGTAAATTAATCACAGTACTAAATCTGTAGTATCTGCTAGCACAATTAAATGCCTTAAATGTGAGAAAATAACTTTAGCTAAACAAGAAAGCTGCCTTTCAATTTCTTGTTTGGTTGGAAAGCTTTTCTCATATTTCAGTTTTTTTTTCTCTTAGCTCGGGGCAATTGTTCATTAGTCTGCTGGCAATAAGAAATGTGACACCTAATTAACTGACTGACAGTAGGCACTAATAAATTAGTTAATTCATATGCACAGGTCTATTAAGGCTATGTTAATGGCAATACCTACAGCACTCATTTGAGTGGCATTTAGTATATTGCATGTAAGTAGTCAGAAACCCACACTAAACACATCATTTTTAAACAATGTAACTTAATCACAGTACTAA
Organism: Protopterus annectens; assembly: GCF_019279795.1. Classification (NCBI taxonomy): domain Eukaryota; kingdom Metazoa; phylum Chordata; order Ceratodontiformes; family Protopteridae; genus Protopterus; species Protopterus annectens. The sequence continues at coordinate 214,319,553 of NC_056747.1, read as the reverse complement.
AGTTGCTTCATTCACAATGATGATTAAGCTGCTTCAGTTTTTTCAAGGCTGTGGATGTAAATAAAGTTCTCAGATGAAAACAATTCCAAATAGAAAACTCCAATAAATCCAATGGATGACGTTTGAAATGAAGAAAGATTTATTGTGCAGAGTTAGATTAGCGCTTTCACCCTGTTGGGCTTCCTCAGACCTTTAATACATACAAAGAAGGGGACACAGAGAATATATAGCCACCTAAATATGACATCACTTCCTACAATTATTCTATTTAAAAACAGAAAAAAGTAATCTCATAAACATGCCCTAAAAATGAAAATAAAAACATACATAAATAAAATGCAAACATAAGCAAGAATACATACTTGAATTCGACTTACAAAAAATAACGCAGTTTTTGAAAAATATTTCAATTTATAAAAAATATATTTAAATATGTTCAAGTTTTATGTAATTTAAAATGTATAAAAGAACATATCTAAGTTCAACATAAAATCTCATTAGAAAGTGACATTAGTTATAACAATATAAATTGTGTCATCTGACAGTCAATCTCCTGTTCTTCAAAGCTGGCTTAATGGAGACTTTATCATTAAGACCTGGGTTCTGGTCTACCCTTAGCCTGATGATCAAGTCAAATTCTATTCTCTCTGTGTAATTTCTAATGTCTCCACCTCTAGTACTGGGTATGTTCACTTGTAGGACCTGGAATTTGAAACTATGCTGGTCATTAGTGTGTGTGACATGCTTCGAGTACATTGTTAGGAGAATGTATATGTATATTGTACAGGTGTTCCCTAATCCTGTCCCTTAGGCGTCTATCAGTTTTTCCTACATAGAACACAGTGCAGACTATGCACTTAGCCAGATAAACCAGATGTTGTGTATTACAAGTAGCACTTACTCTAAAATAAAACCATTGTAGGGTGATAGGATGTGTGAAATGAGATTCTACACAAACAAATTCACAAAAATTACATTTGTTGCATGGTTGTGTACCTATAGATGAGTAAAGCTCATTCAGACCACTGAAACCTCTAGGACAGCATAATAGTCTTTGTAAATTCATCTTATTCTTATAGACAAAATTAGGTTCAGTACCTACTAGTCCCTTTAACTCAGGATCCGCCATTAAGACTCCTCAATGCCGATGAAAGACATTTTTAACTGGGCCAATGTCCTGTGTGTAGTTAAGGGATACTCTGACTGTAGATTTCCAAGTGGTTGGATGCTCTGTTGTACCAAGACAGGTGGTATAACTCCTGTCTGAAAAATAAGGTCGTGCAACATTGTCTCTCAACAACTGGGCTCTCTCATTACCTGCATTAATCTCTATCAGACTACGACCTGTCTGCTAACATTTCACATAGCTGGAATAGTTTCCTCTCAGACCCTGTCTGTGTTGGGTTCAAACATGATGCACATATGGCCTGCCCCTTCACTATGTTATTAAAAACATAACTGGGATGCATACTCCCCCTATGAAGAAGGGAGTTCTTATAGCAAGGCTTCCTATAAACTCCAGTGTTGAGTAGCCCATTCGGTAACTTTTCTATATATATATATATATATATATATATATATATATATATATATATATATATACATCTAAAAAGGATATTCACTGGTCAGATTTCTTCATTGTAAAATTCATATAATGTGTCAGTGAGTTCATTTCATCATAGAAACCTTGCAATTCAATGTCCAAACCTGTCCACAAAAGAAACAGGTCACCCACAAAACGTCTATAAAAGACCACATGCACAGTGAAACTATCCAAGGCAAATAACTTTATTTTCTCCCAATCTGCCATGACCAGTTTGGTGTAGCTATTGGCACAAGAAGTGCCCATAGCTATGCCATCCTTCTGGAGGTATATTACGTCACTGAACATAAAGATGTTATTTTCTAATACAACCTCAAGTAAGGCACAAATCATACCAATTTGTGAAAGGGTATAATTACTATTTCCTCTTAAACATCTGTGTATACTTTTTACCCCACCTTGGTTAGGTATAATTGTAAACAGTGACTGGACGTCTAATGTCACAAGGATCAAATTCAAACCTGATGGTAACATGGTCACTCTACTGTATAAATACAGTAAGAACTGTTTGGTATCTCTCAAAATATGTGACAATTGGTCCACTATAGGTCTTAGCTGCTTCTCTATATACAAGGACAGTGGCTCAGTGCCACATCCCCTCCCTGCTACAATGGGTCTCATAGGGGGATTAAAAGAGAATTTATGGACCTTGGGTAGTCCTTGGTTGACGGGGATCAGTGGATGTGTTACAATAAAGAATATATATAGATCATATTCTATCATTCTGCTCATAAGTAAATCCTCTAGCATAAGAAATATCCTCCTAATGTGTGTCTCTACTTCGTCCATGTATATAGTGGAATAGTAACATCTGTGACATGGTTTCCTTATACTGAATTCTATCAAGTATCACCACCGGTTCCCCCTTGTCTGCAGGTCTAATGACTATTTTGTTGTCATTTCTGAATGTATTTAGGGCAGTCCTCTGACTCGGGGTTAAGTTGCCAAACCATTTCTTCTTATTATTCTCACCACTCAATTTGTGTAGATCTTTTTCTACCATTTTAGTGAAAGCATCTAATAAAGGGTGCAGTACTGATACATATATACTAGGTTTCTTATATTTGGGGTTGCTACTAGTATCTAATTGTTGTCCATAGTCTAGCTTAAGCTGTATATTATGTACAAACAACTTTGTATCAATGACTAAATCAGTTATATTACTCTTACCAGAGGGTATAAATGAAAGCCCTTTGTTAAGGACACTCGCTTCATCTGTAGTCAGTATTCTACTTGAGATATTCCAGACTATTGTCTGGGAATTTTTTCCCACATCTTCTTGATTGTCAGGCCCACATGCTCTTCTCCCAACACCTTTCATTTCTGCCTGCCCCTGATTATAGACCTGTTTCTCCTTCCCCTGTAAACCTTGTTGATGGGGAAAGGGATATGCTCACTGGTTCTCTCTGACTGTCCTGTTGTAGGAACTTGCCTCCTAACTACAGGCAGTTGCTCTATCACTGATTAGGAGTTAATAGCTGAAATACCATCAGGAATTTGCAAGTTAACTGTATTCGCTATGGCATGTATGCCTGATTCATTAGATGTCTCTGCCCTGCCATCACAGGTGTCCGCCATATTAGAAATTCCTCCCTCTACAGGGATGGATAAAGCTGGGTTAACATTCATGGAGACATGTAATACAGTATCCGGGGATAACCTAACTCTGCACAATAAATCTTTCTTCATTTCAAACTTCGTCCATTGGATTTATTGGAGTTTACTATTTGGAATTGTTTTCATCTGAGAACTTTATTTACATCCATAGCCTTGGAGTGTCTCTGAGCTTTCTGTTTGGGTTTATCTTTGGTTTTTAGCATCAGAGCACTTACTCCTTAGTCACTTGCTTTATTGACTTTGTTCTTCAGTTTTTTTATTTAAACCAGTAAAGAGAAACATTTATTTACTGGGGCAGGAACATTAAATATAGAAAATACAGTGCAGTATTACATAACAGCTGTTAAGCAGAAATGTTAACCCATTTGAGACAATAGTTCCTTTTATGTATTCTTCCAGTTCACATCCATAGCTCCTTATGGCATCCAGACCTTCTTCTGGATCTGTCTTCTTTAGTTAAGTAACTTACCTTCTAATATTAGGCAGTATTAGAAAGTGCAATTAGTTCTTAACAAAATGGCACTAAGAATGTTCATTTAGGATATCCTGCTGTAGAGAAATTAATCACAGTTTTTCACTTATTATTCATATTTGTTTTCATAGTTTCATAACTAAGAGCTCTGCATATTATCAAGGGGTATGGTGTGATATGCCAAAGTGGAAGACAGGAAAATGAATTGCCAATGTTCATTCATACCAAACTATACCTAAGATGTTGACGGTTGTTTGTTAGCGATTATGAACACAAATAATATTTCCATATATACTTAATAGTTTGTCACTTGCTTTTTGAAATATTAAGTGACATTAGGCGAAAGTTTAGATGTTGAATGAAACTGTTACTATATGCACTGCAAGTTGCCCAACTTGAGATATTCAGTTTTATTTATATTGCTAATTAAACAATTAAGCATTTGGTTTTATATTTCTGCAAATATCTCAATAAACATGCATTCACAGAGGAATTTCTTTTTAAATTGTAAAAGCTTATATCTGGTTAAGAAAAATGTTTTAACAGTATATCTCTATGTTGTACAGTTTACAAGATGTGATAATTTGTTTATGAAAGTTTAGCACAAAATCATTTTGGGTTGTGGGCAAAATAATACATTATAGTATTTATGGAAAGACTGGCAATGAACTGAATATTGCAATGGTATAGAGGACATCTTACTTATAACACTGCAATTTCTACAGTTTTAATAGCTTTTGTTCACAAAACATTACATGTGTTTATCTTAGTCTTTTTAAGTTGACTTTTCAGAAGATGCTCTGGAATGAAAAATGTGTATAAACTGTAATAGGTGTGATATTCCACACCACCTAGGTGTTAATGAATTCATATAATAGAACCATCTACTGCCCACAATTAATTTGGGATAATTGGAGTCAAATACATTTATTATAAGAAGCTTAAAAGGATGACAAAGCTGTTGCAAAAGTCACAGATGCAGCTGCTTGCTGGGTGTGGAGGGGACTGAGAATATATGAGGGTATACTTACAATTTGTTATTTAAAGACAGAACATAGACTGAAGTGGGAGGAATTTTTTGTTGTGGGGTGCAATACAAAAAGCTGAACAAATTGTGTGGGATTTGCATGTTGTCCACACATCAGCATGGATTTCCTTTAGGAATTTTAAATTCCTCCCACCTGCTAAGACATGTTGTTTAATAGCTATTCAAATGTATCATTTTCTCTAATCATTATTGTTGGCCTTTTAACAAAGAATTAAATTAAAAAAAAAAAAGTTCAAAATTAGTTATAAATAGGACAGTGTGTTAGCAATGTTGTTTTTAACTAGAGGCCTTAAATTCTGCTGTCAATATTGCTGCTGATGATTATTGTTATTGTTGTTGCTGTTATTGTTATTTTTGCTGCTGTTATTGTTGTTGATGTTGCTGTTATTGTTATTGATGTTGCTGTTATTGTTATTGTTGCTGTTGTTGCTGCTGCTGTTGTTGTTGTTGCTGTTATTATTATTGTTATTGTTGTTGCTGTTATTTTTATTGTTGTTATTGTTGCTGCTGTTATTGTTGTTGATGTTGCTGTTATTGTTATTGTTGTTGCTGTTATTGTTATTGTTGTTGCTGTTGTTATTGTTGCTGTTATTGTTGTTGCTGCTGTTATTGTTATTGTTGCTGCTGTTATTGTTATTGTTGTTGCTGTTATTGTTACTGTGGCTGTTATTGTTATTGCTGTTGCTGTTATTGTTATTCTTGCTGTTATTGTTATTGTTATTGTTGCTGTTATTGTTGTTGCTGTTGCTGTTATTGTTGCTGCTGTTATTGTTGCTGCTGTTATTGTTGTTGCTGTTATTGTTGTTGTTATTATTTTTGTTGCTGTTATTGTTGTTGCTGTTATTGTTGTTGCTGTTGCTGTTATTGTTATTGTTGTTGCTGTTATTGTTGTTGATGTTGCTGAACATCCGTGGGGATTTTTATGTAGTTTTGTAGAAAGCCACTGACTATAACAAAGTATGGAATGAATGGAGAAAAAGACTTCACCAGTTTAGAAAAAGATGCAGGAGATAAACAGAAGCCCACAAAAGAAAAAGAGGGATGATATCCCATAAGAATGTATAATGAATTGCAGAAAAGGTGTTATGTCCTGTTGACCATCCAAGCTCCCAACAACCATCACTGACTCATTTGTCCTGCACTTCCTGGCATTTGAGGGCTTTGGGCATAGGATACAAGTTGGGGACACAGTAACGTTCTGCTTGGTGTTCTCCGAAATCTCCCAAACCTGAGACTGTCTAACTTACCGAGGTAGGTTGATGCCTGTAGTGTAACATGATTTTTGACAAAATATAAGCTGATGAATAAATGCTTTGTTTTACTTTTAATACACATTAATATAATATACTTCTGATGACTAATTTGAAATAATCTTAAGTCTAGAAGGCCAGTGGGCAGAAGGAGGTTGTGGGAGGGTGTTTGATGGAATATGGGTGAGGTCAGCAGTGGAGCCCCACAAAAATAGTTTAATATGGGTCCTACAATTGCTGATGCCAGCTTTGCTGCTATGTGCTGTTGGACTAATATATTAAGTACTGAATCGTAGTGGATATGAATCTTTGTTGTCCAGAGGTTTGCTCTTGTTTGTTGGAAAACTGTTGTCTTATCATATGGAAACTTAAAAGAAAAATCTGCTTTACCCTGATTTTTCTAAAAAAATAAATAAATTCTTGCCATATAACTGGAAGCAGGTACTTTGTGGAGATAAGCTATGTTTTGGTAGCATGACAGCAATCTGGGTGCTGCATTGAAAATAGTGAATAAAAGTTTATTCTCTAAGTGTACAAAGTTTTTACCTTCATTAGAGGCAGGAAGCAGGTGTCCATGTTGTCCTCTCTTCCACATTAAGAGCATGCTACTGTGCTTTCAGAGATGGGCAGGAAGTGTGTGACGCATCAAAATGAGACAAAATAAAATATATTGATATTTGTTTTTACTGCCATCAATGTAAATGTAAACTAGAGTATTCTCTGAAATTAAGTTTTGCCTCAGCATTTTCTCTTCCAAATATTCTAGCATCCTAATTGTATATGCACATCTCATTATCCCCTGCTGTGCTCACACAATATAATATGAACATTGAAGAATTACCAATCAGTGATTCAGTGCCTGGATGTTTTCTTATCATAGTCTGCATTTGCATAGAATGCGAATGATGAAAGAGGAAAATAAATTAAAGATCAGGCTGATATTTTACTCTGGATAAGTGCATTAGGGGAATCAATGATGTATTTTGAACACCATATAAAATAGGAATCCTGATTTCCCAAAACAAGCAGACAAAAAATCCTATCTTGTAAATAAAGTATCAAACATTAACCCTTACTGCAAGGAGGAGAGCTTTGTTTTCATACTACATTAATGAAATATTCTCACTTAATAAACATAGGGGGAGGTTGGTATAATGGTTAAGGTGTTTACCTTATAGACACAAAGTGCAGAGTTTGATTCTCACTTGAGGTAACTGGCTAGGCCTACAATGGCCCACAAGGGCAGTTTGCCTAGTACTAAACTATGAACTATGAACCTATAGCATCTCAAAGTAGGTTGTATTGAGTTGTTAGAGAGTTTTGGGGGATTGAATTCCCATTCTTAAGAGTTTCAAAGAATTAAGAGTCTGGGTCCTGACATTTGAATTCTAACAGTTTTCCCTTTCCTGTTTTCAATAAGTCAAGTGTAACACACTCTTATTTTGTGATTGATACAATACTAAACAATATTCATTCATTCTATGGAGTGTTAGCAAAATTCGCAAAGTATAAAGAATAGGTTGTCCTATTGCTTTATAAAAGGTATCATTAGGTATCTGTGGAAAAATACAGGGTATGTGGAAGTGAATGAAAACTGAATGACAACAAAATCATTGTTGCTCATCATTCCCCAGTTTTGAAGTTAGCCTACTGATTAAGTTAAACAGCAGTATTCTTTGATGGCGTCCCTTCCTTTGTCTTTTGTAAAGCTGGAATCACTGCCCATTTAAAAATGATTTAAGAAAATTACTTTTATTAATTATCAGATAAAAACTATCTTTTGGGAGTTTAAAAAACATACAAGTCTGTAGAATTCTTGTTATTTGCTGATACGTGATCACTGCCTTGAGTTGGACAGAAGACTTTATCAGTATTTGTTAAGCAGCATGTAACATCACAATTTTAGTTCTAGTCAGTATTTGTTAAGCAGCATGTAACATCACAATTTTAGTTCTAGTCAGTTAACAAAAAGAAAAATATTGACAATTCCACAGTCTCATTATTTAGTTTATGACTGCAGCTTGCTTGAAGAAACTTTCAGTAATGAGCTCAGACTTAAGCATTAAAATCTGCTTTCTAAATGTTGGCTAACCACTAACCAGCTTTTAAATTTTACTGCAAACCTCCATGAAATAAAACTGTGCTAACAAATCATTTTACTAATCTGTGTGTTTTGATAGTTGAGACCATACATGTAGACTTGGTTATTGCAATTTGATTCACTTCAGCAATGCTAATATAATGGAATCAGCATTTAACTTCAGAATTACCTGTGGGGTGTTCTCAGGGCAGAGATCCCTGCATTCATCTTTTGAGGCTCGCAGAGGTGCAGCGGTTAGCATTGCCACCTCACAGCAAGAGGTTCTCCGGTTTGATTCTCAGCTGGGGTACCTTCTGTGCAGAGTCTGCATGTCCTCCCTGTGGTCATGTGGGTTTCCTCCTGGTGCTCCGTTTTCCTCCCACATCCCAAAGACATGCTGTAGGTAGATTGGACACTCTAAATTGTGAGTGTGTGCATGTGTCTGCCTTCTGTGGAAGGTTGGGTGCCGGGTTGGCAACTCGACACTGTAAAACTCCACTGCCAATCATGAGCAGACAGGTGATCTGCTGTGGTGACCCTTAACCGGGAAAAAGCCGAAAGAAGAAAGAAGAAGACTCGCTTCCACATACTATAAAAATGGTTTAAATGTTATATATTTCTGATGTACTTAGGTGCCAGCAAATCCTAACTATGATGTTTTTTATTTAGTGAAAAGTCGTTTTAATATGTTGACACTTGACCAGTTATATTATAACTATCTGGGATATATTCAATATGTGTTTTTTTTCTTTCTTTGCAGTTTGACAGGCAATAATTACTGACATTTTTAACTTCAGAAGGACGTTCTCATGCTTGCCAATTTTAGAGTCTATTGATTCTGATTCTGATATTTATATATAACAGAAAAAAGTGTTTTGTTTTTTCAGTGAAACACAACCTTTCTGTCCATCTTAAATGTTACCTGAATTGGTTTCTTTTTAAAAAAAATACCACAATGTCTGCATTTCTGTTGATGCTGGCTGGTCTACTACTTCATCTGTGTAACTCGTATCAGAAGGGTAGCTTTTCACGATGAAATTATATTCCATATCGAGGTCATGATATGAGATCTTATAATGCAACGTCAAGAATATTATTGTTGCCAATTTGTTTAATTGTTGTTTTGTACTTTACAAAGCAATCAAAACTAACAACACTTTACTAAAAATCCTTATAACTACAGTAAGTATAATACTGAAGCAAAGTTTAGTTTGTATGTTTTAGAGTGATTTGATAATGTTGAGAAAATTGAAGTAACGCAGGAAATTGCCATCAGAATAACCTTGTTAAACACCTTTGATGAATTTATTATAAAGGCCAAAAAAAAATATTGACTGTCTTTGGAAGCAGTAATAGGTGGCCAGTTAATGCTGACACTTTTCAAGAAAGCCATGGATAGAAACAACTTCTATAGCCAAATGTCTGACCTTAAAAACAAACAAACAAAAATTCAGTGGAACACTTATAGTCTAATGACAAAGATCTAAATGTAAGAACTTTACTTCCTGAAGGAAAAACCTTGCTCTCCAGCAAGAAGACATTATTTTACAAATAAAGTTTCTACAATAAATCTAAAAACAAGGCCGGATCTTCCAGCATGGAAGTGTGAATTGCATGCACACTTCAGGTAACATGGAAGGGAAAACTAGTAGGTGTTTTAATGGAAGCTGTGCTTGAGTAGAGTGTGGCCTCTAGTCTGGAAGGAAAATAGCTTAATCAGCCTTGTAATAGTGTAAAAGCAACTGAATTAAACAACCCCTGACCATATGTGATTTCATTATCATATGATCCACCATCCCTGGAGGAATGCTAGTCTTTGGCCCAACGGTAGAAACAGAAGATTACAGCAGAGTGTAATTCAACTAATTTCAAAATACTGTATTAATAAATATGCAAAGGTGGCAAGGAATGAGAAGTATGAATACCCAAGAAATCGTAATTTGTAATGCGTAAAAAAGAGAATTAAAAGCTATATCAGGTGAATGAAGTATGGGAAGATGAGAAAAAACAGCTTGGTAAAAGAGATGGGCAAGACACACTATCAACTTAAGAAATGCCTATGTAAGGATAGGAAGTACATCAGAGGATGTTGGAAAGCGTGTAGGGATGGCACAAAACTGGAAATAAGTATCATCCAGACTAAGGTAGTCATGGCAAATGAGATAGTGAGGCCAGGAAGAGAGTTCTTAGTGATGGGGAAAACACGCTGGTGAATGTGGAATAGAATACTACAAAACATCTACTACAGAAACTGGACCTGACACTCAAACCTGCGTCATCGGAAGCAGTCTGGGCTCTTTGCCACAAAACTCTCTCTGGTTAACCTATTCATCTTCCACATTTTCATCTTGATCCTTCTAATTATTTTGCTTATATAAATCTCAAACTGTAATGAATACAAGGAGATGCCTTTGCTTGATGTCCTTTCTCAGAAAAACAAAATAATAATAATTTCATATCATACCATTAACCATTGCTCTGTCTGCTAACCTGTCATAAACCTTATACGTGTAATTCATCTATAGCCTGTCAGTCTTTATTCTAACTAATAACTTCTCATGAAATACATAGTTGAAAGCTTTTTCTGTGTCATAGACTTCCATATTTCTGCATAATTCAGTTAAAATTGGTACCTGCAAACTCCTTAACTGTACCAGATCTATTCCAACCTCTTCAACCTTCCCCACCTCCCTTTCTGTCTTATTGTATAGATATCTTGCAGTCCTACTTGTACTATCTGTTCCAAGATCTTATAACCCATGTTGAACTGGGATGATGAAAAGGAGTATGCAGACTGTATTGCTAACAAAGTTATTGGTACATCAAGGAGAGATCTATTCCAACCTCTTCAACCTTCCCCACCTCCCTTTCTGTCTTATTGTATAGATATCTTGCAGTCCTACTTGTACTATCTGTTCCAAGATCTTATAACCCATGTTGAACTGGGATAACGAAAAGGAGTATGCAGACTGTATTGCTAACAAAGTTATTGGTACATCAAGGAGAGACATTGGCGAAACAAATAAGATCCACAAAGCTTTATGTCAACAATTCCAGATGTGGTGCCAACACACAGGAGAATCAGAGGAACACCAAGCATCATTAAAACAGAAATTATTCCATTCTAACAAATTGCAATATTTAAGTTCCTCCAATGATTTTCAGATGTTTAACTTTAGTGATGTACATGTCATAGATGACCATGTTAGCCTACTCAAGAAGGATTGTTTTGGAGAGACGTTAAGGCACTCCAGGGAGGGTAATTATGAAACACTGCTTCTGTCCAAAGAATTGGCTTGGTAAATTAATTTGAATACATATGCCCTTTCTGTGATCAATGATTACATCTCACTTGCTCCTGATTTAAGGTTAAAACTGATTAACTAATCAATTGGCTGATGTAATAGGCCTTTTTAAGCCTAACCATGCTTTACAAATCTTTGACAAGCTTTGGTACCCTTGATAAGTGTAAGTAGGGAGTTAGGAACTGAACCATTTACAGGCTGCCTGTGTCCATTAGAGACATAGGTGCCAAACCAGGGACACATTTTCTGTTCACCATCCAGTTGTCCAAGTTACACTTGAATTGGGTTAGGGATGATCTTTGCTTCACATGGATGGAGAGCCTATTTCAGAGAAGGGGTAGTCTCTGGGATACATACCTATTTCTCCAGCAGGTCCTATTTTTATCACAGGCAAGGTTTAAGTCTTTAGAATGTGTAATTCTCATGCTGTTTGTTTTGCAAATGTACAGGCAGTCCGCTAGGGTGGGGCCTGACAATGTCTTGTATGCCAGGCATAAATCTCCTCTTAAAAGTCTGTTGGAGACAGAATATAGTTATAGGACCTGTCATCATCTGTACAGGGCATATTACTTACACACTGTATTCTTTTAGTGAGGAACCTCTGTGGACATTCTAATTGTTGGATATGTCTGGTTATATACATACCAAAGGAGGCATTGTACTCAATTATATGCCTGATGAATGCTGAATACAGTGGAACAAGGACTTCCTTGGAACTAGATACCATACCTTTGTAAGTGGCACAACATGGAATGATTTCCTCACTACTTTAGACACATGATGGTCAAAGGCTAGACTGCTGTCTATGTGTGTCCCCAAGTCGCTAAGTACTGGGTCACTTTTTAGGGGTGTGTTATCTATATAGATAGTAACCAAGGATGGATGACTTCCTGAAAGATAGTATTTTGCATTTCCTGGTATTTAGTTTTAGAACATTTGTGTCAGTGGGATACTCTATGACCATTGCTAATTTGCAATCATCTGCAAATGTAGTCAGCCAGGGCCATTGACATTGGCCTTGACTTCAGGGAAGTAAATGGTAAAAAGGAGAGATCCCAGGACCGAACTCTGAGGGACTCCCCTTGTGACTGGCTTCTTTGTAAAGGTGGACTTCCCAATTCTAACTTCCTGCGTCTGGTTTATAAGTCAGATGGCTATTCACAGGGTGTCATAAAGTTTAATACCTAACTTCTTCAGCTTGTCAACAATGTCTGAGTGGGGTATTGTGTCAAATGCCTTGGCCAAGTCAAGGTAGGCAATGTGAACCATTTTACCCTCATCCATTGCTTTGATGACCTACTCAAAGCAGACAACCAGGTTGAGTAGGCATGACCTGACCTTTATGAATCCAAACTGGGTGGGGTCCAGTGTCTGGTGGTTTTCTATGCCATTATTGATAATTTCAATGACAATTCTTTCCATGGTTTTGCATATGAGACTAGTGAGACTTATGGGTCTGTAGTTTCCAAGGGTGTGTGGATAGTCAACCTTTTGTGCAGAGGGATGACAGTTACTATTCTCCATTGTTGAGGCACAAAGCTTGTTTGGAGGGTACAGTTAAACTGTAATTCCAGAAGTCCTGATAAGGTTGTGTTTCATGCAATTTAGAAGGCATCATAGCATATTGCCTGGGCCCATTGATGTAGTGTTCTTGGCCTTAGAGGGAGCATTAAGGACTTGTTCCATAGTGATAGCAAGGAGAGTTGTATTTGATGATATTTCCCAAGGAAAGGTTGAGGGGGAGAGAGGAATAAAGTTGGAGCTGAATTTGTTAGCCTGTAGGTTTGCTATATCTTCTGTCTCAATATAGGTGGCACCATTAACAATGAGCTCTGCACATGATAGTAGATTGACTTTGAGGTTGCAGACATAGCTAAAGAATGGCTTATGGTGGTCCTTGCCCTAGGAGGCCAAATTTACCTCAAATATAGCCTTGGTAGACTTTATTTGTCCTCTAAATTGTTTGCTTTTATCCTGCTGGGTGCAGAACCTCCTTATTTTTGCCATGATTTTCTTCCTTCTGTTATATAGCCTATTGATGTTGTGATTCCACCAGGGTGGCTGGTTTTTGAGTTAGTAATTGTGGGTATATTCTTTTTTGTCCATTCAATCTAAACTTTGCTGAAAGCTGCAACTAAAACTATATTTTGATTGCATATGGGTCTTGAGGGTGTTTTGGTTAGTTGTAATTTTTACACCTGACTTTGCTGTTTGAATGTTCTTGGTTTTAAACTGAAAAAGATGATAAGCAGTAATATGTTTTTTGTGCTGGGGGAATACCTTACATTATTTGTACCAACATTACCATTGTACTACAGTGGAGAAAAAAGGCAAACCTAGTATAATGCGTTTAAATGAATCACAACATTCATCTTTCAAACTAAAGGGCGATGATCGCAAAAGTCTCCAGGATGTGAGAGTATGCCTTATAAGGACTGAAGGATGTAAATTTAGAAAAGATTGCTGTTCATAGATTCACAGTAGGTATATTATGTAAGACAAATCAGACACAGTTATTTGACCAAATGAGAAAACTAGTAAACCAGGATGGGAACTGTTGCTGTGGTTTATGGTAACTTGTTTAGATTCATAGACGAATATTAGGCTAACTGTGCTGAAGGGCTATTTTAAACTCAGCCAATAATCTGAGATCAGAATCAAACTATGTACTTATTGTCTGTAAGATGAAGACCCTAACCATTATGCCAAAATTGGCCATAATTTCTTAGGCATTTGTCATTGTGCTACAAAAAATGATTAATGCAGCTTTCATGTTGTCATGTATAGGACAAGGAAACATCATACCGATTGTGGAACTAATAAGGTGAACCATGGTACTAGAAGAACAGCAGCATAAACTGGCGAATGTATAAATCAGGGAGAGTGTACACAAAATATTATTTATATATTTATGGTGGTGCTGCGGTAGTGTTGTCACCTCACAGTAAGACGCTGTCCGGTTCGATTCTCAGCTAGAGCGTCTTCTGCGTGGAGACATGTGTGAATGGGCATACCTTTGTTGAAGGTTGTGCATCAGGCATGGCAAGCCGGTACATAAAAATCAACTGCCAATCATTAGCGGACCAGAGTTCCGCTGTGGCGACCCCTAACCGGGAAAAGCCAAAAGACACAAACAAATTTATTGTAAATAGCAAATAACTCATTAGAGGTTATGCAATAATTAAACTATTGTATTTAGCATAATTGAAGCAGACATACAGCCTAGTGGCTCACTGTACTGGCTGAACAAATGTCAATAAAAATAGTTACTTTTATTTTAAAATGAATTTTCAATTTCAAAGACTAATTTGCTACATCCTTCACTTACTCAGCATATATCGAGTATCTTTAATATTTATTTAGACTTTCTGAAGTTCTCTAATGTTTGGATTCTGCAGCCTTTCTTTGCAGTGTGAATGGTGGTGTTCCAAGGATTTCAGATGTGCTTCCTTAGGTTTGAAATATAGATTAGGGTTGGGATTTATACATGTACTGTGTATGTTCCAGAAATTTGATAGCAGAAAGGAGAGACTTAAGAAGAATGTTTTAGATTAGGATTGGTACTAAAAGTGGGGTGTATTGAGAAGGAAGCGAAAAAAATAAATCCTTACCAGATATGGAGTATATGCACCTAGTGATCAGTTTTCATCTTTAAATACCAGCACAAAATGAACTCATGACTATAGGAGTATGTGTTGATGTCATGCCTAGTGGGTCTTTAATGTATTGTAGGTAGCTTTCAATATAGATCAAAACATTTTCAACAAATTCTTGGACTTTTTGCATTTATTCATCATGCTACATTGTTTCTGGACAAATGCATAAAAATGCAATATTTTGCCCAGATGTGTCAGATTAATATCTGCTTCATCACAATTTAAAGGTTTGTAAAGTGCTACATGTCATATTTATTTATTTACCTAGGCATTCATATCTAGTCTTTTTTAACTAAAAATAATGTTTTATTAAAGAATATGAATTGAATAACAAGGAAATGTTAACCATAAATATGAACTTTACATTAATGAATAAAAACAAACATTTTATTAACAACAAAAACAGCAAAAACTATTTACAAGGTGTCTACATAAATAAGAAAATGGCAGTTACATGTATTATATTAATTACTGTTTTAAATTATGAGTCTTTTAGTGATTATTTGTTCTTTTTTTATTTAACATATTCTTGAGTTTAATCATTGAATTAAGTGCTGGAGTTGCTCTGGAAGCTTTTCCTTTACTTGATAGTATCTTTAGTTGACAGGTTTCAGCTGCAGTATTCAGAAATTCTTTCATTGATGGTATTGAGACATTCTTCCAATTTTTTGTGACTACCTTCCTTGCAAAAGTTAAAAGACTCCAAAGAAGAGCATAATCAACTTTCTTGATGCATGACGGGATTGGAACATCGAAAAGAGTTAAATAATTGTTTAACCTAAAGTTATCTGTGAATAATGCTTGTAAACGGAGATTAATCTCTTTCCAAAATGGTTTAATTACCTTGCATTCACAGATCATATGCTGCCAATCAGCTCGAAGTTCCAGATAACACCTCCGACATTTGATGTTCTTAGTAAACATGAGTTCAACTTTGTGTGAAGTAATGAAAGTTTTATGTGGAAATTTCCAAAAAAATAATTTCCATTTTAATGAGGTTATGGTTTGAGCTGAGGAAGAGATTTATTAAAATTTTCTCACTTTCACAAGGATGATAATTATTAATAGTCCTATAAAAATCCCAATAGTTATTTTTACAATCATTTGTCTTTACTTTATTACTTTTATATATTTTAGATGAGTCCTTTTCCATAATATCCTGATGCATCAGTAATATTAAAAGTTCTACAGATTTAGGAATAGGTTCATAGGTTCATAGGTTAGTACTAGGCTAACTGCCCTTGCGAGCCATTTTAAGCCTAGCCAGTTATCCCCTGTGAGATTCAAACCCTGTACCTTGTGTTTATAAGGCAAACACCTTAACCATTAGGCCAATCTCCCTTTTTTTTTTTTCTCTCTTCTTTAATTGATACCTGCATCAGATTTATTTTTTTTCTCAATGTGCAATCTACAATTTTGTACATCTAGCCACGTTTCATTTTATCTGTTAAATGTATTCAAGATGTAATCTAAACTATTTAATTTTTCTTTATTCATAAACTGATACCAATATATTAACTGTTTGTCTTTTTAAGCATTCATTGTGAATGTATTGACTGTATTAATATTGTTTTGAGTGTATGCTATAGGAAATGTCAGAAACAGCCAGGCTTTTTATTCTGGATTTTTGTATATAATGTTTCTGAAATTATTCATTGTCATGAGAATAAAATATGAATATATCACTATGCTTTGATGTTCTAAAATAAAGTCCTTTAAAATTCAGAGAAAGTTGTTGATTAAATTATTGTGACAATCATATTTACTATTATTACTTTTAAATAAATACTTTCATGTATATCTTTCCATTTAGCATAATAATTCTTGTTTGTCCAGTAGATGATGGTCTTTGTAATACTTGAGAATGAGTATAGTTCTGTATTAGGTAGATCTGTTCCTCGATATGACCAACTTCTTAGGTGATGATTAAGTGCCAGTCTGGGTTTGCGAGGATGCCAAAGAAATTTAAGCATCAATGTGTTCATTCTTTAATGTGATGTTTTGGAATGAGTATAGCTAGTGACTGTATTACATACAGCATTTTTGGTAATAAGATCATCTTTACTATTACATATCTTTCTTCCATTGTAAATATAACTTTATTCCATTTATTGATTAATGTCTTAATTTTATCCAAACAGGTGATGTAGTTTATGATAATAGTTTCTTTTATAGTCTTAGTATAATTCCAAGGTAAGTTATTTTGTGACCTTTGACTATATATTTAGAAAAAAATTGACACAGTAGAAGTATTAGTATTATACATAAAACTTTTGTTTTATCTTCATTAAATGAAAGGCCTGATTTAGATTGGATTTTTGACAGATTTAAAAAGACAAGAGAATTTTTGTTGTCCTTAAACATTAATAAAATGCCACCAGCAAATAGGAGTATTTTGGAATTTAGATTATGATCAAACTTTATACCTACTGTACCTTTATTTGATCTTATATAATTTGTGAAGGGTTCCATAACCAGTGTAAATAATAGAAGGGACAGTGGACAGCCTTGATTTGTTCCTTTAGTTATTTGTATTGATTGTGACACATAATATCCTATTTTTATGTAAGCTAATGAATTATCATAAAGATGTTTTATAAGTTGTTGAAAATCCTTTGAAAAATTATATTCTTGTAATATTAACAATCGATAATTCCAACTGACAGTGTCAACAGCACTGTTACTATCTAGGCTTACTAAGGTTAAGCTATCATTTATATTGTTGGTATAGTCAACTGTAGTTACAATTCTTTAATATTATCATAAGTGCTTCTATGGCTTATAAAAACAATGTGGATTAGGCCAGGTACAAATTTTTGTATTCTATCTGCAATTATAGACATAAGTAATTTGTAATCAGCATTTAGTAATGACATTGGCCTGTAAGACGTACACTTTGAAGGATTTTTATCTGATTTTAGTATTGCTGTAATAAGTGTGTACTTCCAAGATGGTGGAACATTTACAAAATGTTTTACTGCTTGGAAAGTATGTAATAGTATATTTAATGCTGTTTTGGCATTCATTTATAAAGTTCAGATATTATTTCATCATTTCCTAGGGCTTTGTTAAGTTTTATTTTATTGATTTGATTTGTAAGTTCAGTCATTAATATGGGTTTATCAGTTCTTTCCAGACATTGATCTGTTATCTTATTTTTAATATATTTTCTAATGAAAGATTTTATTGTTTCTTGTTGATTCATTACTGGATTCCTTTGATTAAGTTTAATAAAATGTTTTCTGAATTCATTGAGTATATATTTAACTGCAGTGACTTTCCTTTTATTCTCCTCACTGTATAATTCTTTAATATGCCTTGTTTTGATCATAATTTTTGTTCTAGATGACATTTTATGTAAATATTTTGGATTTGTCGTTTTAATTCACTAGTTTTATTTTTTCTAAATTTATTTTTGTTTTGTGATTTAGACTTTCTAAGTAACTATTTTGTAGAATATTTATTTCATTTGACAAGTTATTCTTATCAGTTTGTTCTTCCAACTTTAATCTATCAATTTTTTTGTTGTAAATCTATTAAATCTTTGTCCCATTGCTTTTTTAAAAGGAATACCCGTTTAGAATTTTCCCATTTAAATAGGATTTAAGAGCATTCCATATAAATACTTCCAATATATCTGTTGTACTGTTGAAATCTATATATGTTGCCCTCTCTTTGTTAAATTCTTTGAAATCTTTTAAGTTAGTAATATAAGCTGGAATTCTTTTAATTTGGACATTTTTATTGTTGTTCAAAGAAAATTCAAAGTTTATAGCATTGTGATCTGAGATTGGACAAGAGACTATTTTAACTCTATGTAAACAAGTGACCAAATCATTGGATATAAAAACTCTATCTTGGAATGTGTACCATGTCGATTTGAAAAGTGGGTAAAGAAAACAGAGTCACTAACCAGGTGTTCATTAGTATCCTTAATATTAAGAAGGTTATTAAAATTTATTAAAGCTATTACTGTAGCTGATATTTTGCACTTTCCCATAGCATCAGTATCATTTTAATTAAGAATACAATTAAAATCTCCTGCTATAATAAGGCTTCCCTTTGAATTCTGTAAAATCTTATCCAACTGAATTTGGCAGTTTTAACATCCATTCCTGGTAGCCAATAAATGTTAACAAATGAATGTATATTGGATTTGATTTGCAAATTTACTAAAAATAACATGCCTTTATCATCACTAAAAGTGAAAGGTAAAGCTCTAGAGTATTTTTTCAAAGTGTGGTTACTCCTCTTCTTTTCTGTCTGGATTGGGAACTTGCTATAACTGTATAATATTTGTTGTTAAGTCTTTCTATATCATCTGTTAATAGATGTGTCTCTTGAATAAATATTACCTGTGGTGAAAATAATTTTATGTATTTGTAGAAATTATTCCTTTTGCATCCAGTGTTTAACCCATTTATATTGATTGATATACATTTTAGCTTTGTCATCTTTTAAACTACAGATCAAGTAATTTAAAGCATTTTGAGATACAAACTGTAATAATCCGGTTGTAGCTGTAGAAAATTTTGTATTGGTAATAAAAAAACTCAATACATTTCTAATACTATTAATGTTCAGTTTGTATAATTTCGTAGACACCTGAGAATGAATATATTATCTAAAACACATGTAACATAAAATAAATCTAACTATCCTCCCCCCTATGTTGTAAAAAAAAATCCTGACTTTAACAGTAAATCTATCCAAGTCATTCTACTTAGCAGTAGAAGCAAAGTTGGTTCAGCCCAGCCGCATTATAATTGAATTGTTCTTTTATGTCTAGGAAGAGAATTTGAATAACAGAAATAGTATCAACTCTCATATTAACCATATTTTCATAGATTCAATGTTTTACTAAAGAGATAAATCATACTATTTCTCAGTAAGAATGGAATTTATAACTGTTAGTTTGAAGCTCTTGAAATATTGAAAATAGATTACTTATATAAAGTTTACCAGACAATGGGAAATTTACTATGCATTAAGTGAGTTCTTAATTTCAAAAAAACATGTATAAGTTTTAATGTAAGATGGTGCTTATTAACAGCCAGTATTTTAAAGGTGTATTTCATATCTTCAGGGTTATCTGGTACTAACCGTTGCATTTCAGCTGTATACTTTTCTGCTCTTAGATACTCAGCTGAAGACAATTATGAGAGTGTAGTAGCTGTTGACTGCAAACACACCATCTACAATGTATATGAGTAATTAGTTTAGCCAAAAATACCCTGTTTGTTTTAAGATCATCATTACATGACAAGTAATGTATGTACAGATTGCAGTATCACAATGCTCTTGTCAGTATTAACAGTTGTCTTGTTTAAATATTTAAAGTCATGAAGTCTACTAGAGGGAATTCTGAGACTTATAATAAGAAAAGATATGATGTACATTTAAGTAGTGTTATTCTAGTTTAATCTTATAAATGTAAACTAAGGTGGTCTTCTTTCGGCTTTTCCCGGTTAGGGATCGCACAGCGGAACTCTGGTCCGCTAATGATTGGCAGTAGATTTTTATGTGCTAGCTTGCTGAGCCTAACGCACAACCTTCAAGGAAGGAATGCCCATTCATACATGTCGACACACAGAAGACGCTCTAACTGAGAATCGAATGTGCAACATCTAACTGTGAGGCGACAACGCTACTGCAGCACCACCACCACAGTATAAATGTAAACTAAGGTGGTAATAGGTAATATAGGTGTTTTACTTTATAAAATTTACATAGGAAACAGACTAAAATCTAAATATGTCATTCTGTTTGTATGTGTGCTTTTCCTCATTTTAAACATTTTGTTGATATAATTTTACTAATTTTGTGCTTCAGTTAGATGAGGGCAAGGTGGTAATGTGCAACTAATTTAAATTCAAAGGATCAGATTGTTTCTTAATTTCAGGGGGCTCCTTTGTTAAACAATAAAATATTAAACTAATTAAATATTAAAATAAATAAAATAATATTAAACAGTCTTTAAAAGACTAATGACATTACACCTGTGATGCAGCTTAGAAAGAGAAACCCTGTGTCTTCCTTTCTGACAAAATATATTTTGTAAACTGTTATAAATTGCAATTCAAAAGCACTTGTCTTATCTTCTACAATCAGTTTTATACAATTTAAATGGATTTAAATACTCCCACCTGGTAGGGGGTGACATGTCATATCATTTGACAAATACTACACAAATTAAATACCTTTCCCAGGTATTAAAGCAGTGAGAAGGAGCATTTTACTAGCGCATGTGACTGAATTAAATCAATAGTTGCCCACTTTTCAATATTGATATAAGAATTCTCACAATATTATTCACATTACAGCACAGATACAGAATCTGAAAATCCGGTCATCCAGTAGTGTTCTTCAATCATTGTTTCAAATCACTGTGTTTAAAACATGTAATATATACATTGACACTCCATTTATAAATTCCATGTTTTAATATTATGAATATATAAGAAGAACCACAATATGAAGGACACCAGCAGAAAAAGCACAAAAAAAATTATTCAGTTGTCTTACAAACTCAATTAAAATCAACAGGTTTAGCCTTTTCATCTGGAATACCCCCAGGCTTCTTCAGAACAATTTTAACAAGTGCTGTTAACATTTTTATATTCTGCTCCAGCCAATCCCAACAGATTAACCCCCCCCAAAAAAAAAAAAACATTTAACCCTTTGTAAATTAAACATTTTTTAAAAATGAAATAAACTCAGCTAAACATTCAGTAACAATAGTCCTATAAAATGTTATATTCTCTTAAAAACACAACAAATACTGTCATTTAGAGCTTTGCAGCTCTCAACTTTAAAACTCAGTTAATACTGACATACTGATTAAGACCAGGATCTATTGTTGCATTTAACTTGATTTGCCAGAGTAGTTTTTTATATTCTAATATGGCTTCCCAGTTGCCTCCCCTAAGATCCTGTGTTACCTGTTCCAAGACATAAAATGTATATTTACAGTTTGGACAACTTCTATGATGTTTATATAATGCATTAGTTTCCTTGTGGTGTAAAATCTGATAAACATGTTTGTACACTCTTTTTCTCAGTGTCCTTTCAGTTTTTCTTACGTAAATACTTGCACATTCTTCACAAAATGCAAGGTAAACTACCCCTTTGGAATTACAATTAAAATGTCCCACAGTTTGTAACTGAACCTTTCTGGCCTCGAGAAATACAGTTCCTTTCTCTGCCATATATTTACATTGACTGCAGAACCCACATCTGAATGTGCTTGTTCTTGTAAGTACTAATTTATTTACTTCCACTCTTTCCAACATTTCTTTTAAATATCTGTCCCTTTTCTTAATAAACTGTGGGTATTCAGGAATAAATTTGCTAATTTCTGTATCCAATTTTAACAATCCCCAGTATTTTTTAATGATATTCTCTATCTGTAAAGAAACTGGAGAATAAGTATGTACTAGGGCTAAATTATACCCTTCACTGCTGTCTCCTTTATTTTCTGTCACAGCATGTACCCTTAAACCCCATAAAGGTCTATATTTGTGATCCCTCACTTTTCTTACTTCAATCAAATTGTTAACTAAATTCAACGGATAATTCCATTGTAAAAAAAGCCCTTTGATAAATTCCATCTTTTCATTGAAAGAATTTATTTCACTGCACATTCTAGAAGCTTTTAGCTGTTTTTTCACAATTCCCTTTTTCTGTGAGTATGTGTGTCCTCTGTCAAAATGTAGATACAAATTGGAAATGGTACTTTTTCTGAATATTTTAGACTGAAAACTACTCTTTTCTCTATCCTTCTATATTTTTACATCCAAGTAATTGATGCGCTGTTTGGAATAAGTGTAAGTGAATTTAAAAAAAATCTGACGCACTGTTTTTGTAACTCAAAAATTAAAGTAATTTTTATTCAGAAACTTTCCAGGACACACAAATATCATCCAAAAATCTAGTATACAATGAAACATGTGCTCCAGTCAATATCTAGAATAAATGTTTTCTCCCAATCGTACATAATGAGGTTTGCATAAATGGGGGCACAAGAACCCCCATTGACACTCCTTGTTCTTGTTTATAAAACTCACCATTAAAAACATAAAATTGTTTTTAATACAGTTTCCATGAATTCAACCAACAAATTTTTTTGGTCCCTATTTAGATAATCTACTTCTAACAATATTTTTGGAAACAGTCTATACCCTTGTCATGTAGTATACTGGGAAACAATTCTGTAACATCTATAGTTATTAAAAATTTATTTTCTTGGACTCTATCCTGTGTAATAAAACCAAGGAATTCCCAAGAATCTTTAGAAATATCTGTGAGTGAATTCATGAATTTATTTAAATGGTGGTCAATATAAACTGCCAATGGTTCTGTTTTAGAACCAGCCCCCACTACAAATATGGGTTTAAATACTAAATTTTCTATCCCTTTATGTATCCTTGGTATTCCAAACAAAAGAAGGATGTGTGGTCTAGGTACTGTTAAAAAGTCAAACAAATTCTTATCAATAGTTCCTTGTAACAAATTATCTCTAATATTGTAATCAGTCTTAGAAAATGCTATTCCTATCTCATTCTTGGACATAACGCTACATTTTTCTCTCACATTTAAGATTTCAAAAATGTATTTTTCATAGTCATTAAGGTCCATCAAAACCAACTCCCCCACCTTTGTCTGGTTGCATAACCCTACATTTTTTTTCTCTCAATATTTGAATTATGTTTCTTTCATCTTCTGTCAAGTTATTCACCAAACCTTCTCTAAAGTTCATTTTCCTTATATCTCTCAACTAATTCATCAAACATTTTCAAAAGTGGATTAAGGGGTGGGTTAAATGTATGTTTCCTCATTAACCCCTGAAAGTTAGGTCTTTCCCCTTTAAAAATCATATTTAAATTCAATTTCCTGATGAACAATTTAACATCAGTTAAAGTACTGACCAAACTCTGTGGTCTCACTGGTACAAATTGAAAGCCTTTAGCGAATAGTTGGAAATGTTTTTGATTACTTTCTAAATCTGTGTAATTGTATATATTAAAACTACCAAATGTGTTGCAAATACCTCCATGTGTAACTATAATATTGCTTCCTTCATTGATTCTCAAACTTGTTAATTTCAATAATTCTACCTCTGGAAGTTTGTTTGTTGTACATGTCTTCCCCTTCCCCAACCTCTTCCCCTCCCTTCCTTCCCTCTCTGTATAAACTATCCCTGATTGTTGTCTACTTGTTGTCTCTGTGCTATCCTCTCGCTTCTCCTTAAGGGAGGGGGTCCTAAAGGGGAAGCTGGGGCTTTACGAGTTTCACCAGAGAAATTATTGTCCATAATATTTGTACCTGAATCATGCATATACTGTTTATGTATATATTTGGGAAGTGGATATGCCCTATATTCCCTATATTCTACCAAGTCTTTTCTTCATCTTTTTGTTTACTATATTTTATTTTATTTATTAATTTATTGACATTTGTTAACCGGGTTTGTCCAATTGGGCTTGTGGCCCATTTTCAGTGGAGACCCGAGGAGAAAAGCTCCAGTAGTACATTTTAAAAAAGTAAATTTTAAACAATATTGATATAATGGCAGTTATAGCAAAAAGATTCACATATGTTGGGTTACATGCATAAAGTTATAGTTGCATTAAAAAGAAGCTAAGTAAGAATTTTACATTGATATAGTTCAATAGGTCAACAATAAAAAATTTTGTTTGTATAAAATTATGCAAATGCATAGTAGACACATTGGAGAGAGAGGTGTAATGAGGTACTAAGTATGGTCCTTTTGAGGGTACATAAAGGGAAGAAAGACTAGGTTGGGTCATGGCAAGGGCTGGTTCTGGAATTGAGAAAATAAACTTTTAGTTAATTTTTAAAGTGTGAGGTGTGGGAGATTGAACGTAAGTGAAGGGGAAGTTTGTTCCAAGCATGGGCAAGGGAGTGTTTGTGGAGTAGTTAGCCTACTGACCTTTTTGGGTGGTAGATATCAAGTAATTGTTGGTTAGAAGTATGGAGGGTCCAGGATGGGATGTAGATGAAGACTAAGGAAGATAGAGATGGACAAAAGGAAGGTTTATAAAGAATAGAGTGTAGCATATGAAATTGATAAGATAGCAGAAATTGGGGAAGTTCAAACCATTGAAGAGAATTTAAAGAAATGCAGTGGTGTGAGTTGTATGGGGAGTTAGTAATGGATCTGGCTATTATTGTGGTAAGTCTGTTGGAGTTTGTTTAGAGTGGAGGCCTGGATATTGGTAAGAACTGGAGAGGCGTATAAGACGGAGGGGAGAAGGAGTGCCTGGCCCAGGGTAAGTCTAGATTCAGGGGTTAGGAATTTTTTGTTCCGATATAGCAGACCTAATTTCTTCTTTTTTTTTTTTTTTTTTATACATTGGTGTATGTGTAGGTTGAACTTTAGTTCATCATCGATAATGACCCCTAGGAGTTTTGTGTAGGTGTCAGGTTGGATAGTTGTATTGTTAGAAGATGTAATAAAAAAGGAGGTTTTGTAATGAGAAAGAGAACGGGGAAGGAAAAGTAGGAGTTTGGTCTTTTTGGGATTTAGGATCAACAGGTTGTGAGAGAGCCATTGTTCAGTGGATAGTAGGGCCTGTTGGGTCAGGGAGTGTAGTTCAGGAATGTTATTTGAGATGGATATAAGTGTGGAGTCATTGGCATACTGAATAAGGGAGGATTCTTTGCATGAGGTGTAAAGATCATTGGTGAGGATGCTAAACAAAAGAGGCCCCAAGATGGAGCCTTGGGGAACACCAGTGAAGATGGGAAGGAAATGTCAGGAGGATGAGAGCCATTTGACAGATTGTTCCCTGCCAGATAGGTAACCAGGCAAGTGCGGAGGGGGATAGGTGGAGATTTGCGAGTTTGGATAGTAGTAGAGGATGAGAGACAGTATCAAAGGCTTTGGAGAGATCTAGGAAGAGACAGAAAATGAGTTTATTGTTGTCTAGGGCCTCTGCAATGATATGAGTGAAGGAGAGTAGGGCAGTGGTGGTGCTGTGGTGAGGACAAAATCCATGTTGGGTAGGGGTAAGTAAGTGGTGTGTGAGGAGGTGATTGAGAAGCTGTGAGTGAATGCATGTTTCTAATATCTTGGAGAGGGGGGACAGAATGGCAGTCGGTCAGTAGTTTGAGGGGTCAGTGGAGTTTCCACCTTTATGAAGAGGGATCATGAAGAAAGATTTCCAAAGGGTGGGGACAGTTGATTCCAGAATAGATAGATTAATTAGTATAGATATAGGATAGGCAATTGAGTCAGCAGCAAGTTTGAGGAATGTAGGAGATAGATTGTTAGTGGAAGGAGAGCAAGGTTTTAGCTTGAGTACTAGAGATCTGATGTAAGTAATGGGAACTGGCTCAAAAGAAAACAAAGTTGTGTTAGTGGGACTTGGAGGGGTGGGTGTTGAAATAGAGGTTGGCTTAGAGGTTACCAGATTTTGTATGGAAGAGATAAAGTGTTTATTCAGGAGGGTAGCTGTTTCTTGAGAGGAAGAGTTAGGGTATGGGGAGGGTTGAGGGCTTTCCAGGATAGAGGATGTTGTTGAGAGTTGAGCAACATTTTCGAGGAATGGATTTGTTGTTAAGCTGAGCAGAGCTATAGTATAACTTTTTGTCATTAGTTGTATGTTTTTTTGCAAGGTTCCTCAGTTGCCTGTATTTTTGAAGAAAAAGTGGTTGTTTAGTTTTAGTCCAGGTTTTCCAAGCATGATCTTTTTGTTTCATAAGGGACCTAGTCTCTTTGGAGAGCCAGAGAGCATGATTTGATTTTACTCTGATCTTCCTAGAGGGAGCTAAGGTGTTTAGAGTATTCATGAAGATGCTACTGAAAGTGCTTACAGCATCGTTTAGGGGGAGGTGTTTTAGGATGGACCAATCTATGTTTTGGAGAATGGAGTTAAATTGGGATGAATTGAAAGTCAATAGTTTTCGACAGTCTTTGATAAGGTGGGGTTTAGGAATATGGAAGGTAGTGTCTTAAGATGGTGGTAGGGAGATGATCACTGAGGGAGTCATGTAAGGTGGTGGGATTGTGGTATTGGTGGGGGAAATTAGAAAGGATCCAGTCTATGATGGAGCTGGAAGTGGAATTTTTATGGAAGCTAGTGGGAGATGTTCTAAGTTGGTGGAAGCCGTGTAGGTGGATACTGAGTTGGGGGGAGTCAGTTGTGAGTTTGGACCGATCAATGTTGACATCACCAAGGATAAGTGTCTCATATGGTATGTTGTGGGAGAACCAGGATAGGATGTTTTCAAGAATGTGCAGATTGTTACCAGGAGGAAGGTAGATAAAGGCAATTGCAAGTTTTTTGTGGGGATTCAGATGGCAGTTAAGGATGATGATTTCAGCTAGGAGGAAGTCAGGAATTGGGGAAGGGTATGGTGAGAGGTTAAGGTTGTTTGAGTAGAGGATGGCCATGCCACCACCTTTTTTTTACAGGTCTATCAGATTGGAAGATATTATAACCTGGTGGGAGTATTTCACTATTTGAGATTTGTGGCTTGAGCCAGGTTTCAGATAGGGAGAGGATGTGAGGGGTATTGAGAGCTATCAATGAGTGCAGCTGAGTGACTTTATTTGTTAAACTCTGAATATTCAATGAGTAAATAGTTAAGTATTTGGATGGAGATGATTGTTGTGACTGAGGTTGGTGACTGTTAGAAGAGTAAGATGGGGGCAGTGTAGAGGTAGTTTTGGGGAGAGAAGAGGGGCCAGGGTTGGGATGGATATCTCCAGAACAAAGTAGGTTTTTAGTGAGGAGAGAGTGTGTAGTAGATGCTAGATGGAGTTTATACAGTTTTGACTTAGCTTTGTGGGAAGGTTTAAAAACCTGTATTATGGATAGTTTATATAGACTTGAGGTAGAGGTAGTAAAGAGATTAGGGGAGATAGTAAAAGATGAAGTAGTTGGATATATGTTGTATGAGTGAGAAGTTGGTGAACATAGGAGTGGGTCAGAGAGATTGGAGTGGTAAGAGGTGGAGATGGAGAGAATAAGGAGTAGTGTAGAAGGTATTAGAAAATAATACATGTTGGAATAAAATATGGTCAGAGTAGGTAGAGACAGTGGTATAGATGAGGTGGTGTTGACAAGATTGACAGATTAGTAAGGTGGTTGTGGCAATATATTGTTAAAATACACATCTACATCCTTAAAAATTCTAGTATAGTTCAATTTTTCAACTTCATGCAATCTACAACAATTCTATTATGTAATACATTCACTTCTTTCAACAGTGTCCCTTTTCCTTTTGTAATTTCATACCATCAATTTAAAAGCATTTCTATGCCGAAATTGTTAGAGTTCACAAAGTTCCTTGAGCAACAAACTATTAGGTTCCACATTATTGGGATACTTTGTAAACTGGAGACCTTTAGGATCCCTTTTAGGAGTTATACATTCTTTTAAATAATCTGTTTCAATTTGAATGTTCTGAAACAAAAATAGTTCTTGAATTCTTTTAACATGTCTGCAAATGTCTCATTATTATCTGCAGCCGTTTCTAATAAAATCAAATTTCTTACCAGTCCATATTTCAAAATTGAAATTTGTATTGTCCAGGCTGCTGTCTCTATTATTTACTCCATTGATATTGTTTAAAGAATTCACAGACCCCGTATTCTGTGCCTCCGCCATTGTCACTGCAAGTCCTGCCCTTTCTTGTCTCTCCAAGGAGTTTCTCCCTTGCATGACTGCTGATTGGCTATTCACCAACTGAAAAAAACTGTTGTTGGTTGCCTGGCAAGCCCAATGAATACAGACTTTTTAAAGCTGACTGATTAGCTGCAATTTGTGTTAACATGTCCCGTATTTTGTTGAACTCACTTCTAGTGACTGGAAGATTGTCATTGTACGATCCTGCTTCTCGGCTCGAACCCTCCAAAGAATTATTAACTTCGGCTGTCTCAGACATGGTGCCCCTTCCGAAACTTCACCAACAAGACCAGAAGAAGATGTGCAACCACAATATGAGGGACACCAGCAGAAAAAGCACAAATAATGTATTCAGTTGTCTCACAAACTCAATTAAAATCAATAGGTTTAGGGCTTTCACCCAGACCACCCCCAAGCTTGTTCAGAACAGTTTTAACATGTGTTGTTAACATTTTTATAAACTGCTCCAGCCAATACCAACAGATTAACATTTCCCCCTAAAGCATTTAACCCTTCGTAAACTAAACATTTAAAAAAAATAAATAAACTCAGCTAAACATTCACTAACAATAGTCATATAAAACTTTACACATTTTTTTTATATAATTTTATTACTAGTTATATATGCTTCAGTCAGATGAAGGCAAAGTGGTAATATGCAACTAATTTAAAATCAAAGCATTGGATTGTTTCTTAATTTCAGGGGGCTCCTTTGTTAAACAATAAAATAATATTAAACAGTCTTTAAAAGAGTAATGACATTATACCTGTGATGCAGTTTAGAAAGAGAAACCCTATGTCTTTCTTTCTGACAAAATATATTTTGTAAACTGTTATAAATTGCAATTCTAAAGCACTTGTCTTATCTTCTGCAATCAGTTTTCTACTATTTAACTGGATTTAAATACTCCCACCTGGTAGGGGCGGGGGGGTGACATGTCATATCATTTGGCAAATACTACAGAAACCAAAAACCTTTCCCAGGTCTTAAATCATTGAGAATGAGCATTTTACTAGAGGATGTGACTGAATCAAATCAATAGTTGCTCACTTTTCAATATTGATATAAGAATCCTCACAGTATTATTCACATTACAGCTCAGAAGCTGAAAAGCTGGTCATCCAATAGTGTACTTCAATCATTGTTTCAAGTCACTGTGTTCAAAATATGTAATATATACTTTAATTGGCACTCCATTTATAAATTCCATGTTTTAATATTATGAATATATAAGAACTGCTTTATTATAGCCCATATACATAAAAAAACATGACATGGCTGCTTTGGAGATGACCTGCTGCTCTTAAACCTCTGATGCGCGTTAGAGTTTCTATTGTTGCAATGCTTTAATTCAGAGCAGGAAAAAATGTAGAGTTAAGTCGAGCAGTTAAAAAATCTTCACCTATGAGCTGTATTCTCACGTCCTTATCCAAGCTTGGCAAATAGTTTCCTATCATGGTATTCACACTCTTTACCATAGTATAGTACATCTTTTTACAATGCCCCAACAAATACCACCTCTTTTTGATCCTCCAACCAGCCTCTTTCTCTTCCCCAGTCCCTCTGTCTCTCCATACAATTTAAACAACTTAATTATAACTTCCAGTAAAAGCAAACCACCTCATATCATTGTTTAATCAACCAAGAAAACGTTTTCGTCCACAACTGCCCAAACAAAACTTCAACACCACATTTCACAACCCAAATCCGTCCTTGCCACCCAGTTTATCTTGCCACGCATTGAACAAAATGAAATGCCACCATGACATGAGTTCTCAGCCTCCATTTAACAGTGTAAAGTACATCACATCAAAGGGATAGCAGTTAGACTTGTAATGTGCCAACCGTCATAGCACACAATACGACACCCAGTAATGACATATAACATAACTAAATGCATCAACTAACTGCAGTAACCATCATATTCATTCAACTTATTTCTCACTTATGGATAGAGGTTACAGACTTCACCAATTGTATTTTAACTAGTTAGAAAGCCTGCTGAAGGGTAACAATGACGGAAAAAAGAGGTCATAGCATCAGGGAAGCTCTGCAGCACCCACAGAGATGACCGTTGTCAAATCTCGGTGACTCAGAAATGACCGCACACACAGATCTCCTCGGAATCTTTTCCCAAGATATTACTTCATGTATCTAGAGGTCATCATGGCATCATTAATGCTTAGGCAGTCAGTACAAGCAAAGCAAATGCTTGCAAAGCAAGCACCATTATCAAAAGGCTCCACATTCACCCTCCGAGCAAAAAAAAAAAAGAAAAAAAAGATCCCCACCAAGACTGCTTCCAAACTCATTTAAAAATCTATGACACCACACAGTCAGGCATTCAGAAATTGTTATAAGCATCACTTTGATAAAAATTAAAGGAGATGAAAGAAAGAAGTAATTATGATTAAATTATTACATTTACTGTCCTATTTGACATCACTTAAGATATGCGAACATGTATATTAGCAACATAACAAATCAGAAAAGGCCTGTTTAAAGCAGATATTCATCTTTTCCATTAATTCTACATGTAAATTACTTTTAAGCATTGTTTATAAACATATCCAAGTTGAGCACCACAACAATAACACCCCCTCAGTTCCAAAGAAAAGGAGAAAAGGAAAAAAAAACAACTTTGCTAATAAATAATCCATCTTAATCTCTTAAGTCCAAGATAAGCAGTCATTCAACTGTTAATAATAACTGAGTAATTTGGAATGCCAGCATACTAAAATAAATACGTTTGAAAAATGAAATTACCTTTAGTATACATGTTAGTTTTCCTGTTAGTGTTTGAATGTTTGGCAATTTCTCTTTTTCGTATAATGTGAAGACTGCCATAAATTATTGAAATTAAACCTTTTAAGAAAAAAAATGTATATTATATAAATGAAAAGTAATTTATCTTTCAATTTATTCTTCTTTTCAAAAATTTTCCATCCATTTCTTTCTGCTATTCTTTTCAGGGAACTGGTATTCCATTCCATTTCTTCAGGCTGCTCAATTATTATTTTTTTGTTTGTTTGTTTTTATGAAGTTAATGCAGAATCTAAGTCCTCAAAGATTTTTGTTTCATCAGAAAGAAATATTTTTAATCTTGCTGGAAAAAGTAAATGAACTTGGATCTGTTTCTTATTCAGTTTTTTTATTAATGGAAAAAGCATTTTGTTTTCAAAATTACTGGTGAAGAATAGTCATTGTTAAATCTTACTATCCTTTCATTTAATTTGATGGGAGATTTTACACATGCAATTTTGAGAATTAGTTCTTTGTCCTGTGATGAAAATAATTTAACTATGACAGATCTCGGAGCAGTGTTTTTAGCAGATGAAGGTATTGTAAGGGACTTATGTGCTCTCTCGATCCCATATGACAAAGCTTCAGGCAGTTCTAATGTACTAGTGAGCCAAGATGTCAAAAACATTTAGATTATTACCTTCAATCTTCTCTGGAAAACCAAAAATGCAGATATTATTTCTTCGAGATCTGTTTTCCAGATCATCCATTTTGTTTACCTACTAAAACAGAACTCACTTTTGTAATCTGTGTTGTTTTCGTCTTCCGAGAGTCTCTTTTCCACAATATAGAGAGCATCTTCTTTTCCCGTTATTTGGTCCTTCTGATGATTAAGCGTTTCCTGTATTTGCTCCATCTGTTTTGTACACTTGTCTTTGAAGCTGCCTATTTTAATATCCATTCTATCCATTTTTGCTAATAATTCCTGTATGTTAGTCAAAACCATGTGGGATTCCTTCTTGAGTGCAGTGTCTTGAGAGTTAGATTTAGATTAGCTCATCTTGTCAGTGGAAATATCTTACAGGTAGTTGTTTGACAGGGAAAAATGAGAATATTCAAATAATTTTTATATGTTATCATAGAGAAAAACTTCATTTATTACTTAAAAAAGAAAGAAAATACAATAGCTTAGAAATAAAACTTCCTGTCAGAAATATGACAAATAGAGCAGAGCTGAATAATTCTGCTTCTATCTCCTCTACATCTTGGCCACACTCCCCATTCATATCTAGTATTGAGTTCTATGTAAGGTCAAACTGTGACAAATGATTGTTTTCAAAGATGACCTCACAACAGTGTGGGTACATGAACTCTTGTCTGCAGTCAATCACTGTACAAACACTGTGCAAAAACCACAGTTTGCTAAATGTAGCAAGCATGTTTAAAGTGCCTTACTTTAATGTTAGGCTACAGAGGTGCTAGTTCCTTATTACAGCCTCTGATACATATATGCTTGCCCAAAGCTATTTGCAATGAAGAAGTGAACACATGTGCATACACATGCACATGCACACACACACACACACACACACACACACACACACACACACACACACACTGCATCACATAATTTTCTCCACATGTGATGTTTAAGTTCATTGTAGTTAAGCATGACATTTTAATTTCTTGCTGATACAGTCCATGTTGTTATTCTTTGCAGATTGCAAGCACTGGAGTATAAAATGCTCTATTACAGTTCTTAACAGCTTAGAACCAATAAGTCTGAATGTCAGCTTAGGGATCACTTTCAAATTAATGTCTGGTTCAAAATGGCATCTATTTCTGGATAATAACCCTGCTTTAGGAATACAAGTCATAAACAATTCATCAATTAGATGTATAGAACTTATAGTAACAGTATTCAGAAAGCAATAACTTTTACCAGGCTAATGTCATCGCTGTTAAAAACAAACCACACAGCAGAAATTTGGTCTTTAATGTCATTTCAGGAAATTGCTCCTAACATCTTTAATTTTAGTATGCTCATACAGTTTTAAAATAAGATTTTCTTGCCAGTTAAGAAAGCAGGATTTGGGTACATTGAAAAATTCAGGCATCTCAGTGCTTAATATAATAATCTTGGGCTGAAAAAACATTGATATATACTCAGCTCACTGTCACTGGCCTGGCGGCTCTCCAGAATCCTGTATTACACTTTAGAGGTCACTACGTCATTATACCTGGAATAAAACCTGAAAACAAATAAGCAATTCAGCATGACTAATACCATTTAATTTTTAGTTTTATGTCTCTAGGTCAATGTTATGATATATGAATACATACATATAAGTATCTAATATCTATCTATCTATCTATCTATCTATCTATCTATCTATCTATCTATCTATCTATCTATCTATCTATCTATCTATCTATTCCATCTAATTTATGGGTGTACGCTAGAACAGCAACAAGCCAGAAGAAAAAACTGCACCCTGCGGACATTCTGGCTTGTTGATGTTCTAACATAGATCCACATATAATACAATCATGGGCTTTCTGTCAGTCTTTCTAGCTGCTTTGAATGGAGTTTTGGTTGCACTTTGTCTTAAAAAGGTTGGTTGGGCTAGATTATGCTCATCTAGTTAAGAGTAGATAGATCTCAAACATCTTACTTGTGGATAAGTTTTTTAGAAGGTATACTCACAAACAGATTCTTATTTGAGATGCAAAGACATCAATGTTCCTTTCCAATGCAGTTTTCAGTCAAGACACAGTATGGTCATGGATCTTATTAGAACATGCAATGATCACATAATTGTCAAGGACCAGAGTCATTACTTTGTTTTGGTCCTGTTGTATGTCTCATTATTTCATGCAGGAGACCATAGGCTCCTACTGGACAGTCTTTCTCACTACTGTGTCATGTGGGATTTCTTTGCTTCCTACTTTTCTGGATGAAGACATAGAGTAGTTTGAGGGGTTGTGCAACCACCTCCTGCTTCCTTAGTTGTGTTCTGCTTCAAGTTTCACTGCAGAGAATTTAAAACACGCTCACAACTCGGTGAGCAATTTTTTTCAAGCATTTTTGGTTCCTCTTCCATCATCCCATGGTATCCTTCCTCAGTGCCCCATGTCAGTTTCTGGGTTTGCCGGTGTTTTCTAACTTCTGGAAGGATCCCAGTGGTATCCTGGGGTGCCTGGCTATCACTCCCTTCAATGAGCAGAGTATTTTTTATGCCTTTCCTTGTTTCCTCCCAGTCCTGATGCAGACATGTGGTTTTGTCCAGATGGAGGCCATGCAATGGGATGTGCAGCATATCACTCCACCTCCACAGCACCGGAGACAAACAAGCCACCATTTTCCTCTTTCCCCCTTTAGGACCACACATCACAATGAGTTATCGTAGGACGCACCGATGACATCCTCCCTGCCACTCTATTAGTGGCCCAGACCCAAGCCACTTAATGAACCCAGGTTGGCTAGGCTGTAGTGACAGCTTTATCTCTCTAGGCCACCAGGAGAACTTAAATACTTTAAAACTGGATGAATGTCAGCTCATCCAGGATGGTTGCCATGGTAATTCATGCTATATAATGTGCCTCGCCTGTACACAATCTAACCCTTAGTATCACCTATGGAAGAGGTATATTTATAGGTATGCTTACCTCAACACCTAACTCCTCTCTCTGTAGTGTAAAAGGTTAGATTCCAAACTTTTCCTTTCCTTCTCTCTTCCCTACATACTCCTTTCTGTCTCCATAGCATATCTCTTTCTCCTCTAGCCCTTCTATCTCCTCCTTTTCCACTCTATAGCACTTCTCCTCTTCTAAGTGTACTGCAGATACATATACAACTGTGCCATTATACTATTCCTTGACTGTAAACATTATTACTGCTGTTACTATTAATTTTATTACTTGTTTGAATGTAAAAATAATGTCAACATACCTGGTTTTATGTATAAATATTTCACTTTGTTATGTAATGATGTGGAGCTTTTCTCCCCGGGCCTCCACTGAAAATGGGCTATTTCTAGGCCCAGTGGACTTTCCCGGTTAACAAATGCAATAAATAAATAAATAAATAAATAAACAACTAAAAATAAAAAATATTTGATGGCAGGCAGGCTCTGATGAACAAGTTTTCAGTAATGTCAGATTTTCCATTTCCCTTGTTAGGAATATTGACATGATCAAACAATCTATTCTACCAGCAGACCTTGTTGTTGTGGTAGATGCCTTGGTTTCCTTTTGGGGCTTCTGGGTTCAGGGCTTGATTGTTTGTAGATGGCACACAATTTTGCATCTGCTTTCTAGGGTATCTTAATATTATCCTATATCACTAGTTCTGAGGTATCGGCAATGAATACAGAAAGTATTTAATACCATATTTAAAGTTATGGTCAGTGTCTATGTAGCAATGTATGACTTGGGCCCACCTACCCAAGGGAGCTGGTGGCCTGGAATTGTCCATCTAAGACCCTGTGATCAGCCTGCTTTGGACTGCTGGTACTTGTGGGGACCCAGCTAGAATCTTGTGGTACTTCATTGTTCTGCTTATCAAGTGCCACATCTCTGGAAACTACTGCCATGCTGGTTGACTATGTCATTCACATTAAGTCATTAAGGAGTTTTCATTTAATGATTTACTGTAGACTCCATAAAATTACATAACATTTTGTCTCTGTCTCAAAGCCTGCTTATTTCTGCAGTGTTTAATATGGTATTTATCTTCTAGTTTGCATTGTTCTTTTATATTTATCTGATTTATTTATTTATTTTTTTATTTTTCAATATATTAAACTTGTACTATGTAGAGGGTTAGGCATGTTAATAATTTTGAAATCTGAACTCTGTACTGTATGTAGCTTCATATTTTATACTATGTATCGGACATTTTCCTCTATTCTCCTTTCAGCATTTATTAACTCACTAATAATTAGAAATAATTTGATTAATTGCATTTAACAGGTAAGGGCAAGTTTGCATAAGAACAAATAAAAGTTTTGATTTTAGCATCTGATCTACTAACAAAAAAAATACTGATATCATGTCTAGTTCTAAACAACATTGGGGAACAATTCGTACATTTGGAAAAGAAGAAAACAAACATATTTAATAAGTTGAAAGTTTTCATCCCAAATTAACACAGAGTTGTTTTTAGAAGACAGAATAGTAGGTTCGTAGGTTCATAGTTTACCAAGAATAAGTTCATAAGCTACTCTGTCAGACTGTAGACTACTACAAGCGTAACCAATAACCACACGTCAGAATCAAACCCTGCATTTTGTATCTTAACCATTATGTCAACTCTCCCCTAAATTTGTAATTAGATGACCACACTGTCCCTAATAACTAGTCAGCATAAAGGATTCTCATTCTTTACCGGAATTACAGAAAAATCATACCGTCAGCTAAGAACAGTCATGTATCACCACTCACAGAACTGAGAAAGTGCTATCAATATGTCATTCATTTCCATGTCCGGGCTGAGTGAGGTTTCCAGTGTCAGTTCAAATTAAGCCACAAATTCCATATCTGATGGTGCCCTTCCATCAATTCCATTTAGTTCAGCTTTGCAACCATACCCTCTACTGTATGGAAAGTGTATATCAAAGTGCCTGACACATGAGTAGAATAGTTATCAAATCAAGTCAGTTCAGTTAACTTCAGTAAAGCTAATTTGGAATGAAAGCATTCAGCATATTTACAACGTCTATTGCTATTTCTTCTGATTGGTGATGGGTTTATACACTTCAGACATAATTGTCCAATTTTAGTTCAATTTTAGTTGTACAATTTTGTGAAAAAGCTAAGTCACTGTTACATGAATGCAGATTATATAGGTGTTGATTATGGGTTTCAAACCCATTTCGGTTGGAATATAGTTCAGTGTGTTCAACCATGCCTTGCTTTTGGAGTAGATGAGTTGCACTAATTATGTAACAGCAGTGATGGCTTGATAACATTCCACTGTTTAGAAATATTTATTCTCATAAAGTAAAAACAGGAAATCACAACAGGAGTATTCCACAAGAAGATGAAAAAAATATTTGAAGTTAATAATATATAATCCAAAAGAGCTTATAGTGTCAGTGTGTGGGCTTTCCAAACCCAGGTGATTGCATGTCCATGGGACCAAAAGTGAAACTAAGGAACTACCTATGTAAATTGAGGACTAGCCTTTCCCTACAATCAAGGTAAAAGCTAGTCTGGACCAATCATTCTACAGAGTCAGTCAAACTAACCTCCAATGACAACAGCTGTCTTTTACCACACTCCCTTTTCTGAAGTATTTAAAGAGGCCAATGAAATGTAATAGCATTCAGTACCTATCTATTGAAGTCTACTGGGCAAAAGTACTAAAAAGGAAACTCAATAAACTGGACAGCTTTAAAAGCAATCCGATTGTCCCAAATGTTTATTTTTATCTTTTAGAAGGAATCTTTTGGAAAAGGGTTGGTTTACTAGACTTATACTGCACACTGATGAAGACGTTCGTAATGTATACCATCAGTTTACCCTTCTTTGATATTCATGCTTATTTAATTCATGCTGTGCATGCCAGCAAGGGGGTCTCCTTAGTCATGCACCCTCAGACAGATACAGTTGTTGCTCATGTACCTCACAGACGTGTATAACGTTTGCTACCAATCTAAGATATCATGCTTCACTTTTACTATAGTTGTTTGTCAGTAGTGCGGATCCGGGGTAATTTCTGAAAGATAATGCTCTAAATGACATGTTGAGGAAATGATTCCTTGATGGTTCTGCAGTTCCACGACTACCTAGGGCTAGGAACAAAGCTAGGAGGTTGTATTTTTTTCTGAGGACAACACAGTTGTTCTAAAGTACATTGGGGAACAATTCATGCATTTGGAAAGGAAAAATATTTAATATGTTGAAAGTCTTCATCCCAAATTAAGACAGAGTTGTCTATAAAAGACAGAATAGCAGGTTTATATGTGATTAAGCTCCCTTAGGA
This sequence comes from Protopterus annectens, assembly GCF_019279795.1. Classification (NCBI taxonomy): domain Eukaryota; kingdom Metazoa; phylum Chordata; order Ceratodontiformes; family Protopteridae; genus Protopterus; species Protopterus annectens. The sequence continues at coordinate 214,281,136 of NC_056747.1, read as the reverse complement.
CCAAATGTGAAACTAAGGACCTATGCCAATTGAGGACTAGCCTTAACCTCCTATCAGGCTGAAAGTTAGTCTGGATCAGACATTCTACAGAGTCAAACTATCCTATAATGGTAACAGTTGTCTTCTATCACACTCCCTTTTCTGAAGCATTTAAACAGCCAGACTAGCTTTCAGCCTGATTGGAGGGAAAGGCTAGTCAGTTTGCATAGGTGGTTCCATAGTTTCATTTTTGGTCGCAAGGGAGTATAATTACCTCCACTCAGTTTGGAAAGCCCACACACTGACAGCTGTAACCCCATCTCCTCCTATTTCATGTAGTTAGCACTGATATTAGGTCATCTCAGAGAAAAAAGTAACTGTTTTGCTCTTGCAGAACTCTCAGAGTGAAATGAATGTATGAACAAACCAGCTCTTTCTCTAGTTTTTGGCCATTGTGATATGGGAATTGTAAATGATGGAGTAGGGGTGAAGGTCTTAGTAGCCTCCCAACAAGTCTCATTGTTATAGATAGTGTTCCTTGGGTTATTAGCTTTCTTGCTGAGATGACTAATTCTGTAAGTCAAAATACAAAACAATTTGAATGTAAACTGAAGTATCTAAACAAAATGGAAAAGTGGCAGTCTAATTTCTGATTTTTTTTTTATATTTTATTGTACTATTTCCTTTTATAAAATGATATCATTTACACCATGAATAATTAGCTAAAGCCAATTATTGTATTTGGTCTCTAAACCCCTAGTGGCAAAAAAAAGATATATTCTGTTTTGTTTCATAAAGGAACGTATCCCTTGCTTGCTCTCATAGCAGTTATCAAAAAGAGTAGGGGATCTTACTGACAGCATCACGCAATAAATTAGCAGGAGATATATGCTTGCATTCTCAAAGTTATCCACAGAGAAAAAAGAACAGTTTCTATAATTACATAGGACAGAAAAAAGCAAATAATATTATCTTTAGCCTAAGTCACCCTCAACATTCTTTTTGCCATAACCAAAAACATATTTTCTTCAGGCGTGTGCTACTGTCTCATAATTTATTACATAAACTTCTTCACACCTGTTGTTTCATAACAGCCACACTGCGTTAACTACAGATTTTTCTTGTATATCTATATGTTTGCTCCGTATATCACATTACTCAGACATTAAGTATTTACGTGAATATTTTGAAAAACTAGTATAATTTAACCTTTTAGAATGCAGTTCATACATTTGCCATGTAAGTGCTAGTTAATCTAACATTAGTCCCCATATGAATTCTAACATCTCAACAACAAATTTCAACCTTACTTGTCTCCTATTTAGTGCTTGAAGTCTAATGACAGCTATTCCATTTCATGGTTTATTATAGAAATGATTTCTATTAATCTTTCATACCAGTCACTCATTTTCCCTATATCCCCCAAACATTTTATTTCCCGAATGTCATAGCAAATCCTTCTCTTTCTTGCCTATATCCTCTAAAATCCAGTACTAATTTAGAAAATTCAAATTTACTGTTGTGTTTAACCCTAATCCCTATCCTCTCTACTTCACCAAAGCACTTCTTTCCTAGTGGGGTTAAATCTTGAACCCCAAATACCTCCAAACCATATTTCTAGAAGCAGTCTTTCTTCTGAGTTTGGAAATTACCTCTCTACCAAATTTCCAAGTTTACTTAACTCTACTAAATGCTCTAAATAATTTCTTCTTTATATGATACCTAAAGATTTTTCCAAGTACACACAGCTGTCATTACTTCAAGTACTAAACCACAAAACTTAATTCTTAAGACTTTACATGTTGTATATCAAAAAACACATCTATTTGAATAACAGCACCATTACCGTTACTTTTTTGCTTGATCAGATGGAAGGCTACTTTTTTTAACATAGTTTCTAAAACATTAATCAAGCCCATCATCCAGGTGCAATTGTCTATAATTACCAGGTCCTCAGTATACGAGATGAATAATCCAACATTGTGTAATATAACCTGTCTCGCAGGGTAAGTCATTCAATACAATACCACAGTCAGGCATTGTTGACAAACTGCCTAAATTGGGCATAACCCCCTGTATAACATGTTGGATACCAACTGACTCACAGATAGTTGCCAGAAAGTCAAGACTGGAGAGGCCATCTCCACAAACAGACTAGTCACCAAAGGGGTCCCTCCTGGCTCAATGCTGGGCCTGCTCCTCTATGTCATCTACTTCCTGGAGGTAAAGGTTAAAGTCAAACATCTTGGCCTGATCAAATTCACAGATGAGTATAAATTTTTAGCAGTTGTATATTCCATCCATGATACAGATAGCTTACAAGAATGTCCAACACAGACAAATGACTGGTGCCAAAGTCAAGGTTTAAAACTCAATGCAAACAGATGCATTATAATACTTTTTGGTAAATCTGCCACCCAGGGAAATTACATCATCAATAAGACACACCTTAAGAGCTGACCTGGCAGTCAGGGATTTGGAAATGTATATAGACAGTAACCTGAGCTTAGACCAACACGCATGTAAGGTAGTAAGAAAATCATTCTGTGGCACTCAACTTATAAGTAAGGGCATCCAGGTTTAAAAAAGTCATAGTGCCGTTTAACATGGCTCATATCAGACATATCATCGAGTGTAATGCTCTCTGTGGCATGTACCTGACCAGACATATGCGACAACAGAAATACCTGCATAGGTTCCTTACCAAAAGATTCCAGGACATAAACACATTTTCCTTTGTGGATCGCCTAAGCTCTACCTGTATACTCAGTCTCCTACAGAGTAGTTGCCTAAAGCACTACCTCTATACTCAGTCTCCTGCAGAGTACATGCCCAAAGTCTTACTGCTATACTCAGTCTCCTGCAGAGTACATGCCCAGAGCCCTACCACTATACTCAGTCTCCTGCAGAGTACATGCCCAGAGCCCTACCACTATACTCAGTCTCCTACAGAGTACATGCCTAAAGCCCTACCTCTGTACTCAGTCTCCTGCAGAGTACATGCCCAAAGCCCTACCTCTATACCTAGTCTCTTCCAGAGCACATGCCTAAAGCCCTACCTCTATACTCAGTCTCCTCCAGAGTACATGCCCAAAGCCCCACCTCTATACCCAGTCTCCTACAGAGTACATGCCCAAAGCCCTACCTCTATACTCAGTCTCCTGCAGAGTACTTGCCTAAAGCCCTACCACTATACTCAGTCTCCTGCAGATTACTTGCCTAAAGCCCTACCACTATACTCAGTCTCCTACAGATTACATGTCCGAAGCTCTACCGCTATACTTAGTCTCCTACAGAGTATATAGAGATTCTCTATGACTGGCATGCAATGTATTTTTGGATCTAGATTGGTGTACGTTTTGCACATTTATAAAATGAACAGCATCAAAAATACTACATCTAAGGATTTACATTTTGCTTGCAACATAAATAAGATATGCTGTTGAGACATATACATTTCTCAGAGAATCCCCATTCTCTGAAATAGGCTCCCCAACCTTGCTAAGCAGAGTTCATTCCTAATCCTATTCAGGTGTAGTCTTGATCAATGGATGGGTACTTGGAAATTCACCACTGTCTCGCCCCCATGTCTCTGATGGACAGATGTAGACAGTGAGGTGTGTCCAAGTGAACATACTCCCACTATATAACCTTTAGCAACATCTTAACATACCCCCTCCTTATATAAACACCCAAAATACAAATGAGCACATTTGTGTTGTGCTGCTAGGGTTATAAAGGCTGTTAGCCTAGTATACACTTATGAACCTAAAATCTAGTATAAGAGAATGTTCTACTTAGCATTTATAACAAGCCCAAATAATATCTCACTTAATGGAAAGCCTTCTTTAACATCCTTCTTTGCCTGTAGCTTACTCTCTAGCCAATTCGATGTTACTTTATACACACCTCTGATCCCTTTACTAATTCTGCGACCAATGACATAGGTCTCAAAACCTGCCCATGTGTTTTCATGATTTAGAGAACTAAAAGCGTTTTCTACATTATAAGCAGCAACTTACCTTCCAGTTCACTATTATCTTTGTAATCAAGCAATTTTATGATCAAAACCAGCATATCTTTCACTGTCTTTCCTCTGACTCCAAGCATCATTTCATGAGACAAATTCTTAAACACATGACCTCAGTTTTCTTACACAATTTTCAGGAATAGTCTAAAATTGGTTTCAATCCGTGTTAAGGCCCAGTAATTTCCAATATGTTCCCTCTTCCCTTCTCATAGATAAATTTCACCACACCATCACATATTCGTTCTGTTATATCCTTCATAAACCACTCATTCAACTTTATCAAGAAGATGCATTTTTTTTTAGCATTGTCTGTTTCTATAGAAACCAACAGATATCCTACCAGGCCCCTGTGCACTATCTTCCCATATTTTCTCCAGTACTTTGTTCAGTTCTTCAAGTATGATAACATTTTCTAGAGCAATATTATCCATAAATGATAATTTTCATAATTTTTATCTTCTTTTCCACTCTCCAATTTTTTTCTAAATGCTTTGCATATAATCTTCTACAATCTCCATTACCCCTACCTATGCTTTATTGACTACTCTTAACAAGTTTCTCATATTATCCATGGCCATGGTTAGTATGAACACTGGATCTATGACATTTCATTGAATCTTAAAATAATGAGCACCTGTTCAGTGAACACCTATTTAGTGAAGCTACCGATCATCGAACGGACTTTTCAGCAAAACTTTTTCTATGGAAAGGCAATGGTAGGCCACCCTAGTGACCAAGAAGAAAATAATAAAACTTAACACCTACACAGGTGTGGGGCTGCACCCCCGACACCCACTATAACTAAATATACTGACTCCAAGATCGCACTACAGTGGGGAAAAGGACAAATTCCAGATGGTGGCCAACCATTGCCTTGCCCTAGGAAAAATTTCACTGAAAACTCCATTTGAAGATCAGTAGCTTCACTAAAAATGTGTTCGATGAAGAGGTGTTTGCTATTTTAAGATTTAACAAAATGTCATAGACCCATGAATACCACCTCATGTTTCTCCTGAAAGAAACCCCTGGCCTAGGGGAATAACCCGGTCAAGAATGTTTAACATAAATAAATAAATATGTTATTTTGCTAAACCTCCTCCGACTGCAGATAAAACCTGACAAAGATATGTTAGTTTCCTTGTTTTTACTTTAGTTATAGCCTGTTTTATACATAATTCAGATAGAGACCATCATGCTAGTCCAACAGTGAATGCTAAAATCATCTTTCAAGTAACTGTACTTTTAGTTAAACATAAGTGAAAATCCTTACCTTGTGACTTGAATGCCTGGTCAGAATGAATATTACAGTCCGATACAGCCACATTAAGGATTAAAGTATATGTCAGTAATCTCAGTACAGTTTTCATGGTTATGGATGCTAGACTCAGTGCAGTGAGCATTGTGCCTCATAAAAACACTCTGTCCCAACATGTCTCCCACCTGCTCACCACTTATGTTGACAGAGTATGCTTTGGTGCTCTGGCAGGCATTCTTAGCTTATATGCTGTGATTTTTTTCAAAATGTCTTAGTCAGAGGTATTTCTTGTACTGTGATGCTGGAGAGGTCATAACGTCAGCAAGTAGGAGTCATAATCTAGTGGCCTTGAAAGTTTTACTCTGTAAGAAAGAAAGAAAGAAATATGATTGGGCCTTTTAATGAAAGGGATAGAAAACATACTCATTTATATGAGAAAGAAAATACTTTATTCCAAATAAAAAAAGAACATCAAAATGTCTTCTTCAAGGCTTATATCTTTAGCTCACTCTATGGTCAGAATAATACAGTAAATTACAGTTTGATACCTGAAGAAATACAGTTAATCATGGTTCCTGTACAATGCCAGTTGGAGTTTCTGAGCATTATGCCATAAGTAAACAATCTTCCATACTAATGCTCATGTTGCTAACATATCTATGCACTGAAACATACCAGACATAATTCTTAACATCCTTCCAAATCATATTACTAATGGTGCGGCTCTAGTCTGAACCCATAGAGACACCAATTGACTTTCTTACATTTCACCCATTGTAACTTAAAAAAAATATCCAAGGCATATATGCATTCATTTTTAATAATGAAAGCATGGTATTAATAACTTATAAACAATTTAAATAGTAATAATTAATAACATTTCTAAACTTTCATTTGAGAAAATCAAAAGTGTAACAAACAACAAGAATTGTGGGACTCAGGATAAATGATTCACTCAAAGCCAATGAATATATCCAAAAAACATAAAAGTGAATCAAACAATGGGGCAGTATAAAAGCTTTATTCAGATCTAAAACATATGTGCTTTCGCAGTTGAAAACTGCTTCATCAGAGGTTTAAAAAACTGTGACTCACAAATATCATTTAGATATACAATCACAACCAGTTACAAAGGTCCACACCTCTCGGCCACCACCTTTCATATAGATTTAAAGCAACATCAACATAAAACAATACTATAGTAGTTTCAGTTTACTTAATGGCCTGTCTTTCAAAAGAGGTTTTAGTGGAGCTTTGACTCATACCTCTCAACTGTGCAGATTTTTGCAGAATGTCCAGATTTTGGCTCTTATTTTTGGTCTGTTCCTCATAAAATGTATGTTTTTTTGACAAATCACTGGGATGATCTAAGGATTAAAGTCACTAAATAATGGCATGCTTTTCAGTTTTAGACTTCATATCCTTCCCAGAATGTGTGTTAATGCAAATCCTGTTACTCTAGCATGTTTATAAGAGCAATATTTAAAATCTGTCCCTATTTTTCATCCTTTGTCTCCTCATCATGTCAGGCTTTGTCTAGATTTCTTGCGCTGAGAGGTTGAGAGGTATGCTGGTCATTAAGACCATAGCCAACATCAGCCCCCAGCCTAATTATCCATTTGGCCTCTGAAGCCTCAGTTCTGTTCTCTATATCCCTCTCTAAGACCAATAGTGACTTTCTCAATGATAAAAACTTAACCATATGTGTATGCCCACAATTATGTATGTGTTTTGCTAGTGCATTGATAAGACACACTCTCTTTATATCATATATATGTTCCCTTATTCTGTCCCTGAACTATTTGCCTTGCCTACATAAAACATTCTGCAAGAACATACAGCTAAATAAACAATATTAGGGGTATCACAAGTAGCTTTCACACTAAATTTAAAAACTTTGCTAGAACCCGGAGGTACAAATTCACCAGAGGAATCAGTATACCTACAAAAATTACATTTGTTACAAGGAGTTATAAACAATGGGAGCCCTCTTTTTTGATCCAAAATTTTTCTTGTTCGTGAATGAAAAATTAGGTTTGTCACCCACAATTTTTCTAATGGCCAGATCACTGGTTATTATGGGACAATTATCACAATGTCTGTTATAACATTAATATTGTTCCCAAAAAAACAAGGATATACATACTGTATCAGAAATAGGCTTTACTGAGTTATCTAAACATATCTCTGCTTCCGAAAAATATGATCTAGCTATAGTAGACCTATGAGCATTCATATCAGATAGTGGCCCTTCTATATCATGTTTTTTTAAAACCCCTTTTTCTTAACCTACATCTTAAATCATTTAAAGCATCATCAAATTTCTCATCATCAGGATTTAATCTTGACATTCTGAATCCTTGTCCTTTAACTACATTGTTAAAAATGTGGTTGGAATGCATACTAGTTCTATATAATAAGTGGTTCCTATAACATTCTTTCCTATAAATCATAGTGCAGATAGAATTGTCAGGTTTCTTATATACTTTAATTTAATTTCATGAAATGTTCATACTAAACTTTTAAAAAGTTGTACTATCATTCAAATGATTGAAAAATGCAGTTAATCATGTTCAGATCCATCCCATAAAAGGAACAGGTCATCAACAAAATGCCTATAAAAAGCATCATGTTCAAATTTGTGGGTCCCTAAGAAAGTATTATTCTCCTATTTGGCCATCACAAGGTTAGCATAACTGTTTGCAGTAGGCGTACTCATTGCTACACCATCTTTCTGCAAATATAGACTCTGGCCAAATAAAACTATGTTGTTTTCAAGTATTGTTTCCATAAGTAAACATAATAAGTCTATAGAACTATGTGTTAAAGTTCCTTGTTCTAATAAATAAGCTATTAACATATCTACACCTTTCACATTAGGAATCATAGTAAAAATAGAATGTACATCAAGTGTAACAAATAAGTTACTAGGGTTTATATCTGTTGCATGTAAAAACCTATACAGATCATGCAAAAACTGTTTAGTGTCTGTTAAAATATATACATTCCTGTCTACTACTGGTCTTAACATTTATATATATATATATATATATATATATATATATATATATATATATATATATATATATATATATAGATAAGGGTTCTGTACACCATCCACGACCTGAAACTATGGGTCTGAATGGTGGACATAATGGATCTGTGTGTACCTTTGGAAGTCCATGTATCACTGGAACAATAGGATTATCAACTAAAAAAATATTTAAACATATCATAGTCAAAGCATCCACATAACAAACAATCATAATATATATTCTAGACAAAATTGTATTTATGCAAGTTTCAGATATCCTTTTATATTCTTTTTCATCATTTAGCAAGCTGTTCATAGAATTAATGTAAAAATTACGATCCATAATCATTATCGGTCTTCCTTTATTAGCGGCCTTAATAACAATAGATGAATCATTCTTAAATAGTAATGAATGGGAAGCTTTACATTACTATTTAAGTTCACATATTTTTTATTGTTCTTATGATTCAATGCAGTTTGCAGTTCAGATTCACAAAGTTTGCTAAAAGTCTCTACTATGGGATGACTAGTAGGGATAAATGAATTCATTTTTTTAAAAGTACTTACTGAATTAGTATTGCCAAAAAGCAGATTTCGACCAACAGATTTCATGAACATTTTAAATCTATAACAGCTTCAGTTAGCTTCACTTCTTGTGATGGTACAAACTTTAAACCTTTATTTAATAAAGAACACTTACTATCATTTAATTGTTTGGATGAGATATTCCATATCAGTGCATTATCATACCCTGGCACATCTTATTTATAGTGCGTGGCTCTCTTTGGTCCTGTGGTATCTTCCTTTTCACTCTCCCCTTGTTTGTGGGATATTCTCTGGGAGACTGTAAACTTTGATTTACTTCTTTGTGGAGAGTGACAGGAAAAACCTGGAAAGCTATATCAACTTTGAATGAATGCGATGAGTTGGTGTCAGCATTCAGAAATACACAGGTTTCTTCAGCAATTTCTTTGCTTTCCTTTTATGGTATGATAGTGACCTGTATTGGTGGTGCAGAATCTTTTCTCTTAGTTCCACTATCCCTTTTAGGTAGTGAATGAGCTTCACTAGTGGCATTGTTACTAGATAGGCTCAAACAGTTCATACCAGTCCTGCTATCACTGTTGGTTTCCCCATGAGTAACAGTGGTAACAGGTATAATGGATGCTACAATGATGTTCGAAGTCGAAGCTGGCTCATTCATACCAAATTCTTTGACTCTTGGCCATACAAAAGCATGACATTGTCAAAAGTCTGTTTTATCTCTTTCTAATTTATCAAATTTTGACCGGAGAAGTTTCCTTTCAAAAGTGTGTTTGAAAAAATCAAAAGTGTATTTTGATTTTATCAAACTTTTTGAATAGTACAAAAATAAAATTTCAGTTGATACCTTTATTTCTATAGTCATGACTAAGGGGCAATATTACCAATAATAGGTTCATAGGTTGGTACTAGCTTATCGGCACTAGGGCCTGTACAAGCCTAGCCATAACAATTCCATGGCTATTTCTTCCCATAATATTTGCTTCTCTAATTGTGAAGACACCTTCCTAATGGCAGACAGTGGAAGTATAGAATCAAAGTGCTGTTAGTACTTTGTGCTCACAATGAATAACAAATAAAAACTTTTATATTCATACATATCTCAGTCTTCTGTATCCTTAAACATCCCATATTAATCAGGGGTTACATACATTTCCCTGAAAAGCATTTGGTTCCTTTTTTGCATGCTTATGTGGTAGAGAGATTCCTCACTTACCCCACAAGATATTTGGCACCAGAGGTGATACAGGCATGGTAAAGTCTGAAGGCTCTTTGATTAGAGGAGAGCGTGACTTGTTGAGATCAGTTTATTACCAAACAGGGTCTCAGGAAACAAAGCAGAGGCAAATATGAAGTTAGCACAACTTTTTTTTTTTTGAGTCAATTAGATGAAGCAAGAAAGCAAATAAATACGTCCTATCAGTACTTCATAAAATAAATTGTTTTTATGATCCCCAAATTCAAAAACATTATTTCCATACCATGTATGTGTTCTTCTCTTTGCAGCTATGCAAAGGAAATTTACAAGTACTCTGTACTTTTATTGTTCTTTATCTTTTTAACAACATATTATGATAACTATGGAAACAGTAGTTTCTAACACCCTTTGACTATACCAGAAGGTCTTGGATGATGTCTGATGTTCCAAAAGTAGCAAGGTTTTACCTTTTCAGTCCTTCTTACCACACACACACACACACACACACACACACACACACACACACACACACACACACACACACTTTCTCTACAGGATGTATTAATTTTATATCATATATATGATAAGCCCTGGCTTAATTAACATTTATCAAACAATACCGTGGTGGATCGAGTTGTTTTTTTATTTATCAAACAATTGTAACACAGCTCTGGCACCATTATCTTATAAAGTTCAGTGTGCATCCTACTTTTTTTAATTTAAGTAGAAATCCGTAGAACAGGAATGAGTTCCCTGTCATATGTAAAACATCCCTAAGTATCTGCAGCAGGAACAGCTGGATGATTTACAGAAGTACTGCAGCTGACAGATTGTTTAGGAAAATTGTCTCAGAAAAGTGTACAAACTGTTTGCAACCAGCAGAGTATTACAAGCATCATTGTAGTACAAACTGCTTGCAAACACCAGAGTATTGCAAGCATCATTTTAGTACAAACTGCTTGCAAACAGCAGAGTATTACAAGCATCATTTTAGTACAAACTGCTTGCAAACAGCAGAGTATCACAAGGATTGTTTTAGTACAAACTTCTTGCAACCAGCAGAGTATTACAAGCATCATTGTAGTACAAACTGCTTGCAACCAGCAGAGTATTATAACCATCATTGTAATCACCCTCTTGACCGCCAGATGCAAGCCAGCCTCAAACCCACTTTCCATTCCTTTCTATGATTAGTCTTCTGGTTTACCCTGAACACAAGGACAGAGGTTAGTGTCCTCAAATTTCTTAACCAAAGGTAATAGTAATCAGTACAACCTCTGCAGATGGATTGCTAGAAGTTATTCCTAATGCACTGTGCAACAATTTATTGATTAGAATAAAGTAATTCTCCTTCACCACTATTGTCAGTTGCTAGATTACCCAACCTGCAGTATTCCCTCTGCTATGGAATGCATTATCAACAAATCAAATATGTACCCCAAAAAACTGTTCTCTTTGTGACAAAGCACAAATAGGAATATGAGCCCAAATTTGCACTTTTGTTCCTTTAATTACTAGAACATTTTCAGAATAAATTATATTCAACATCCCATTTTAAGTACAAGTAATATCAACATTACTTCAAACAACTGATCAAACTTACAAATACCATAAGGCCTAAAAGGCCCTATAGTTCTTAACACATAAATCCCTAAAAACCTTAATTTATGTACAAATACAGCATACTAAAAAGGTAAAAAATGTGAATCTGTTGTGTATGTTTTGTTAATGAAATTATCAATATAAAATGTTTTTAATGGCTCAGAGCTCTTAATATTTCAATTAAGTCCAGGTTTTTATCTGCCAACAATTTGATTTGCCACTCGGCTTCTTTACATTCTAAGCATATGTTATAATCACCTTCAAATTCATTTATATTAACAGAATCGACAACAAAAAATCAGAATTTCCGAAAGTCTTCACATACTATTGCATATTTAGCTAATTAATTACTAGAATCATTGTTTTTAATAGCTGTTACATGTTCATAAATCCTTTTATTTAATTTTCTTATAGTCTTTCCTACATAATGATTGTAATGCCTCACATGTTAATAAATACACAATTCCTCTAGCATTACAATCAAATCTACATTTTGCTCCAAATTGTTTGTTGATCCCTTTTACAAGCACACTGGATGAATTACTAATATACCTGCAATATACAGTTTAAAAATGACACTCGACTGGACTGGCCAAAAATATAACTCCGAACAAACACCAAAAACAGTCCCAGTCACCGATATATGCACTGACCACGAAAATTCATACACTTTCCTTTTATTTAAATATTAAAATCTCATCAAATACTGGTTAAGCGCTTTCATCTACTAATGGTAGATTTCATCAGAACCATTACTAACAGCCATTATTCCCTTTTTATATGGCTCTAAACCAATCAAAAACTTAAAACGTGTACCCTATGCAAACTAATTAAAATTTAAAGTGCTCAGTGCATGATTCCACAATGTCTACCTATCTCAATTTTCTTTTTTTACCACAAATAAAATGTATATATTTGGACTGTTCGTAAAACATAATTAATATAAAAACTCAATATTAAATATATACTAATGGAACAAACAGTTCACATAAAATATGAAAATGTGTCTAAAAATATAAAAAAATCTTGATTGCCTAATGTTTGTGATGCTATATATATAGTCCCCAATTGTGACCTCAACTAACAATACTTCTACCATAGCTGTCTGAATATTCCTCATATTTGATCTTCACCTATACTTCTCTAAAACTGACTTAATGGATATGGTGTCATTAAGTCCTGGATATTCAGATGCATTAAGCTTAATTTGCTATCTTGTTTCCTTCTCTCTCAATAATATTTTTGTATTCCCACCCCTGGGATTAGGTTTAATAGATTCCAATATGCCAAAATCAAAGGAAGGATGGCTGGTTAAAAACTTTATATACAAAGATTAGTCATATTGTGAAGGATTCGTGGGATTTTCTAGGTAGATTAGACAATCAATACATTACTGATGACAGCATATTAATTACTATTGATGTTGTTGATCTTTTTTCCAGTATCCCTTTGGAGGAAGGACTAACCAGATTCCAAAACAGTATACAGAAATATGGCGATATGGAATGGGATAGAATAAGTCTAATAATGGACTTCATGGAGGTAGTTTTGACTCACAATTATATTATGTTTCAAGGGGAATATTATAGGCAAAGTAAAGGTGTAGCAATGGGGGCTGCATGTGCCCCCATGTATGCTAATCTATTTCTTTTAGATTGAGAGGAAGAATTCATCCTACTAAGTAAATGGAAATCTCACATTGTATGTTACCTAAGATTCTTGGATGATGTTTTCTTAGTGTGGAGGTGAAATGAAAGCAGCATTAATGAATTCATAACATATCTTAATACTAGATGTGATTATCTACGGTTCACATTTAACATGGATAAGTAGAGTATAGCATTTTTGGACAGCAGAATCACAATAGTTGACAGTGGATTTAAGTCCAATTTATTTAGGAAAGAAACTTTCAGTAATGATTATTTAGAGTTCACTAGCTGTCACCCCTCACACCAAAAAAGGAGTATAATAAAAGGGCAATGTATCCGAGCTGCCAGAATGACTTCCCAGTATTCAGACATGGTGTTGGAAATGGACAATATAGGTAAAATGTTTGAAGCAAGGGGATATCCGAAGGAAATGATTTTGGACATCACAGAATATATTAAGAAAGAATGGGGGAAAAAATATAAGCCAATATTAGGCAGAGAGAACAGTGGTGTACAAGGACATAATAGACCTTTGGAAACAAATGATTTCACTAGAGCATGTATATTACAATATGCACCAGAGGTGAATGGCATTAAAAGATTATTCAGAGTAACTGGAATATTTTAAAAACAGATGATAGTGTTTATAAGACAGTGGGAGATGGACCAAAATTTGTATATAGGAATGGAAATAACCTTAAGACAAGATTTGGGATGAAAAAAAGTTTGAGTTATAAACAACAGGATAGTGGAACAACTAGGTGTGGGAGGTGTAACCAGTGTAAATACATTATACCAGCTATGACTATCACTCTAGAAGATCCCCACAGTACAATTATAAGGTTTCGAAAAGGTAATTGTAGGACATCCCATGTGGTTTACCTGGCAAAGTGTACAAAATGTCCATGTTATTATGTAGGGATGACTGTTAGATGTCTGAGGAATAGAATATATGAGCATTACTATAGGATAAAAAGGAAGGATACAAATAATGCATTATGGAGACATCTCAATGGTAATAGTATCTGTAGTTCCTTTGATTTTGGCATATTGGAATCTATTAAACCTAATCCCAGGGGTGGGAATACAAAAATATTATTGAGAGAGAAGGAAACAAGATGGCAAATTAAGCTTAATGCATCTGAATATCCAGGACTTAATGACACCATATCCATTAAGTCAGTATTAGAGAAGTATAGGTGAAGATCAAATATGAGGAATATTCAGACAGCTATGGTAGAAGTATTGTTAGTTGAGGTCACAATTGGGGACTATATATATAGCATCACAAACATTAGGCAATCAAGATTTTTTTATATTTTTAGACACATTTTCATATTTTATGTGAACTGTTTGTTTCATTAGTATATATCTAATATTGAGTTTTTATATTAATTATGTTTGACGAACAGTCCAAATATATACATTTTATTTGTGGTAAAAAAAGAAAATTGAGATAGGTAGACGTTGTGGAATCATGCACTGAGCACTTTAAATTTTAATTAGTTTGCATAGGGTACACGTTTTAAGTTTTTGATTGGTTTAGAGACATATAAAAAGGGAATAATGGCTGTTAGTAATGGTTCTGAGGAAATCTACCATTAGTAGATGAAAGCGCTTAACCAGTATTTGATGAGATTTTAATATTTAAATAAAAGGAAAGTGTATGAATTTTCGTGGTCAGTGCATATATCGGTGACTGGGACTGTTTTTGGTGTTTGTTCGGTGCAATATACAGTTATTACACTTATAAGTCCCCAGTACTGAGGCATTTTTATAATTATTTTGTCCAGACTATCTATATATATATATATATATATATATATATATATATATATATATATATATCTTCTTTTCGGCTGCTCCCATTAGGGGTCGCCACAGCAGATCAACTGTTTCCATTTCTTCCTGTCCTCTGCATCTTGCTCTGTCACACCAACCACCTGCATGTCCTCTCTCATCACATCCATAAACCTTATCTTAGGCCTTCCTCTTTTCCTGTTACCTGGCAGCTTCATCCTTAGCATATTTTTCCCAATATTCTCTGCATCCCTCCTCAGCACATGTCGAAACCAACGTAATCTTGCCTCTCTGGCTTTGTCTCCAAACCGTCCAACCTGGGCTGACCCTCTAATATACTTATCCCTAATCCTGTCCATCCTCGTCACACCCAGTGCAAATCTTAACATCTTCAACTCTACCATGTCAAGCTCCAACTCCTGCCTTTTGGTCAATGCCACTGTCTCCAACCCATATAACATAGTTGGTCTCATTACCCTCTTGTAGACCTTCCCTTTCACTCTTACTTGTACTCGTCTGTCACAAATCACTCCTGACACTCTTCTCCACCCGCTCCATCCTGCCTGTACTCTCTTCTTCACCTCTCTTTCACACTCACCATTACTCTGAACTGTTGATCCCAAGTACTTAAACTCATCCAACTTCACCACCTCTATTCCCTGCATCCTCACCATTCCTCTATCCTCCCTCTCATTCACACACACATATTCTGTCTTAGTCCTGCTGACCTTCATTCCTCTTCTCTCTAGAGCATATCTCCACCTCTACAAGGTCTCCTCCACCTGCTCCCTACTCTCACTCCAGATTACAATGTCATCTGCAAACATCATAGTCCACGGGGACTCCATATATGTATACATATTTATATAATTTAATTTCATCAAAGGCAGCTTTTATTGCAATACACATAAAAAAGACTGAAAGTACATTTGACTGAACAGCCATTTTTGTCGAAAATACTATACACAACAAATGCATGCCCCCATGCCACTTATTCATACATTCTAACTTCATGATCACACAACAATGGTGAAAAGAAAAAAAACATACACAGTGAATCAGTACTGGTACATAAACACAAATGTCTACAAATCGGGGGGTACAGCATGACAAGTGGGTATTGCCAAGCCAATCAAAATCTTCTAAATTATGACTCCCAACAACTCCCATGTACAAAACAACAAAGGAAATAACATTTATACACTTTTACACTTTTCAGCGCAGTGACTATTCAGTCAAATCTGCTTTCAGTCATTTTAATCTGCTGTTTTTTTCTTGCAGTCTAAGCTAAAATGATACACATATATATATATATATATATATATATATATATATATATATATATATATATTGATATATAGGTATACTGCCAAAGACTGACAATTACAAAGTCAGCACCAAAAGATGGACTTTTTAAATGCTGACACACTACTTTGCGGGCACCAACTGACAATCTCTGCTTCTGCAAAACCTGTATGAAAAGGATAGTTTAAACAATGTTTTTGCAAGGTGCAAAGCCCCCCTGCTCCCCCAGTACCACCTGCTAATTATATATATTAGCTATGAGATCGCACAATCTCATGGACAGGGGATATTTCCCTATCCTGAGAACTGTGCGATCTCACACACTTGTTGATCATTTGTTTAGTTGATCAAATTTTTTCGACTAAACAGGTTTCAGCTAAAGATAATGTTGACCAAATTCAGTCCACCTATATATATATATATATATATATATATATATATATATATATATATATATATACACACACACACACACACACACACACACACACACACACACACGTATGTATTTGTATATGTATATGTTAGGTGGCTGTAGGGAAAAATTTCCTCCATGTAGAGGTGGACAACATGTGCCTTCTACAAAAAATAAGATTTTCTTTTGCTGTTTATTGTACTTATTTATTTTTAGTTACAATGTTCAGATTTTATTTTTTTGGAAAAGTGTAACTTTTATTCTTACTCCTTGAA
This sequence comes from Protopterus annectens, assembly GCF_019279795.1. Classification (NCBI taxonomy): domain Eukaryota; kingdom Metazoa; phylum Chordata; order Ceratodontiformes; family Protopteridae; genus Protopterus; species Protopterus annectens. The sequence goes on along the minus strand of NC_056747.1, from coordinate 214,264,051 downwards.
CAAATGCAGCTAAACCTCTATCTATGTTTATATTTGTGGAAATTACACTTTGCGTGAATGTGTTTGCAGATTTGGTGCGAATGAATATTTCAGCAAGCATTTTTATTATGATAATGAACATTGGGCAAATGTGTAGTTTAAGTGCTTGGAGCTGTTAGCAGTTCTGTTTTGCGGCTTTTATACCCTAGCCTAATGTTTTTAGTAGTAAGTGGAAAGTTGACTTATTGTAGAAGTGTGAATGGTTGGAGTGGAGTAGGTTACAACCTCTGGTTTTGTTAAGGATGTGTTATGCTTTGTTTATAGTGGCTTCACTACTTAGCTGTATCTCTTTCTCTCATTTTGCTGGTGCATTGTTGAAATGTGTGACTTCAGTGATTTTATTGTTGTAGTAGGTTTTCCCTTCTGCAGTTTGATGCAACTTGGTGTTGGCGTATATTAAGTTTGTGAGGTTAGAGGCTTGGCAACCACAATGAAGGTTATTCCCTGCCTCATAAAAATATTTTATTTTTTTATTTTGTGAGTTGGATGTTGGAGATTTGTTCATTATTACTACTGTAGAGGTATAATTTGATGTACTTGGTGTGAAGTGACATTTTTGAAACAAGTGTGTGTATGCATATGAGTGTGAATGTAGCATATGTTTAAACATTTATCAAATTCAACATTTAAAAAATAACATTGATAGGCATATATTAACAGAAAAAAAGCCCATTTTAAACATTTTTCATTTTTTTATGCATCATTCATGTTGTCTTTCCATGTGGGTGGCAGGTTTGAGAATTCTTTAATAAAGTTATAATTGTTAATTTTAGCTGTTTTGTGTTTGCCTACCTTTTTCAATATAGTGGGTTTTCTTTTATGATTGTGGTTTGCTTTTATATTCCCTGTTTATGGCTTTTGATTTAGCATTGGTTTATTTGTATTTGCATTAGCTTTTATTTATTTGTTTTGGTGTTTAAGCATTCACTCTTTGTTAATTTCATGTTTTTATGATATAATCATATATGTGTGTGTGTGTGTGTGTATATATATATATATATATATATATATATATATATATATATATATATATATATATATAAATAAATCCGATCAAGACCTTTTTATGGATGCATTAAAAAAATCAGTTTAAAAAAGGACATAGATATTCTTTCAGATGGTAATTTTTTAAATTCTAAACAGTAGATGAAGATAACTAATTATATCCATATTGTAATAACATATTAGTTTCCATTTATATTTTCAAAAAGGTCATGTTTATAGTTTCATAAGTAAGTACTAGGCAGGCTGCCCTTGCAGGCCATTTTAAGCTTAGCCAGTTTCTCTTTTGGTGGCTTTAATTAACTTATCACATTTGATTTTAGACTGACCTTACCCATCCCATGGGCAATAACTGTATATTAGCATAGTTTTAAGTTGCACTTGAATATGGACAAGGATGAGATTTGTTTTACATGGATGGGCAGTTTGTTCTAGAGCAGCAGTACCCTCTGCGAGATATACCTGTCCCTCCAAACCATTCAGTTGATGTTGCAGAAGAGGTATACAGCTCTAGGACAAGTATTTCTGATGCTATTTGACTTGCTGACATGCAGTATGCCCATCAGTACTACATCAGTGGATGCCTTGCATGCCAGACACAGGTCATCTCTTAGCAGTCTGTTGGATTCCACATATAGTGACAAGACTTGTCAGTCCATGCAGGAAATGGTGTTTAGGCCTTGTATCCTTTTAGTAAGGTATCTCTGTGGGCATTCCAGTCGTTGCATGTGTCAAGATGAATACATGCCAAACAAGGCATTATGCTCCATGACTGACCTAATGAGGGCTGAGTAAAGCAGAACAGTGACATCTTTAGATCTAGGCACAATCCGTTTATTAATAAGCTGTGCAGTAGAGAAGCACTTTCTTATGACAATACATACATACATACATACAAATATTTCAAGCATGGGCATTAATGCCCTTCTAGCTTGTCAAAATACCAAAACACTTGTTTCCATAATACGTGTCTAGGCTTTTCTTAAAAATATCTAATCTAGTACTTGCTTTAATGTAATTTGGTAGAATGTTCCAAGCAACAGCTACTCTGTCAGAGAACCAATTAGTACACTTCTCATTCCTATAGAATCTTCTACGTAGGTCATCTGATGATTCTCTAGTACTTTTTGATAACCCCTAACATTCCCAGAGGTAGTGGTCTCAAAATGCCCTATATACCTGAATAAGATCTCCTCTTAGATATCTGTAAGAGACACTGTACAAGTTCAGATATTTTAGTCTTTCATAATAACTTAGATTTTCACATCCATGGGTGCCCTTGGTATATTTCCACTGTAAACTTTCCAGTTTATTCATGCTTGATTTCCTATAGGGTTTCCATATTGTTATTCCATACTCAAGTTTGGGTCTAATGTAACTAACAAACAATGACTTCATTATGTTTGATTTCCTAGACTTTATAAATCTTTTATACAACTTATAGTTCTATAACTATCATTAGCCAATTGGTTGATATAAACAGAAAAACTCATAGCTGAATCTACCCATATACCCAGGTCCTTAAATGAGTCTACAGTTTCAATCACTGTGTGCTGTATTAAATAGTCACCTTTCAGTTTATGTCTCCCAGATCTCATATGCTTAGTTTTTGATGTATTTATCAGTGTATTATTCTGCTGTGCTCAAATGGTCAATTGAGTCAAATTATTTTGCAGACATGGCTTATCTGTAACACTTGTAATCAGTTTACCCAGTTTCCAGTCGTTAACATATAGACTGTAGAACACCTCAGATGAAAAAGTAAGTCTGAAAGATAGAATCTAAACAAGTAAGGGCTTAGGACAGAGTCCTGTAGGAAACCTCGACTGTAACCGAGGATTTCACCTGTTCAGTTGGTGTGTGATACTTGCCATGTCCTATTTGTAAGCCATGCAGCTATCCATCCTATCAACAGTACATCAATACATAGTTGTACTAATTTATTGATCAGTATTTTGCGTATGACCCTGTCAAATGCTGAAGTTAAATCTATATAAATCACATCACAGCACAATTTTTCATTCATAGCTGTTATTATATTGTTATAGAACATCATGTTACTGGTGGTAATAGATCTATTTTCAACATATGCATGCTGATATATGGTTTCAAGTGACAACCTATCCAGGTCTGACAATAACTTATCCAGTATTACCTTCTCCATTATTTTTCCACAGCACAAAAGTAGTCTTAAGGGTCTATATGATTCTGGGTTTGTCCTACTCCCCTTTCCCTTAGACAAGTTTAATAAGTGCATGTCTCCAATCTTGAGGAATCTCCCCATATTTATATGACCTAGTGAATAATAGATATAATGGTAGTGTAAGTTCTTGCTGAAGTGTCCTCAGGTCATTGTTACTTATTCTGTTTCCTCCCTGCGCTTTGTTTGGATCCAGTTTGCACAGTTCTTTTTCAATATAATCTAATTTGATTCCAGTATCTGGGGTTACCTGGATGTCACTAGGACAACTTGCCACCCCTTTTGTGGAGCCAAACTGTTTTGCATAAGACTTTGTAAATATATCTATAATCTGTTGTGTCTGAGAATAAATTTTAGAATCTGCACACAGTTTGTCAATTTGTGTATCTTTACTCCTTCCACATCTTATGTAGCTATAAAACGTTTTCCTATTATACTCAATATCTTTATATAAATTGTCTTCAATTTTTTCTTGATCTTGTCTAACACTATGCTTAATCTGTTTGTCCAGCTTGTCTATTTCAATTTTCAAAGTTGTAGTTCGACCTTTCTTCCATTTCTTATATTTTTTGTCTCTCACCTTAATCAGGTATCTTGTTCTTATAGAAATATACGCCCCTGATGTTGCATATCTAGATCATGATGTTAAAGATTTTTTTTTACTTTTTGCACTTAAACAATTTCTCTTTCAAAACCTTCCACATTTCAACTGCAGTTTTTCCACTGAATATCTCACTCCAGTTAGTTTTATATAGTAATTATTTTACTTCCCTATAATCTGTAATTAACCTTCTGTGCATTGACTTAGGTTTCAGTTTGGCAGAATTATCTAGTAACAAATTAAGATTAATAACTCCATGATCACTGCACATCAATGGTGGTAAAAGTTGACTTTAAATTACAGTAATTTCTTTGGGAACACAAACAATATCTAGTATATTCCGTCTTCTAGTAGTTTTTTTTACAATCTGAAGAATTTGTTGTTCCTGAATATACTCTGTGAATAATTTCTTTACTAACGTTGTTGGATCAATATTATTCCAGTCTGTTTCTGGTGAATTTAAGTCCCCAGCTAACATTATTCTTCCTTCCTGTGTTTCATGTAAGAAATGTATGAATTCCTCTAGGTCATCTGCACTTGACTTTGGTGGTCTATACACTCCAACAATTGTTATATGTTCCAGGGTTGTCTTTATTGTCACAGTTACACAGTCTATAGTATTGGTGTTATCATTGAGCATGTAATAATCACAGGTCTCATAGCTATCTTTAATCCCTATCATAACACCTCCACCTGATTTTTTGTTAGAATGTCTGTTACAGTAAAAACATTTATACCCTGTCAGAATTGGTTTCCAGTCATTGTTCTTTAACCATGTTTCACAAACAATAACAACATCAATCTTGTGGGAACTTGGCAAATTTTCTAATAAAAAAAACTTTATTATTAATGCTCCAAGCATTAACAACCATCAGAGATGCATCAAATGTTGCTATCTGTGAACTGTTACATTTCTGACCTTGCAAAAATTCTGGCTAGTGTTTGTCAAATATTGCAAAATATCTGCTGCAAAAATTCTCTTCCCCGATCTAAACAAATGCACACCATCCTGTCTGAACACATGTGCCCAAAAGAAGGCTTGGATGCTCTACAAATTTCCATTTTTTAAAACAGGACATTTTTTTCCATGTAGGTGTTTATCCAAAAAATTTTCATTCACAGTGAACCGACTATCCTTTCTATAGGTGATTTGTGAAAAATATTTCCTAACACCAGTACAAGCTATACTACCTAGGAGAGCTGTCAGTTCCTAACAGTCAGAGAATCTTTGTTGGTAACATCATTTGTACCAATATGAATTAAAACAGATCCATGCTTCCTTGCATTAAGGCGTTCCAAGGCTTGTTTCACATCTTCTACTTTTGCTCCTGGCAAGCATAACACGACTCTACTCTATGTTCATTATCTCTGCAAATATAAGTACCAGTTCCTCTAATAACTGAATCTCCAATTACAATAATATCTTTGCAGACCATCTCTGAAGAAGCTTCAGCTTCTAATACAGTCATTTCAGCTCTATCAATTGTTACGAAAGATAGATCTTCATTATCATTAGCCTTGTTAATTCTACTGTTTTCACTGCGTATTAAATTCTCATCAAGCTGGCATTGTAAATCCACAGCTTGAGCCATGTAGTCAACATCTGTCTTTCTCTTCTTTTTTCTTACAGTAATGTTCTTCAATCCTTCCACGTTCAGTTTGATTTCTTCCTTTTCACCTGCCTCTTGCCTCTTTCTTCTACCTTTTCCATTGGAAAGGTGATGCCTCTTTCTGTAGACTGAGGGTTTTCTGATAGACAGAAATCATCTTTCCCTGTAACCTGCAAGTTACATAAAGCAGTGTCCTTTTTACTGCATATTCTCTTTCCTTTACAGTCATTAGTCAGTTTCTTTTTCTTCCTTGTTATTTGTTGAGAACTTATTCCTTTCTTTCTTTTTTTGTTCCTTCTAAACAAACCAGATCCTCAGATTGCTGAGTACTTGCATCCACAATTCCATAGTTCTCAGGGGCCTCATCATCTTTCATAGGAGTTGAATGTTCTTTGCAGAAAATTGATGCATCATTTCCTAAATCTGTTCTATTTGTTCTATGCCTAACATTATTTAGTTCATCAGTCCAGTCATTAATATATGATACAACAGTTCTCCAAGCCATGCCAATTGCACAAGTGCAGTCATCATCATTAAGTCGAGATTTGCTCCTAACAATGGTAAGCAAATCATCCAACTTTTGACACGAGGAACAAAGATCACCAGTGTTATCAGCTGTTACCTTTAAATATGCTTAGTATTTATTACACTGTACAAGATACTTGTGCATTAGCAAATCGTTAATTGCATAGTCATTTAAGGAATCCATATTCAGCTTTAAATGAATAACTGGACTCTTGATGGCAAAAAGTTAGGTCACTGTCTGTCCACATAAGTTCGAAAATCCTGAAAAACTAGGTCAACTCTTGGGGCCGTATTGTCATTGACTTCTCAAAGGTTACGCCAATGCCTTTCATTTCAGTCCATGAGTTTGGCACCAGTTAGTTATTTATTTGGAGAAAACCTTCCTGCAGGATGGCTAAATCATCTGAGGATTCAGTGACTACTCCTAGTTTGCAGCCATCTACACACACAATCAGCCAGAGTCATTTGGTATTGGCTTTTACTTTAGAGAAGTAGATGCCACACAAAAGAGGTCCCAGCACATGCATATGCTAGCAGGAATTGTAGACTGTTCTACTATATGGACAAAGAAGCATTAGACATTAAGGGTGTCAGATGCAATGCATGGTAGCATAGCCATATGGGTAGGAGGTTGGCATAGTGGTTAAAGTGTGCATCTTGTCAGCAAAAGGTGCAGGGTTTGATTCTGACATGAGGTATTGGCTGGGCTTGGAAATCCCACAAGGACAATTAACCTTGTACTAATTTATGAACTTATGAACTTACCAGCACTAGAATGGTTTGCAGATGTTACAGTATAAACATCAGGCTTATGTTGGGTAATCCAGGCATGCAGTTCAGCAGTTTTATTTCTTATCTTTCTAACATTTATTGCAGCAAAAGTTAAATCACCAGGGCTGGGGATTGGCCATTGTTGGGTTACAGAAGTGTGTGGGAGAGAATTATCTTTGTATTCATTGTGACAGGTGAGGCCAGGATTAGGGTATATATCTCCTCACAGAAGGGTTTCAGTATATTGAGGAATTATACATATCTGTTTTTTGGAGAGGATTCATGCACTTAATTTTGTTTTGGTTTGAGTTGAAATGCAATTAATTAGACTATATTCTGAATAAAGGTGAGGGGCAATATTAAACAGGTTTGGTGCAATGGTACGGAGAGTGTAAAGGGGAAGTATGGATAGGTGGCTGGCACAGAGTTGGAGAAATGATGTGAGATATTATCGAGTCATGGTAGGATGAAAGATTGCACAGTAGGAACAGAAGAATAGAGGATAAACTGGACAGTAGCACAATTAAGTACAGGGGCCTGTATTTTATAGATGTCAAGTTGTGGATAAGTAGCAATGAAGAAAGCTACAGGAAGTTGCAGGAGAGTAGGAAATTTAGTGATGGTGGGCTCTAAAAGCTGGAAGACGAGAGATAAAGAGAAAAGTATTTTCTACAAAAGAGGAGAGGTAGATTATCCTGCTAACTTCTCTGGAATGGAAGGAATAGAGGGGGTCAATTTATAACCAAGAGCAATCAGTTTCTAGTCAGAACAAAGCAATTAACAAAGAGATGCAAGTAAAACAGGTTGTCTGTCATTTCCTGAGACTAAATAACTGGCATATGTAGTATAGTCCACTGTTCAAGCAAAAGGGGACAGTGGTCAACTTAGTAAGAGGCCCTTAGAGTGTACAGACTATTTCACAGAGACTTTCAATCACAGAGTAGGCACATATTTAACTGATTAAAGTTAATACGCAGTAAGGTTCTTCATGATAAATATGCTTACATTAAACAATTACAAAATTATCAGTAAACTGTAGGTGTAGGGCCTTGTGGCAGAACTCCAGCAATATTGAGGTCAGATGTAGTGACCATAGGCTCTGCTTTATGAAGGAAGATAGTGATTGAGTGTAAGAGGAGACAATGCTATATCTTCAGTGTTTGGTCCACAATCTCCTCCGTGTTATCTGCCTCTTCCTCTTTTTCCTTTCTACTGATCCTGAAACCTTTGCTCTCACGTCTTATAATGCTAATCCTCCATTTCATCATTTTCTGTTCTACAAAGTTAATTTCCAAAATGTTTCACAGATCTTTACATAAAGTTGCCATTAATTAATGACTTGTATACCTCTGTTTGTTATGTTCTTCATGTAAAGTTGTAAATTTCTGGAGCATTTCACTCCAGGTCTATACATACAATATGTAGATTTTTGCCTAGCAGGACTATTCTGGTAAAGAAATACAATAAATAATTTACGGTTCTAGGGCTGTATTTAGAGGCATGGGTACACTACCAAAAAAGGTGGGTCTGAAGCTGTGCATAGCAATAACTGCAGGTGTTAACCAGGTCTATAAAGGAGAGGGAGGGAGGCTATGGTCATCCTTACATTTATGCCACATCATAGCATATACATCCTCTGAGTGATTTTTTTTTTTCTGGAGTACAAGTGCTGGCATGGCCATCTAAGTGAGGAAACACACAAAAAAGTTCACTAGTCAAGAGAATGAACTCTACTGAAGGTCTGCAACACACAATAAACAACATGCTCCCAGCATGCATGGTACCTATGTATATATGTCTATCTGGCATGTTTGTACCTACTACTCAGATGGCTCTATGGGAAGTCTCCTTGCAGGAAGTAGTGGTACATGTCAGACATGTGCCATATATATTAATCATGTGCACAAAAATAATTCTTTGTGTATTACAAACCACTTCACTCTTCAGGGAATGGAAGCCCTTTTGTTTATCAGTTGCAAATTCTCTGGACAATGAGTGGCACTAATAGCAACATGGGCACAATGTACGCCATCCAAGACCAAAGGAAAATGGGCTATAAGACTACATGTTGTTGTTTCTCTCCTCCCATATCCTGGGGAGCCAGATACACAGTGCCATTATGGTGAGACAAGAAATAGTTTAGGATTTGTGAGGCTGGAAACTGAGATTTCCTTAAAAACCCTTTGTAATCCCTTTAGCTGTCACAGTTAATGCTACACATACCTTTATGTCCACAATAATGGCCATACCATGCATAGTCCTCAGCTATGATAGTAGGCAATACTGTCAGATTGGGGCCCATGCAGTGTCCCTGTTCACACAGAAATAACCTCTTATTTGTTACCTTTCTAAAGGGGTATTGTAGGTGCTGCCCTCTATTAATGAGGGTATCAACATTGCACAACATTATACCTCTGCATCCAATGATGGATCCCAACATATGCTGCAGCTACTCCTGGCACAGTTCCTGACATGTACATCACAAATAGTGGCATTCAAAATAGGGAAGTGTATGGCTACACAACAGCATATGTTTGTAGGTATATGAATTAGTCCATCATTTTTGGCTCTTTCATTTGCTTATTCTGTGTGACTGATTTGTATTGGGTTCCCCATTTTCAAGGCATAATGCCATTATTAGCATATGCTATATGACAAAAGGAGATACTGTCAGCCCAGCTATTTGGAGTTTTGTAAATAATTATATGTCATTTGAGAATATTGACATGGTTTATATAGAGGGCAGCCATGGTGGTGCAGCGGTTAGCTTTGCCACCTCACAGCAAGAGGTTCTCTGGTTCGATCCACGGCTGTGGTGCCTTCTGTGCAGAGTCTGCATGTCCTCCCTGTGGTCGCGTGGGTTTCCTCTCACATCCCAAAGACATGCTGTAGGTGGATTGTACCCTCTAAATTGGCCCTAGGCATGAGTGCATGCATGTGTGTGCCTTCTGTGGAAGGTTGGGCACCGGGCTGGCAACTCAACACCGTAAAACTCCACTGCCAATCATGAGTGGACAGGTTATCCACTGTAGCAACCCCTAACCGGGAGCCGAAAGAAGAAGAAGAAGAAGAACATGGTTTATATAGAAGTGCGACAAAAGGAGGTATTGCCAGCAAAGCTAGCTGGAATTTTGTAAATGATCATATTTCATTTGTGAATATCAACACGATTCATGTGCTGGTGTTACAAATCTATTAGAACTGTATGTCATATAAGATGGTTTGTACAGATGTGTGCTGAAGAGATATGCTGTAGAGTACTCAGCATAAAGATGTATCCACAGTATTCCCTTCTTGAAAAGAACAGAAATGTATATATACTATTGTAACTGTGTAAATGTATATGTTTTAACAGTGGAAACTGGAACATAGAAGGTTAACTTGCAAAACTTCAGAAAAAGTTGAAATTTATTTATTTAAAGATGGTTTCAATGCAGCAAGGAGACAGGCTGTCTAAATCTAGGGAGCCTTCCACATTGTCTTGTAAGTGTTTTATTGTTTTATGTCTTCTAGTAACTGCAAAGATCTAAGGGATATGTTTTTTGTCACAGGTAGATGCTAAAGGCTGGCAGTTTTTAGCAATGGAGGTTTAGCGAGACAGGTTTTAAAAAAAAGCAAGATCTCCGTTGCTTTTTTTACTGTTTCGCTATGTTAAATGGGTTTAACATAGCGAGACAGTTTTAAAATAAGCAACGGACATCTCCGTTGCTTATTTTAAAGCTGTCTCGCTATGTTAAACCCATTTAACATAGCGAAACAGTAAACAAAAAAGCAACGGAGATCTTGCTTTCTCCGTTGATTTTGCCCACAGCTCTGATGTACTGCGCAGGCGCGTAGTACATCAGAACTGCCGCGGATGCCAGACATCTGCGGAAGGGCAGTAAACAGGTATTATACTATGCCATTATTTAAGAAAAGTAATAGTTTCTTTTCTTAAATAATGTCATGGTATAATAGCAATAACCCACACCTGGGTGTGGGTAATGCTGTATTTACCCATGGTTGGCTTTGTTTGGTCCCTCGGGCTTCGCCCTCGGGACCAAATCACGCCAACCGTGGGTAAATCCAGCATTATCCACACCCAGGTGTGGGTTATTGCTATATACTTGCACCATCCTATGCAAATCAGTTATTCCCTAATCCTAAGTATTAAACAAATTAAAAGTACCAGCATGTCAAATTCATATGTGCATGCAGGTGCCCCTGTGTTAAATGTTATTTCATGTGCCTACGTTTTCACTTGCCTACTGTTCAGTTTCCCATTCCCCTCTAACTTGCTTTGCGAATAATACCCCACGATGCTTTTAATCCTCCATATCAGTTAGCTATTCACTCTTAATCTGCAGATACCACTTTACTTATTTATAAGAGAAAAACATTACTTCTGATTTGGAGTTTTGTTTTTAATCACATCAATTTTGCTCTCAGCAATGTCTCAGAAAGAAATAATATGTTACTGCTTGCATTTGTGTACCCAACACATATTTAGAATATTTAGGCTTTGTAGCCAGTACTTATTAGGGTATCATCTGCAGATTCTGTAATACTATTTAGAAATTTCAGTCCAATATTGGGAATGGCAGAAATACCTAGAGAGGGTTGATTGGAAGGAAAAACTGACATGATCTAAACCTGAATGGAATTTTTTTTTTATTTTATCCCAGTCACAGATTGCCCATAACAAACATTATGGTCAAATAAAAGGTTGCTTCTTAGTGTACTTGGTATCCCATCACCTTGACCTAAAAGACAAGGACTTGCTTTGTTATTTATTTGTTTTTATTTATTTAACATTTGTTTACCGGGAAAGCCCAACTTACAGCAAAGTCAATTTTCAGTGGAGGCTCGGGAGAAATGCTCCAGATGCATGTCTTTGTTGTCATGTCATTGGAGGCTGCATGTTGTAGACACTCAGGTAAACAGTCAAATAGTCACCATTTGGTGGTGAGCTAAGCCAAATGACTGGCCAGCAATATGGTCCCGAGAATTCCCAAGTGTGTAGTGAGGGTGTCCTGGGAACACCTAGCTGATACTTCTGCAGAATAAGACAAAATTCAGCTTCCAAAAGAGGTTTTCATTTGTATTTCAGAGGTCAAGGATCTGGAGCTTAAAGGAACCCTGTTTATGATTCCAGTATCTGAGGTTAAGGTCTTTAGTCCAAAGATGGCTGGTTGTTGTTATGGATATAATCCTGTGCTTGGGGTGGGCACCAGCCATTAGGGATATTCTCAGGTTAAATAAAGATGTCTTTCATGTATCGTTAGGAGGAGATCTCTAAATTAGCCTGATAGGTACATACAAGCCAGGAAGGCAGTAGCTCTGTCAGTGACTGAATTAAAGGCCCAAATAATGAAGAAGTTTGGCAAAACTATGGAGAATGACTTTTAGCTACAATGATGTTGTATCAAGCCATTCAGTGACTCAGGAGGGGGGTACAGGAAATTTCCCAGGATTTTCCCAGAAGGCTAGACGTTATTGACAGGTGGGATTAACTTTGGCATTGAGTGAAAGCATTGTTGACAGGTAGGAAAAACATTTAAGGAACTCTTTAATCTGGGTAACATGTCTTCATTTGAGGAGGCAACATAAAAAGTAGGTGGTGGAATTACTTCCTTTTCAACAGATGAAGCCACTGCAACAAGCAAAGAGTTCCACTGTCGTAAGCCTGCAAGATTTTATGGAATATGACTGGAAATGCTGAAGGTTCTGTACATTGATGGCCATTTCATACCTAACTGCCTTTTCAATGTTGCATGGAAGGTTGTGATAGTACTTCTTGAATGGCAGACTTAATTATTGGTTCCAATTTTCCAAATGTTACAGAGAAATATATTCTAACTATAGGAGGATCACTCTCTTCAACTTCCTCTGAGAATCATATGCCAGGGTGCTGGAAATTACATTTCATTCAATAATCAAGATCAAGTCTCTGATTCATGATGGGCAATGCAGAGTCCAGAGGTCATGGTGATTTGCCAGCACTGTCTATATTTGTTCTGCAGAGTTGAGTAGCATAATACCATGTTCTCTGCAATATATTGTGGGATGTGCTACAGCAGTACTGGGACCCAGAGTCATGAGTACATGCCATTCAGCCCCTGTATTTGAGTGAAAATGATTTACACATTCACAGCATTATGTCAGATGCATTCATGGTAGCCATAAAATTCCACCAATGGTGTCTTCTCATTCATTTTTCTTATTTTCATTGGCAGAATATGCTGACTGGGAAATAAGGTTAGCATCTTTGTTGTTTTGCAGGTGATGTCCGATTAACCTTAAGTCACTATCATCTCCAACATGCTATAGTGAAACATTTTCTGATGAGTTTGAAGCAGGCCTAACACATAACTTTTCCACACATTTGCTCTTTAGAACTCACTGTTCTGAATACTGCAAACTACCAGGCTCTTACAAGAGCAAAATCAGCCATGTGATAGCTACGTGAGATTGGGTTCTACTGAAGGATCACAGTGTCTGTTTTGAATTGCTGATGTTTGTGGAGTGTAGGGTGTATTTTGATTGGCTGACTTATCTGGTGGTGATGGGGAACCTAAAACTTCAAGCAGTCGAGTGTTTATTCAATTCTTCAGTCCTGTGACGCTGACAATTCTTCATTACGTAATCCAGATAAGTCAACAGCAGGCCTCAGAGGAGAAGGAGAAGATAACAGAGGCATTTGCCATCTGTATTCTTACTAATTCACTACACTAAAAGGACTTGATCAGCTTGCTCAGATGTGATCTGCATTGAACCTGTTCCTTGTGCAAGTAAAGACTTCCAGATGTCACTGATTAGAGTAGAATCTTCCACATGACAATTACCAGAGACTGGGTTCTATTGAAGGATGGCCCTGTCTGTTTTTGATTGGCCAGCTCTGTGGGGGCAGCATCATAAAAACTAAGCAAATGAGTTTAAAATCTAGTGGTCTGCACAACTCAGTGCTTTTCAGTACTGGACTACTGACAGCATTTTAACATGCAATAAACATGGATTACAAGTGACTACAGAGAAGAAGACCAGCACAAAGCACGTTTCTGTCTGTGTTTTTACCGATTCAGTGAAATGCAAGGACTTCATCAGCCTTCTGTGAGTCTGACATAGACTGGCCTTTGGTGACAGTAGAGATTTCCACAAGGTAGTTACCTAAGCTTAGTTTTCATTGAAGAATCAGATTGCCTGTTTTTGATTTAGAATTTTTGTGTGATGTGTGCTGGATTGTGATTAGACAGATTCTGTGGAGGTGGAGCTTAACAGACTTTAAACAACCAGAGTTTTGCTCAGTTTGGTCATCTTCATTGATGCATAGTTTCAGTTTCCATATAAGAGCATATGCAAAGGTTTATAAGTTCAAGAGAAATGACAGCAATAGACAAAGAGAAGAAGGCAATAAAGACGTTTTTCATCTGGGCTCTTTCTTATTTAATGCACTACAATTCCTTCATCAGCTTTATTCCTTCCTAGTACAGGGTCAGCAGTGTACCAGTGTCTGTTATGAGTAGAGGATTCCAAGTGACAGTTACCTGACCTTATGTTTCTTCGAAGGATCAGTGTGCCTGTTTCTGATTGGCCATCATCTGTGGGAACATCAACTAGATTTTTTTATTGGTCATCTTCTGTGGAACGTGGGGCAATAGAGATTTTATATTCTGGAGGTTTGCTCAGCTCCTGTGGAGCACTGTAAATCCTCTTGGGTCAGCAGTGCAATAGCCTAGTCTGCAACTAGAGGAGTAACCACTACATTCTTATGGTGGAAAATATAAAGTTTGCTGGCTACTGTGCCTGAGATTGGGTGTGTTATTGTGACTACTTTTATTGTTAAACTTGCTTGTAGTACATTGCCTATACTTATGTAATGCACTTATAAAAAGTGAATATTTGTAGGCACAGACCATGTGAAAAGGTATTCATAAGTATTAGTGAATGAGCTTAAACAAAGTATTTGCAGGTACAACCAGAAATCATTGTTTACAAGTTCAGAAGGGGAGTGTTGTACATTGATTATTTGATTGATTGCATTTAAATAATTTGTATCTATACAGTTCTGCACTGTAATCCAAGAATAACATCCCAGACTTTCATGCCCACTCCCACCCCCAACCCCTGCGGAGAGAGGCAAGTCAGCCTTCTCTATGGCATGGAAGTACCCCCAGTACCTGGAGCTCTGAGTGAATGCAGGCTGTCCAGGTCACACTCTAGGTTTTAGCCCTTTGTATCACAAAGTCTATGTAAGTGGTATCAGAATTATATCTCCTGTCCCTTTGCATATATAGAGTATGATAGCAAGTTAAATGTATCATTTGGTGTCCCTGGACTACATTTGTGATGTATTTCTATAATATGGTAATACAAAGAGCTTTTAATGTAAAATGTTAGTACTTGAAACTAAAATATATACACCTTGTCCATGGTATAATGCTTAAACTGAATGCATATCAAAATAGTTTCAGGAGTATTAATATTGTTTTAAATCCATGAAATAAAACCACTAAAATGCAATAAAAATGAATATATGAATATTGTTATGTTTCTAACTTGGCACACTTCTCCATTCATGAACTTCAGAGAAGCTTAAACCCACTATTAGGTAGCTAGGAAAAAAACATACTTGGCATGAAATCTAAACCACTTAATTACATGCTGAGCCATTTTGGTTTCTATTTAAGTGTTTCCTAATTACAACTCTTTAACCAAGTCAGACCAGTTCCACCCCTTTCCCCATATGAAAGCATATGTGATATTTCATAAGGGCAAGTTTGTACTTCAAACTGTGCTCTCTTTTGTCCAGGAGGTTGGCTTTGAGTCCCACACCAGTCAAAAATTTGCATACCTTTCTTCTTAAAAAACACTTAACCATAAGGAAAGAAACCTGTTGCCACTGGATCTTTATAGAACTTAGGCTACTCTTAGTGCAAATCTGTACTATAGGTTATTCATTCTGTTTACTGTTTGCTTTGCAATATTTTAACAAAAACGGTCAGAGACGGATGGCCTGTATTAGTATATGGCAGAAAATGTAGTGAACAGAAGCACAATAAAGCTGCTTCAGTATAATATTGCAAAGATACTGGCACACATGACTCAATCAGACAACCGTTTTCATCTTTTCTTGATGTAAGAACATGATCTGCATTTTCTGACTGATGTGGAAAGCAGTTTAATTAATTTCATTCTTCAACCCTGGGGAGAATGTTCAAGTCACGAGCCTCCCAACTATGTAAATTTGACTTGCAAGCATACATATCAGTTGTCTCTGATGTGCCTTCTGTGAAAGCATTACTGTTTACGGTTTAAGTTAAAATTGACTTAATTTAGTCCAGTAGAAAAAAAAACTACTTGGGTATATTGCAAAAATAGAGCTATAAAAAATAGAGCTATAACTTGTAGGTGTCAGTATAGGAATCAATAACACTGGAGTTACAAGCTTACTAATTCTGATGTATTAGTTATTACCAATATGGTATGCTTAGTCAGAGGACTTGTGATTTGTGATGGACAATGAACTGTTGTATACTTAACTACTTTGTGCCTGTCTACTCTGCATTTAAAGTGTACATAACCCATAAAAATACTTAGGGAGGTGTGGGAACAAAGTATTTTGTTTTGTTATACTTAACTACTTTGTGCTGTCTACTGTGCATTTAAAGTGTACATAACCCATAAAAATATTTAAGGAGGTATGGGAACAAAGTATTCTGTTTTGTTTTATTGAATGATTAAGTTACAAGTTTAGATATGATGTAATAGATATAGGTCTCACATATTCAATGATTTCTTTTTCCTGAGGTAGCTAACATTTGGGCTAATAGAGTTTACTCCTGGTGAGAAAAATAGATTACTAATCACAAGATGGAGCACACACTTTAATGGATCACGGGGCAATAGGCTTCACATTTTTGTTAGCTGGGTTATTAGGGGTTCCATTTGTGGCTGCAATGAGAATATGACTCCCTTCTGTTTTGAAGCGTGCCTATGGTGACAAAAAAATGCATCACCCAGGCCAGGAGGACAATCAGCTATCCTGTAGTGAAGGAATAGAAAATGCTGCAGCATTAGCTTAAGATGTTAATGTCATCAGCAAATAAAGGAGCCTTTTCAGGATTAGTCAGTGTTTGGGTCAAATTAGTTGAATACATTGAGATGTGATTGGATATTACTGCTGTCAGTACAAATGTCCAGTGAATTGTTTAGAGTTTTACAACTAATACTTTGTGATTGTTTTTATCTCTTTACTGTAGCTTTTTTGTTATTGAGGCAGGTTAAAGGTAATATAACCTGTTACGTTTTGTGTTTTTACTGTAATAAAACTAAATAAATAAAGTAAAAAAAAATGGTACTACACAGGATATACTGCTAGAGTAACCTGTCATAGGTACCTGCAGTCTGTTGGTCCAAAATATGATGCCATTAATAAATTAGATATTACCTCTACAGCTATGCAATACACTCTTGTAATTCAATATCAAAGCCATAAACTATTTTGAATTCATATTTATTGGTTGTCATACTTAGTGTTTCCACTGAGAATGGTCAGTTTAGGGTCGTCTCTAATTGCTGGCTGTCATTGTCTTCTCCAGCAGCAGATAGGAAGGCCTAAAACAGTGCATGTGTTTCTGTTATGGGAAATACATGGTATGAACAGTGTCTTTACCTAAGGATGTGGCCTCTTTTATTTACCACTATATTTATACCTACTGGCAGCTCTGAGAGTGTTCTAGGCACTAGTAAAAGTAATGGTTTGATCACATAACTAACACACACACACACATATATATATATATATATATATATATAAAAATCAGTCACACAAAAAAATGTTAGGTTCCCAGGCATATTATGAGCCAATTGATCACCAGTCTGCAACCTTTTAAAGTGACATTTCTATTAATGATGAATGTTGTAAGCAAACCTAGACATTCTCAGTCAAGAACATCGTCAAAACCAATATAATTAGCTTTGTGTGTGTGGTGATATGGAGTTACTGAAGTTGTAACTATTTTATTAGTATTTTTCTCTGAAGTGAATTCAAAACATCTTTAGGATATGAGTCTTTTAAACTTAACTTATTTCAGGTACTTAAGAAAGTAACAATACAGCTAAAGAATTCCAAAATTATGTTGCATCTGTCACTTTCTTCTCTTATTGTCTGTTCTTATTTACTTACAAACTTTATATATTTGCCTCTTTTGGGCTTATTTATTATTACTATTTAACAAAAGACTGAATGGTAAAAGGATTTGTAGTATTAATCCAAATGCAATTCCTCTACAAATGGAAAGCTGTACTTCTGCCGAGTAATGAAAAGGGCAAATATACAGCTGAGAATGACTAATCTCTTAGATCAAAACTACCGATTGCATTCTTTATGTAATTGATGTTATTTAGATCTAACAGGAAATAATATCAGTTGCATTCTTAATGCAGACAATATAGTAATCATTAATGCAAAAACAAATTGCTTAAAATCTGCCTCTAACAAGATTACTCTTCAATGCAGTGTTTGCTGACTACTAAAAAAGAATCACTATAGTTACACTAAAGTCCAGAATAATGGCATTTGTCACTCATCAGACATATCACATATCATCTCAATTGCAGCAACAGACCCAGATTGCCTTCCTAAAACCCATCACTACAGCTCAAGACTCTCTGGGGACTCTGTTACCACCCCTTAACCTTTAATAGCCATGCTGAAGGATAATTAGAACTCTTTTTCAACTGAAAGTTATATACAGAATTTCACATCATCTGATCCCAAAAGGTAGAAAAGTAATCATCATTAATGTACCAGTGCCGAAGCTTAAATATCTATTCCCACTTATTGTGCTAAACTCTTACAAAAATACCAGTCTTGTACAGAGTGCTGAAAATAAAAGATTTATTCACGTCACACTGCAAAGCACATTATTGCATAACCATGCAAAAAGCTGAGTGGCAGCCAGTAGATTTCTGAACAGTGTTTATGCGGAATACTTTGACATATAGACTACTTAAATAAAAGCTTATCACTCATTTGTCCCTGATTTTGCCTTATATTTTTCTTCTGTTCCTCATAAAATTTTGATTTTTTTATAGTAAATCATTGAGAATTACATTTGGCCAGTAATACCAGACATTAAATTTACCTGTTTGTTATTGTTTAAAAAATGCATATTGATGTAGAACATGTTTACATGGCTACAGATATAGTCAGTGGTGTCTTACTGGACTGTCCCTGAGTCCATCAGGATTTATTAATGTCACATACCAGGTTAAGATCTTTAGAGTGAGTAACTCATGTACCATTTGAATTATATGCAGCATTTCCAGTAAAGCAGGGTCAGAGATTACCTTGTATGCAAGGCAGAGATCACCTCTGAGTAGCATGTATGAAACAGAATAAGTTGACAGTGATTTCAGATGATCCACATCACACAGATGCTGAAGACCTTGAATTTTCCTTGTAAGGAACCTTTGTGGTTTCTCCAATTGCTGCAGGTACTTGGAAAGGTACATAACCAAAAGGGGCATTGTACTCAATTATTGGCCTGATGAGGGAAGAGTACAGGGAGATTATAACGTTTTTTTCTGGAGGCAATGCCCTTGCTTATGAGTTTAGCAATATAGAATGCCCTACTTACCACTTTGGAGACATGGTGGTTAAAGATGAGGTTACTTTCAACCTGTGTGTGCAGGTGTCTCACCACTTAGTGCATACTTAAGGTGTTGCTTTTGATGTGGTAGTTAGCATGAACATCACTTTTACCAAAAGGAATGATAATACATTTTTTGTATTCAATTTAAGGCCATGACTTTGGCACCAATCATTTGTTTGTGCAAGTCCCTCTTGTAGGGTGTTGACATCATGTGGAGATTCTATGACCACTCCCAGTTTGCAGTCATCAGTAAACTTTGTCAGCCACAGACCTTTAGTTTTTTCTAGTATATCAGAGAAAAAGAGTCCAAACAGAAGAGGTCCCAAGACTGATCCCTGTGGAACACCACTGGTTACAGGTCTGCTGTTGGAGGTGGATTCTCCTATTTTGACTATATGAGTTCTATCAGTGAGCCAGTTAGGGACCCATCTAATGGTAAAAGGGTTGATGCCTAGTTGGGTGAGTTTGTCAATGCCTGAGTGGAGGATAGTGTCAAACACCTTGGTTAAGTCCAGTTAGGCCGTATGCACAGATTTCCCTCATCCAGGGCCTTGGTGACTGTCTCAATGAAGTCCACCAGGTTTAAAAGGCATGAGCTCCCTTTGACAAATCCAAACTGAGTAGGTCAGGTGTTTGGAAATTACCTATAATTTTTTTGATAAGGTCCATGATGATGCACTCCATGTCTTTGAAGATAAGCCTACTCATATTTTGTTTTAGATTGGGACCTGATTCAGTTATTGTTAACTATGGAAAATGTTGCTATTTGCACACTGATGTGACTTTACCCATGTCACTATGCTATGTCTTTGTTTATTTCATGCTGTTACACTGTTTGCTTGTACCTTTCATGTATTAACCCATTGAACCCATTGATGGGATAATGGTCTGTGACTATAAGGAGGCAAATGCTGAAAAACTCAGTGATGTAAACAATAGAAATGCAAAGACCAGTTATGTGGGAGGACAGCTAAGGAGGGAGAGCAGCTTACGGAAGGAGAACAGCATACGGAAAAGGACCCCAGGTGAGAAGCAGTTTACTGATGTAGGTAGGCTGTGATATGGTGCAGTAATGAGGGGGATAATGCAGCACTGGCTCTAGAAAAGGGCAACATAACATGCAGGCAGACAATGGTGCAAAGAGAAGTGATACTGCAAAGCTGGCAGATGTGCAGGACAGGCAGATGACATAGGTGTAAAACTGTGACTACAGAAAAAACCCAGAGGTGCAGCAAAAGAGCAAGTTTGCTGAAGCAAAATGTCACCAGGAAAGGACAGAGTGACTTCAGTGACACGACTGAGGGAGTCCATAGGTTCATGTAATGGGACTTTACATAAAATGCAACCATACAGGAAAACAGAAAGGCTACTTACCTATGTCATCTTCATGAGGACCCATAGTGCAGCTGGGAGAAAATGCACTTATGTCAAATCCTGGTCAACTGCTCTTACTTAATACCAGTGACAACATGGTACGCACACAAAAGAAAACTATCGTTAAACTACATACTGTAGGCAACTGCAAAATGATGCTGCAACTTCATAAAAAGGGAAGCATTACTAAGGAAGTCAGAGGTGATGCATTGCAACCTTTGAGCCATCAATATCTGTAACTACTTCTCTTTGATATATAGCAGGGATCTCCTTTGACTAGCAATCTTTCCAGAATGTTATCACACATTTTTATTACCCCATGTAGGACCACAAATACCACTGATGAATACACACTTTAAGTATTCAGGCTCCTGAAAAATTCCCCTTTCCCAAAGATCTGGCACAATCTACACCTATTTGGGAAGTAACTCTAGTGCAAACAATGAAAGATGCCCTCTTGGAACTCCAGAAGAAGTGCTGCACATACAGAAAAAGAAAGATTTAGGTTGTTAAAATCATCTAAGGCTGCAGAAATGCAACTGCCACCAGGCATTTTATTTACAACTGGTATCACTCATATACTTATATAGTGGATCAAGGAAATTCCTCTGAAAATATGCTGTGAAAAGTGGAACAAACAGTCTGTGTTGAACTGCTAGAGAGGATAGACTTCATACTCTGCCTCATATCTTGTTGACTGAACTCAGGCTGTTTGGGTAGATTCTACTTTATCAGTAGTTCAAGGTCATGGGACCCCACACAGCTGTAATCATGTAGTCTTTTGTGGCTAATTAAGAGTGGCATTTGCTGGAACCTGGACCTGGAAAGACAACAAGTATACTACACAGTTGGTGCATTCTGTAACTTTTGTTGACAAAAATTCCATTGGTGGGACATCGTATGCCAGCCATCAGGTCCCTTAGATTTATTTATTTATTTTATTTTATTTTACATTTGTTTACTGGGAAAGTCTGACTTGGAACAAAGCCAATTTTCAGTGGAGGCCTGGGGAGAAACTTTCCAGATGCATGTCTTTATAACATAAACATATTTTCATAGGTTCATAGGTAGGTACTAGTCTATCAGCCCTAGGGCCTATACAAGCCTAACCAAAAAGATACCCTGGCTTTTGCCACCCAAGAAAATTATTTTCCTGTGCCCCTGTTGAGCAGAGCCACAGAGGTGAACCCCGGGGTGAATTTCCTTTTTCCCATCCAAGCATCAAGATTTTTCTTGAAGAATGCTAATAGAGATATAGGTAGTTTGTTCCAGAGTATGGGAAGTCTCTGGGACAGGAATCTATCCCTCCAGCATGTTCTGTTTATTGTGGTGACAAGGTTTAGGCACCTAGAGCGTGTAGCTTAGAGGGATTGGGATTTCTTTAAGTGGAGCATGTCCAACAGTTCTGGATTTGACATAGCTTTGTATGTTAGGCAGAGATTGCCTCTGAGTAGGAGATATGCGATGGAGTAAAGCTGGAGATTTTTGAGACGGTCTGCGTAGAGCATCTGTTTGAGGCCAGTAATCCTCTTTGTGAGGTATTTCTGCAGCCTTTCCAGTTGTTGTAGATGTCTTGTGAGGTACATACCAAAAGGGGTGTTGCACTCTAGCTCTAATGAGTGAAGAGTAGAGGGGAACAGTGACCTTTTTTTCCCCTGGGTGAGAAACCTTTTGTGATGAGGTGTGCCACGTAGAAGGATTTCCTGACTACTGTGGCAATGTGATTATCAAAGGAGAGAATACAGTCCACCTGTGTCCCAAGTTCTCTTATCACACTTTTGGTGTTAAGTAGACTACCACATATGTGGTGGCTCATGGGTACAGAGTTTTTACCAAAGGGGATGACAATGCATTTTTTGGCATTGAGCTTGTGGCCATGGCTTTGACACCAGGCATCTGTCTCAGTGAGGCCTTTTTGTAGGATGTCCACACTGTTTGGAATTTCAATTATGGTTCCTACTTTGCAGTCATCTGCAAACTTCATTAGCTAAAGACCTTCTGTGTTAGCCTGTACTTCAGAAAAGTAGATACCAAACAGGAGAGGACCCCAGACTGAACCTTTGTGGTACTCCACATGTCACTGGTCTGAAGTCGGATTTGGAGTCTGCTACTTTCACAGTGTGGGTTCTGTCAGTGAGCTACTTGGCAACCCATCTTGTGACATAGGGATTTATACCTAGTTTAGTGAGTTTATCTATAATTCCAGAGTGAGGGATGGTGTCAAAAGCCTTGGCGAGATCTAGATAGGCTATGTGAACCACCTTATCCTCGTCAACAGCTTTGGTGACTACTTCAAAGAAGTCAATCAGGTTTAGGAGATATGATCTGCCTTTTACAATCCTGAACTGGGGGGGGGAGGGGGCCAGAGTTTGGAGATTACCAATGTCTTTGTTTATAAGATCCATGATGATACGTTTCATAGCCTTGCAGACCAGGCTCATTAGGCTAATGGGGTGGTAGTTCCTAGGGCCCAGTTTCTGGGTTTGTCAACATAAGTAGCTCCATTCCACCTTGCTTGTGTATGTGATATTGTGACAGGAAGGTGCTAAATGCTGTTGGTCACTGTTCAGCCTGGAAATACTGCAAACAGTGTGTTCTCTTCACTCTTTTGGGGTACTGTACTCTCTGTTGCTTGTACACATGTCTAATGATAGTTTTTAATGGCAGTAGGCTGTTTGATACTTCAGGCTGTTAGATACGTCAGGGCTAAGTGTGTCACACACCTGTAGACTGTTAGGTACTTCACGGCGAAGTGTATCACACACCTGTAGTCTGTTAGATACTTCAGGGCTAACTGAGTCACACACCTCTAGGCTCTCAGATACTTCAGGACTATCTGTGTCACACACCTGTAGGCTGTTAGATACTTCAGGGCTAACTGTGTCACACACCTGTAGGCTGTTAGATATTTCAGGGCTAAGTGTGTCTCACACCTCATTAAGGGGGACTAAGTGTGTCACACACTTCATTAAGGGCCTGCCAGAAGGAGGACTTGCTGTTCATGGCTTAACTTTTCAACTACAGTCATGGTTCACTACTGATTCCCCCTGATATCAGCTAAGCAGTGATAACAAATGGTTCATAGTAACTCTTCACCTGTAGCCTTGGGTATTGTTATGGCCATGGCCCTACTATGACATTTTCCCATTCGCATGGCATGTCCACTATAAAATTCCTTTCATCATTTTCTCCTTTTTATAGATGTAGTTGTCAATGTAAAATGACTGTTTTCTGCTCTGTCACTAGACATTTTGTATGTTGGTTGCTAGAGTGCCTTGGCAGTGTGAGGTTTACCAGGGTTGTTGCATCTAAATCCACGTCTCTCAATCCACTTGGCACCATATCTAATGCCACTTTTGCTGGTTCCACGATGATCCTGTGGGTTTTGTGTGTTGCTCATATGTCTGGTCATGTACGGACATCATAGAAGAGTTGCAGTCCTGCTACCAAGCTAATGTTTATTGAATATATTTGTATTCCAGTTACACTGGTTGCTGTGCCAATGTTTACAAAGGTGTTGAGCTTCTCTACATGATGGTCCTGCAATAGTGAGGTCATATTGATATACCTATTATGTCCCTGCAGTCCTGCTAGTACTAGTGTGGTTTATGAGTCTCTGTGTCTATAGGGGTTCTGCTGTGCAATCAGCAAGATATCAGGTATCATACATCGGGTAGCTGTGTTGCTGTCTGTCTCGAACATCATACATCGGGTAGGTGTGCTGCTGATTGAGCTGCAGCCTGTCTCGAACATCATACATTGGGTAGGTGTGCTGCTGTTTTAGCTGATGCCTGTCTCGAACATCATACATCGGGTAGGTGTGCTGCTGATCGAGCTGTACCTTGTCTCGAACATCATACATCGAGTAGGTGTGCTGCTGTTTGAGCTGATGCCTGTCTCAAACATCATACATCAGGTAGGTGTGCTGCTAATCGAGCTGCAGTCTGTCTTGAACATCATACATTGAGTAGGTGTGCTGCTGTTTGAGCTGATGCCTGTCTCAAACATCATACATTGGGTAGGTGTGCTGCTGATTGAGCTGTAGCCTGTCTCGAACATCATACATCGAGTAGGTGTGCTGCTGATTGAGCTGATGCCTGTCTCAAACATCATACATTGGGTAGGTGTGCTGCTGATCGAGCTGTAGCCTGTCTCGAATATCATACATCGAGTAGGTGAGCTGTTAATCGAGCTGTACCTTGTCTCAAACATCATACATTGGGTAGGTGTGCTGCTGATCGAGCTGTAGCCTGTCTCAAACATCATACATTGGGTAAGTGTGCTGCTGATTGAGCTGCTGCCTGTCTCGGACATCATACATCGGGTAAGTGTAGCCTGTCTCGAACATCATACATTGGGTAGGTGTGCTGCTGATTGAGCTGTAGCCTGTCTCAAACATGTTTGATCTCATAGCGGCATATAAATCTGGGTCAACAGCATTTTCTTACATTTGAGTCTGCCTGCATGTTCTTGCCATTGTAGGTATCATCTTCCCTTTATTTGAATTATGTATAACTTCCTAAACCTGCTATATCAAAGATATAACTTCTCAGCATAGCGTTTCATATTGCATGCATTCATACTCGTGTCATGTTCCCCCAGTACACATATAACTGTTATCTGCTATGTAATACAATGGTGTACATCTGTTAAAGTCATCTCTCCAGTGTTGCAATAAAATGATAGCAAAGGTATACATTACTGTAGAGTGCAAATTCTTTTTCACCCTGTCCAGCATTAAATCAGTGACAATGTAGTCACACACATGCTGTCTTATTAAACATAAATGCACGTGTGTACTGTGTTTCAATCTCTGCAAATGTAGGACTTGAAGGTCTTGGACTATTGTTAGGAAGATTACTACGTTACTCAAAATTTTTTTAACATGCGAAGGCAATTGTCGTCAACATCTTGGTTCACCCAATTGAGTTACAAGGGCTGCCTATTTAAGTAGACCTAGCATGATTTGAAGATGATCCACACTGTGTTAATTCCTTTAAGAACTAATTTGTATATTTTTTTTTCAATAGCAGAAAACAACATAGTTAGTATGATGGCATTTTAGACTAACAATTCCGTACCATATGTAGCTACTTATCCCAAGCTATGCAGAAAGGAAAAATATATACATAAGCATATATATATATATATATATATATATATATATATATATATATATGTACACACACACACACACACACACACACACACACACACACACACATGGAAAAATGACCCGTTACTGATGGATTTACTGCACATCAGCAAGTCAAATAGCAACAAAAATACTCAGTCTAGGGATTTAAACCCTTCTCCAAGATCAACAGAATGGTTTGGAGAGACAGGTATATTTCACAGAGGATACCTCTGCTATGGAACTGACTCCCAACCCACATAAAATAAGTGCTTCCCTGTCCATTTTCAAGCACAATTTGGATCTCTGTATGTCAAAAAGAAAATTTACTCCAGGACTGTCCTCTGTACTATGAATGGATAGATACAGCTCCTAAATGCTTTACCCTAGGCAGGGGTCCCCTCAAATTATTTATAGTATGATCCCAGTTATTCTTATTAGGGGGTAATATTTAATTATCGACCATGGGATGGGTAAGGCCAAAGTATAACCAAATGAAATTGGTCATGTCAAGGTCAAAAAGCAAAATTGGCTAGTCATGAAATGGTCTGCAAGTATAGTTAGCTTAGTACTTATCTGTAAACCTATGAACCTAAATCAAAGGATGCAACAGTAGGCAGTCAGTACTGAAATCAGTAATGCAATTGACCAAATTGTTTACCTTGTATAGAACTGATCAGAACCTCATATCCAGCCATGGCATGTGTATGTACTGATGGTGTAACAACAGGTAGATTCTGTTTAGTGATGTATGCAGCTGTCATGATTACTGCAAAAGCCATGTGCAGGACAGCACACCAAGTCTGTGAATCTGCTAGTATATTTGTAGATATCACAGTCTTGGCTCACACTTTTATGACTGCTATGGTATTATATGAGGTCAAAGCACATGTTTTAGTAAGCTGAGCAGCCATAGTAACACATATTTATTCATATAGGTTCATAGGTTCATACTAGGCTATCTGCCCTGGGGCAATTATAAACCTAGCCCGATTCTGTATGGCTTACGCCACCCCTTGATTTGAGTATACTGTGCCCTTTTTAAGGTTTAGTTTACTGTGCCTCAGTCTAATAGTGACACGGGAGTAATCCCTGGGACAAACCTACGATCCCCCATCCACCTATCGAGATTCTTCTTGAAGAGATTCAGTGAGGTGCTCTGCCTCACATGAACTGGAATTCTATTCCAGAGCGAAGGGAGCCTCTGGGTTATGAACCTGTCCCTCCAGCAAGTTCTATTTATTTCTGTGCTGAGGTTCAAGTCCCTCAAGCGTGTGGCTCTAAGGGATTTAGATTTACTGAGGTGGAGCATGTCCATTAATTCTGGATTTGACATAGCTTTGTATGTCAGGCATTGATCGCCTCGAAGTAGGCGGTATGCAACTGAGTAGAGCTGGAGTTTTTTCAACCGAGCAGCATATGGCAACTGTTTGAGACCCTTGATCCTCTTGGTGAGATACTTTTGGGGTCTTTCCAATTGCTGCAGGTGTCGGGTAAGGTACATCCCAAAAGGGGCATTGTATTCTATGATGGGCCTGATGAGGGATGAATAAAGGGGCACGATTACTTCTCTTGATCTAGATGTGAAACCCTTCGTGATGAGGTGGGCTATGTATAAGGTCTTTCTAACCACTTTGGCAATGTGGTTTTCAAAGGAGAGATTGCTATCAACTTGGGTCCCCAGGTCCCTAATAACTTTCTCAGTACTTAATGGGTTTCCGCCTATGTGGTAATTTGTGGGCACATTGTTTTTGCCAAAGGGTATGACTATACATTTTTTGGCATTTAGCTTTAAACCATGGCACTGGCACCAGTTATCTGTCTCTGTGAGACCTTTTTGAAGGATGTTTGTGTCAGCTGGAGAGTTGATTATGGCCCAGTTTGCAGTCGTCTGCGAACTTGGTGAGCCATAGTCCTCCCACGCTTGCCTGTACCTCAGAAAAGTATATACCGAACAAGAGTGGTCCCAGGACAGAACCCTGTGGGATGCCACTTGTGACCAGTTTCGAGTCTGACATGGCTCCAGCAACTCTCACTCTGTGGGTTCTGTCTTTGAGCCAGTTTGCACCCATCTTGTGACATAGGGGTTTATATTTAAGCTGGATAGCTTATCTATGATGCCCGAGTGGGGTATTGTGTCAAATGCCTTTGCAAGGTCCAGATAGGCTGTGTGGACTACCTTCCCTTCATCTATGGCTTTGGTGACTGTTTCAAGAAGTCAACCAGGTTCAAAAGGCAGGATCTGCCCTTGACAAAGCCGAACTGGGTAGGATCTAGTGTCTGTAGGTCCCCAATGTCTTTGTTTATGAGCTCCATGATGATCCTCTCCATAGCCTTGCAGACTAAGCTAGTCAGGCTTATGGGGTGATAGTTTCCAGGGTCCGTAGAGGCTCCACCTTTGTGGAGTGGGACCACTGTTGCTGTCACGCCATTCTGTGGGCACATATCCTGTAGTGAGGCTGAGATTGTATAGCTGTTTTATTTGAGGGATTAGTTCCTCTTGGAGTTCATGTAGGCAACCTGGGACGCCATCTGGTCCCATGGAAGCAGTGTTTTTGCTTTGGAGAGGGCAGCCTTCACCTGAGCATCAGAGATGTTTGGGAGGCAGCCCTCTGCCGGGATAGATACTTGCTCTTTTGGGGGGGAGGCGGTGGAGAAGTTTGCACTGAACCTGTCTGCCAGGATACTGGCGATGTCTGTGGGTTCAGTGTATTTTTTGTCGTTTAGAATCAACTCAGAACAAGACTGGGAGTTGTGTCCCAGGTTTCTAACATAACTGAAAAAAGCCTTATGATTGTCTTTGGTGTCCTGTGCAATTTTTCTCTCAAAGCTGGCCTTGGAGGATTTTATGAGGGATCGTAATTTTTTGCTAGTACTGATCAGAGATGCCTTCCCTATTAGGGATTTTGCTCTGTCATGTAGTAGCTTCCTCCTTCTGTTGTACAGTTTATTTATGGCAGGGGTCCACCAGACTGGACTGGATGCCTGCCTTTGGATGATTGGGTCTTGGTTTTGTTTGGGATAGCATGATCCATGCATTCCTGGAGATGCCCGTAGAATGCGTTTATATAGGATTCTGCAGTTTGGGCCGTAGTTTCCACTGGCCCTGGGGCCTTGAAGGATTCCACTTCGGTTTTGAGAAGTGAGAAGTTCGCTTTTGAGAAGTTTTTCACTGTGGTTTTCTGGGCTGGGGGTGGAGTCGGGATGTGGACATCCAGTGAAATTAATTTATGGTCTGATCTTACCAATGAGGGATATACTTCTGGTGTAGAGCATAGAGTCCCCATGTTGGTAATGATCAGGTCTAGTATGTTGTCCCCTCTTGTGGGAGTGGTGACTAGTTGTTCCATAGCATTTGTGTTTATAATTTCCAGGAACCTTTGGGCTAAGCTGCTGGGGCTTGAGTAGTGCTCCCAGTCAATGTTTGGGTAGTTGAAGTCGCCCAATATAATGGTGTTCGGAGAGATCTTCATGTTCTCCAATGTTTTCAGGAAAGCCGAGTGGGATTCCTGACTTTGGGAGGGTGGTCTGTAGGATGCTATAAACTGAAAAGCAGTCTTGCCCACTGTTAGTTGCACATGGATGGTCTCCTATACTTCGTGCAATGCCACTAACCTGGAGGTGTGGATATCCTTGATAAATATGGAAACTCCCCCTCCTTTTGTGGTTCGGTCCGTGTTTTGGGGCCGAAAAACATGATATGAGGTATAGCCTGGTAGTGCTGGGGTGCTCTCTGGAGCCTTGAACCAGGTTTCTGTCACTGCACAGATATCGATGTTCTCCATACTGAGGAGAGCTTCGAGTGCATGCATCTTGAGGTTAAGACTTCTGGCATTTAGTAGCATTACCCTTAGTTTCTTCTTCCTTGTGCTGTCTATGGGGGTGGGTTTGACTTTTGAGCCTTGCCTAAAAAAGGCACTATGGGGGTGGCAAGAGCCTTTGCCAATATCTGAAAGCCCAGTGGTGACAGGTGCAAGCCGCCGTCCCTAGCGAAGCAACGTGGCTTGTCGAGTATGTTATCCCAGGCTGACAGACACTGGATCCCCTTTGAATGACACCAAAATTTTAGCCAATTGTTAAAATTGATCATTTTGTCTTTGTACTGTGGCATCATTCTAGGTGAGGGTAATATGCTGCTCAAGGTCAGGGTCATACCAGCCAGGGCTACATGATCAGAGAGCTCCTCTATGTCTCTTTTCATGTAGTCCAGGGCGGTACGTCTCAGGTCATTCACACCAGCATGTACAATGACTGAGTCATATTGCTTGGCACACTGACTTTGTGGGCTATGTGTTGTGCGTGTTTTGTTGTGAGGTAGCGTTTGCTTGGATGTCTGCTTTGGAGGTCTCTGTTGCTTAGGTAGATTTTATTTAGAGCCTCCGAGTATGTTTTTGTGCATTTATGTGTTTGGTTCACTGATGTGGTGGGACTATGTGATACTGGAATTGTGTTGTGTGAGGTTACCTTCTCCTCCTGACTGGTTACACCAGTTTTGAGATGAGAGAGCTCAGCCTCCAGTTTGGCTAAATAGTTGCATCTCTCACATATATTTGAACCTGTTTGGAGGAGGAGAGGGTTGTCCGTGTACATGAGACAGTTGTAACATTGCCTCAAAATTCCCAGATTCACCAGCTGGACTGGAGAGGAAACCATTGACTGACCTTTGGACATGCTAGAGTAATATAGGTAAACTGAATTTAAGAAGGACCAATAGAGGACAGGGTAATCGTAGATAGTATAAGAGTAAGTAGTGCTTATGGTTTAATAGTGCTAACTTGTAGGATTACTTAATTGGACCAGTGAAGGGCCTTAGAATGAGAATATGGTGTTTAAATTGAGAGATAGAGCAGTTCTAAGGGAAAAAGTGAAGAGCAGACTTTGTGGAGCCAGGAATAGTTTAAACCCAATTAGGCGGCGCTGCCCGCTGTTGCGCTATGCACAGAAATGTGCAAAACCACGCAAAAGAGGGTTTTAAGAGAGGAAGATGAAGGAGTTTTGGAATTGACCCAAAATGGCCAATAAAACTACAGTTTCAAGTCAGTAACCACTCCCACAGGGGCAGGCAGGCTGCTCAATGTTTTTCACTGCCACTGATCAACAGAGAGACTTCCCTTTAGCCCAAGCAAAAAATGGCCTCACAGAAACTTACAAACAGTTCAAGAACAGCAAGCCTGTAACTGAACTTTTTTAAATCTCAGAAAAGTGGGGAAAAAAGCAAGATTTTTTTTGGGTTTTTTTTTGTTTTTTTCAGAGATAGCAGAGGTTCACAAGTATCAACAAGTTATAACAGTGCAGTAAATGACCCCACACAACAGTGCTAGGCCAAAGACAGATACAATGCAAGTTTTGAGAAAAAAACGATTTTAAAAATAAGTGCAAACAGGAAATTCAGTAAACAGCTCTAGGTTGTGTTCTAAATACAGTTACTAATGCAGAAATCAAGTTTAACAAGCCAGAAAAAGCTCAAAATAGGCAGCTATGCAGAAAAACTTAGCAAATAAACAGAGGAAAAATACTTAAAATCTCAAAAGTGGCTCCTTTCTTCTCTCAGCATTTTCTCCTCTTGGTGGGTGCTTCACCAACAGCCAACAAGCCTGAAAAGATGCCAAAACCACGAGGCAACCAGGTTTTAAGAGAGGAAGATGAAGGAGTTTTGGAATTGACCCAAAATGGCCAATAAAACTACAGTTTCAAGTCAGTAACCACTCCCACAGGGGCAGGCAGGCTACTCAATGTTTTTCACTGCCACTGATCAACAGAGAGACTTCCCTTTAGCCCAAGCAAAAAATGGCCTCACAGCAACTTACAAACAGTTCAAGAACAGCAAGCCTGTAACTGAACTTTTTTAAATCTCAGAAAAGTGGGAAAAAAGCAAGATGTTTTTTGTTTTTTTGTTTTTTTCAGCGATAGCAGAGGTTCACAAGTATCAACAAGTTATAACAGTGCAGTAAATGACCCCACACAAGAGTGCTAGGCCAAAGACTGATAAAATGCAAGTTTTGAGAAAAAACGATTTTAAAAATAAGTGCAAACAGGAAATTCAGTAAACAGCTCTAGGTTGTGCTCTATGCTTTCCTAATCAGCGCACTTGACTGATTAAAAGTCCTGACCTACACATTTTTCTCCAGAATGGCTAGATGACTTCCTCTCTCTCCTTTAGTGCTCACCTATTCAGAGCCGGCATTCTGGAAAATGAAGACACATAAAGTCTTTTTATCCTTTCTGCCTTTCAGGGGGAACAGACCCATATTTTCTCATGACGCAATCATTGGTCACTGGAAGCTAACATCTAAGCAGCCATTAGATCTTCTGTTCTATTGGGTCTTAGCTTTTGTTCTGTTTCTATGTGTATGCTCACAGATGCAGTGGTATGCATTGCCTTCCTCTCATTGTGTACACATTCCTGCACATGCTCCATGAAGACTACTATGTCAATGGCTTGGGAAGGACCTAGCACACATTCTGATTATTCATAGGTTCATAGGTTCATACTAGGCTATCTGCCCTAGGGCATTTATAAGCCTAGCCAGAATGTGTTTGGCTTTTGCCACCCATTTTAAATTTATTTTGCTATGCCCTTTTTCGAGGTTAGTATACTGTGCGCCTCTGTCTAACAGTGACACAGAAGTGATACCCGGGGTAAACCTACGATCTCCCATCCACTCATCAAGATTCCTCTTGAAGAGTCAATGAGGGACTCTGCCTAACCTGGACTGGGATTTTATTCCAGAGTGAAAGGAGCCTCTGGGTTATGAATCTGTCCGTCCAGCATGTCCTATTTATTTTAGTGCTGAGGTTCAAGTCTCGAGCGTGGCTCGATGGGATTTGGATTTTCTGAGGTGCAGCATGTCCATTAATTCCGGGTTGGACATGGCTTTATACGTCAGGCACAGATCGCCTCTGAACAGGCGGTATGCCACTGAGTAGAGCTGGAGTTTCTCTAACCGGGCAGCATATGGCATCTGTTTGAGCCCTTTGATCCTCTTGGTGAGGTACTTTTGGGGTCTTTCCAGTTGCTGCAGGTGTCTGGTAAGGTACATCCCAAAAGGGGCATTGTACTCAATTATGGGCCTGATGAGGGATGAGTAAAGAGGCACGATGACCTCCCCTGATCTAGATGTGAATCCCTTCATGATTAGGTGGGCTATATACAATGTTTTTCTAACCACTTTGGCCACGTGGTTGTCAAATGAGAGATTGCTATCAACTTGGGTCACCAGGTCCCTAATTACTTCTTCTGTACTTAATGGATTACCACCTATGTGGTAATTTGTGAGCACTTTGTTTTTGCCAAAGGGATGACTATACACTTTTGGCATTTAGCTTGAGGCCATGGCTCTGGCACCAGTTGTCTGTTTCTATGAGGCCCTTTTGGAGGATGCTTGTGTCGGCTGGAGAGTCGATTATGGCCCAGTTTGCAGTCATCTGCGAACTTGGTCAGCCACAGTCCTTCCGTGTTGGCCTGTACCTCCGAGAAATATATACTGAACAAGAGAGGTCCCAGGACTGAGCCTTGTGGGACACCACTTGTAACTGGTTTGGAGTCTGACATGGCTCCAGCAATTCTAACCATGTGGGTTCTGTCCTTGAGCCAGTTTGCAATCCATCTAGTGACATAGGGGTTTATATTTAAGCTGGTGAGCTTATCTATAATGCCCGAGTGGGGTATTGTATCGAAGGCTTTTGCGAGGTCCAGGTAGGCTGTGTGGACCACCTTCCCTCGTCAATGGCCTTGGTGACTGTTTCAAAGAAATCAACCAGGTTTAAGAGGCAGGATCTGCCCTTAACAAAGCCGAACTGGGTAGGATCCAGTGTTTGTAGGTCCCCAATATCTTTATTTATGAGGTCCATGATGATCCTTTCCATAGCTTTGCAGACCAAGCTAGTCAGGCTTATGGGGCGATAGTTTCCAGGATCCGTTGAGGCACCACCTTTATGGAGAGGGACCACTGTTGCTGTACGCCACTCTTTGGGTACATATCCTGTAGTAAGGCTGAGATTGAACAGTAGTTTTATGTTTGGGTTTAGCTCTTCTTGGAGTTCATGTAGGACGCAGCCCGGGACACCATCTGGTCCCACTGATGCTGTGTTTTTTGCTTTGGAGAGGGCGGCTCTTACCTGAGCATCTGAGATGTCAGGGGGGCAGCACTCTGCTGGTATAGATATTTGCCCTTTTGGTGGGGAGGGGGGGAGAAGTTTGCTCTGAACCTGTCAGCTAGGATGTTGGCAATGTCTGTGGGTTCGGTATATGTTTTGTCATTTTGGATTAATTTTGAGCATATCTGGGAATTACCACCCAGGTTCCTAACATAACTAAAGAAAGCCTTGTGATTATCCTTAGTGTCCTGTGCAATTTTTCTCTCGAAGCTGGCCTTAGACAATTTTATGTGTGACCGTAGTTTTTTGCTAATACTGATCAGTGATGCCTTCCCTTTTTGGGATTTTGCTCTATCATTTAGTAGCTTCCTCCTTCTATTGTATAGTTTGTTTATGGCTGAGGTCCACCAGACAGGACGTCTGCCTTTGGAGGATTGGGTCTTGGTTTTATTTGGGATCGCATGATCCATGCATTCCTGAAGGTGTTCATAGAATGTGTTTATAAAGGATTTTGCGGTCTGGGCCGTATTTTCCACAGGCCCGGGGGCTTTGAAGGATTCCACCTCAGTTTTGAGGAGTGTGAAATTTGCTTTAGAGAAGTTTTTCACTGTGGTTTTCTGGGCAGGGGGTGGGGTCGGGATGTGAATATCCAGTGAGATTAGTTTATGGTCTGATCTTACCAGTGAGGGATACACTTCTGGTCTGGAGCATAGAGTCCCCATGTTGGTGATGATCAGGTCCAGTATGTTTTCCCCTCTTGTGGGAGTGGTAACAAGTTGTTCCATAGCATCTGAGTTTATAAATTCTAGGAACCTTTGGGCTAGGGTGTTGGAGCTAGAGTAATGCTCCCAGTCTATGTTTGGGTAGTTGAAGTCACCCAATATAATGGTGTTTGGAGAGACCTTCATATTTTCCAGTGTTCTCAGGAAGGCCGAGTGGGGTTCCTGGGTTTGGGAGGGTGGTCTGTAGCAGGCTATAAACTGGAAGGCAGTTTTACCCACTGTTAGTTGCACATGGATAGTCTCTGATGCTTCGTGCTTTGCCACCAACCTGGAGGTGTGGGTATCATTGATGAATATCGATACTGCCCCTCCTTTTGTGGTTCGGTCCAAGTTTTGGGGCTGAAAAGCATGGTATGAGGTATAACCTGGTGGTGCTGGGATGCTCTCGGGAGCCCTGAACCAGGTTTCTGTTACTGCACAGATATCGATGTTCTCCATGCTAAGGAGAGTTTCGAGTGGGTGCATCTTGAGGTTTAGACTTCTGGCGTTGTGTAGCATTACTCTTAGTTTCTTATCCCTTGTGATACCTATGGAGGTGGGTTTGTCTTTTGAGCCTTGCCTAAAAAAGGCACTATGGGGTAGCAAGAGCCTTTGCCAATATCCGAAAGTCCAGGGGTGACAGGTGCAAGCCATCCCTAGCGAAGCATCGTGGCTTGTCGAGCATATCATCCCAAGCTGACAGGCATTGGATCCCCTTTGAATGACACCAGTACTTAAGCCAATTGTTGAAATTGATCATCTTGTCTTCATATTGTGGCATCATTCTTGGTGAGGGTAAGATGCTACTCAAGGTCAGGGTCATACCGGCCTGGGCTACATGCTCAGAGAGCTCCTTTATGTCTCTTTTCATGTAGTCCAGGGAGGTACGTCTCAGGTCATTCACACCAGCATGGACAATGACTGAGTCATATTTGTACTTGCCTTGGAGTGACCTGAGTGCTTGTGTTATGTGGCGGATCCCAGCACTCGACAGGCTGCTCACTGTGACCCTCTCCTTGTTCATCCTGGTGAGCGGGACGTCAGTGTGCCTGATGATAGAGTCACCTATTACAAGTGTATCAGGTGTGTTGTTTAGTCGTAAGGGCTGTGACTGTTTGGCACACTGGCTTTGTGAGATATGTGTTGCACGTGTTTTGTTTTGGGGTAGCGGCTGCTTTGGTCTCTGCTTTGGAGGTCTCTGCTGCTTCGGCAGATCTTTATTTAGAGCCTCCGAGTATGTTTTTGTGTGATTATGTGTTTGGTTTGCTGTCGTGGTAGGTCTATGTGAAACTGGAATTGTAGTGAGTGTGGTTTCCTTCTTCTCCTGACTGGTTATGCCAGTACTGAGTTGAGAGAGCTTAGCCTCCAGTTTGGCTATATGGTTGCATCTCTCACATGTGTTGGAGTTTGCTGGGAGGAGGAGAGGGTTGTCTTGTACATTGTTGCATGCAGACCCTTTTCCTCCACTAGGTGTCTAGACTGCAATGAGTTATACCACCTCCCTTCTCCTAAGATCAGGGTTTGAGGGTCAGTAACTGAGTTCTATCATCCTCCCTCTGGATCTTTCAGTACACAAGACCCTATCTGAACCTGGGTTACTTGGGCCATAGTGAGAGTTTTATTGCTGTATGCCACTAACCCAAACATGCTGGCCAAAATTTGATATACATAGGTAATGTACATTTTCTTGGGCATGAAAGGTCACATGGATGTCTATCTTTACTACATGATATATCGGGGTTTTATAGAGAGACCCACCAGTTTATAAACTACAGTCAGAGAGGTTAGAGTCTTCATTCAATCAAAGGGTGGTGTGTTCCCCTTGACTACTGGTACTCCAGTTGCAGTAGTGGTGTAAGGCAACAATGGAGCTTGTTGCCTTCTTCTGTACTCATAGCACTAAATGAAAGGTTTTAGACAAAAAAAAAAATTCCAGAGAGTTATAATAACAACTGGATAGTGTCAAAATAAAATAATGTAGGCCCTTCTCCATTTCTTTCAAGCTTTATTGACCTGTGCTTTCACGCTTTCAGCATGATACAGTGGCTTCTTCACATCTAATTTAAATCAGCCACTCTATTTATACAAGGAAACAGGAGCAGAAGGAGGGATTTATAAACCTAGGAGCCAACTGGAATTTGTTTGAATTAATTAGTCTTGCAAGGCCAGCAGAATCAGCAGTTTACAACATTTTCTTGGAATCACACATAACATTTAGAACACACAACAGTGCTTAAGCTGGTCTGTATTTGAATATGGGATTTGTATGGATGCTTTCAGAATCACTGCCATCTTGAAGCATTTTGACATTATTTTAAACAAACTTTTTAGACACCAAAGTTTATATACACATACAGGTCTCGTTGCACATTAAACATGTAAGAATCTCAGTAAAAGAAATTATATGGACTGGTAACCATAATTTTAGCTTATAGATAACTTTTTTACAAATAGTAGTTTTGGTGTTCATTAAAATATTCTGCCTTGTTTTATGCCACTTTCTCCAAAGTCATCTTATAATGCATTGACAGTACTAATAAATGCATGTTCACAAACTTCAGTTTAGTATGAAATCAAATAATAATAATAATAATGCCTGTGCACTTGTTCCATATCCCCCACCTAGTATATAAGACATAATCTCTTTTCTCCCAGCTCATCAAAATCAGATTGCATAAACAGTTTGCTTATTACTTCCATTTGCCACTTTCATCAAAAGTACACCCTACATTTGACATTTCTCTTACTCCATTATCTTAGAACTCTCTGAAACTTAAACATTTTATTAAACAAGGTAGCAGCTGACTTCTCTCCTCTTTACAATATCGTTTTACAGTTATTTTAGTCTTAAGCACAATGAAGTTAACAGTGAGTTATATGGAGTTCTTTAAGCCTAGGACTCCTTAATCAAACTATCATCATATTAGGAAGCTACTGAATTATTACATCATTGATTAGTCAGTGCATCATCTCAAACCAAAATTCTGCCAGTTGGGCTCACTCCCAATGCCTAGAGCACAGATAAAATTATGAAAACCATGACTTAAAACCACACATCAGCCTTATTAAAACATATCAGTGTTTTGGCAAAAAGCCTGTATAGAGTAACAAAAGAAAAGCATCTTACAGAACCAAGTTGAAAGAACATTCTATCCAGTGGAGTCATTCACAGTTAATTAAATGTAATTAAAGTAAAACCTTGTGGTTAATTTCTGCATTAAGCCTATAAGGATTCAAGTAAGAACCTCGTTTCAAACAAAACAGAAAAAAAAGACGAAAAACACCAGTCCACAAAAAATACGTTATGTCTTAAAAAGTTTATTCAAAGAAAAATAAGTGCTTTCCTCTCTAAAAGACTAATGAGACATCATCAGATGTCATTAAAAACACAAGAAATCCCTTTAAATAAATTATCAAAATCGCATGACATCAATTAACATTATACTTACCTTAAAGTCGTGAATTTAAATCAAATAAACACAATAACAACAAAATCATATAAATATGTCATAAAAACAATTCTACTAACATGTGAACTACTTTCCTTGCGCTTTCAATTTTAAATGCATTCACTTCGTTAAGTACATTGAAGATAGTTGTTTAGCCAGGGCTTAATGAATTAGCATCCATCGGATGCATTTTTAAATTGACAGCACAAAGAAGATAATTCACCTGTTAGTAGAATTGTTTTTTGTGACATATTTATATGTTTGTTAGGTTTAAATCTATGACTTTAAGGTAATTAAACGGTTAATTGGTGTCATGTGATTTTGATAATTTATTTAAGGGGATTTCTTGTGTTTTAATGGTGAAGGTCTGGAGGTCCCATATCTTAGGAAGTATGTGGTGGCTTTCACGGCACAACATTGCTTTGTCACCAAAAAAAGACACTGTCCTATTTTGGTGTAGACTAGAAGTTAAGGTTCTGGAGAACCACTCTTATTTAGTGTCTCTCTGGTATGATAGGTGACTACAATCTTCCTTAAAAAGCAAAGTTCTGCATAAAGGTTTAATTTACAGCGCTCAAGATGCAAACAATCTGCCATACATAGGCCTTCTTAATGTGCCATTTAAGGGGATCCTCTAGCTTTGAAAATAAGATGCCAACTTCTCTTTTGGATGGAGGAAGTTGACAAGTACTATGTAAGGGAAAGAGTGTCTATTAACTATGACCTCTTTTGTTCACCTTCAAATAAAGTGTGGTCTCTTCCATACAGATCAGTTAAACTTTGCTAAGAAATGTACTCCATAACATCAGACTTGGTATTACCTTGGTGTGTTGATCTTCTTAGGGCTTCTATTGTTTAGAATATATTACTGTATGAAGACTTCAAGCTTGGGTTAAAGCATCTTTGCAGGGTTTTTAAATGGGTATAACTGAAGATAGGGGTGTAATGTATTTAGTGCAATGCTGGACCATAAGGTTAACAACTCAGTGGTCACATTTATATGAGCGTCAATCAGGTCAAGTTCATTATTGATGGTTATTGGGTAAAAAGTGTTCAGCAAGGCTTTGTAAGACAGCTCGTTTGCTTGGGTTGTTTGCTGATTATACCAATACATTTCACAAATTCAGGACATACCCACATGTTTAGCCCTTATGGTGTCATGAAAATGAAACAATTCAGAGAACCTCAAGCCTACTTTACACATCAACAGAGGATAGAGGGGTGACAATGATTTTTTCAAACTTTTGTTGTTTGCCTAATTCTCATATGACATGGGTACATAGATGTGTACTAGGCTAATGGCCCTGGAGCCTTTACAAGCCTAGCCCATAGGATTACCCTGGCATCGTGCCACCTGACCCTAGTTCCCAGTGCCTCTGTCAAGTAGAGCCAATGGAGTATTCCCTGGGGTGAATTTTCTATTTCCCATCAATTTATCAAGATTGCTCTTGAAGAGGGACAGCAAGGTGCTCTGCTTGACATATATGGGAAATCTGTTCCATAGCATGGGCAGTCTCTGTGTTATGAACCTGTCCCTCCAGCATGTTTCTGTTGATTGTGGTAATGAGGTTGAGGTCTCTGAAGTGTGTGGTGTGGAGGGATTGGGATTTCTTTAGATGTAGAATTCCTAACAGAGCTGGGTTAGACATGGCTTTGTAAGTCAAGCAAAGATCGCCTCTAAGTAGGTGATATGAGACAGAGAATAGTTGGAGTTTTTTGAGTCTGTCCATATAAGACAAGTGTTTAAGGCCTATGATCCTCTTTGTGAGGTACTTTTGTGGCATCTCCAGTTGTTTCAGGTGTCTAGTGGCCTAATGAGGGAAGAGTAGAGGGGGACAATGACCTCTTTCTTCCTAGATGCAAAACTGTTAGTAATGACAACATCCCAGGTTGCGTTTTACATGAACTTCAGAATGAACTGGCTCCCCACCATGTTCAATAATAGCCTCGCATCAGGCTTTGTACCCACTGAATGGCGCACAGCAACAGTTATCCCACTCCACAAAGGGGGAGCCACCACTGATCCCGGGAACTATAGACCTATTAGCCTAACGAGCCTGGTCTGCAAAGCCATGGAACGTATCATCATGGAACTCGTAAACAAAGACATTGGTAACCTACAAACTCTGGATCC
Organism: Protopterus annectens; assembly: GCF_019279795.1. NCBI lineage: Eukaryota > Metazoa > Chordata > Ceratodontiformes > Protopteridae > Protopterus > Protopterus annectens. The sequence goes on along the minus strand of NC_056747.1, from coordinate 214,223,719 downwards.
CAGCCAGTTTGGGTTTGTGAAAGGCAAATCATGCCTCCTGAACCTGATTGACTTCTTTGAGGCAGTCACCAAAGCCGTAGATGAGGGTAAGGTGGTTCACATAGCCTATCTTGACCTCGCAAAGGCTTTCGACACCATCCCCCATTCTGGAATTATAGCTAAACTTAGAAAACTAGGCATAAATCCCTACGTCACAAGATGGGTTGCCAACTGGCTTACTGACAGAACCCACACTGTAAAAGTTGCAGACTCCAAATCTGACCTCAAACCAGTGACAAGTGGAGTACCACAGGGTTCCATCCTGGGACCGCTCCTGTTTGGTATCTACTTCTCTGAAGTACAGGCTAACACAGAAGGCCTCTGGCTAATGAGGTTCACAGATGAGTGCAAACTAGGAGCCATAGTTAAGTCCTCAAATTATGTGAACATCCTACAGAAGGGCCTGTCTGAGACAGATGCCTGGTGTCAGAGCCATGGCCTCAAGCTCAATGCAAAAAAGTGCAGTGTCATCCCCTTTGGTAAAAACTCTGTACCCATGAACTACCACATAGGCAGCAATCTACTTAACACCAAATGCATGATAAGAGACCTTGGGACCCAGGTGGACAGTAGTCTCTCCTTTGATAGTCACATCACCACAGTAGTCAGGAAGTCCTTCTATGTGGCACACCACAACTTAAAAGAGTTCTCATCTAGGAAAAAAGAGGTCATCGTTCCCCTCTACTCGACACTCATTAGACCCACTATAGAGTACAACGCCCCTTTTGGAATGTACCTCACAAGATATCTGCAGCAGCTGGAAAGGCCACAGAAGTACCTCACAAAGAGGATTACTGGACTCAAACAAATGCCCTACACTGACCGCCTCAAAAAACTCCAGCTTTACTCCGTAGCATATCGCCTACTCAGAGGTGATCTCTGCCTAACATATAAAGCTATGTCAAACCCAGAGCTGTTGGACATGCTACACCTAAAGAAATCCCAATCCCTCCGAGCTACATGCTCTAGGGACCTAAACCTTGTCACCACAATAAACAGGACCTGCTGGAGGGATAGATTCCTATCCCAGAGACTTCCCATACTCTGAAACAGGCTACCCATCTATGTCAAGCAAAGTTCTTCATTAGCACTCTTCAAGAAAAATCTTGATGAGTGGATGGGAAATAGGAAATACACCCCAGGGATCACTTCTGTGTCTCTGCTCGACAGGGGCACAGGAAATTAACTTTCTTGGGTTGCATAAGCCAGGGAACCTTGTTAGCTAGGCTTGCATAGGCCCTTGGGCCGATAGCCTAGTACCTACCTAAGAACCTATGAACCTATGAGATGTGCCACATAGAAGGATTTTATGACCATAGTGGCAATTTGGTGGTCGAAAGAGAGGTTGCTGTCAACCTGTGTTCCCAGATCTCTTATAATACCTTCTGTGTTCAGTCGACTACCATTGATGTGGTAATTCATTGGAACTGGGTTTTTCCCAAAGGGGATGATGACATATTTTTTGGCATTGAGCTTAAGGCCATGGTTCTGACTCCATTTGTTGGTCTCAGTGAGGCCTTTCTGTAGGATGTCAACATTGCTTGGAGAGGTAATAATAGCTCCCAACTTGCAATTGTCTGAGAACTTTGTCAGCCAGAGACCCTTCATGTTGGCCTGGACTTCAGAGAAGGAGATACCAAACAGGAGAGGACTCAGGACCGAACCCTGTTGGACTCCACTCATGACTGGTCAGTAGTCTGACTTGGAGTCAGCTACTTTCACAATGGGTTCTATCTGTGAGCCAGTTTGCAACCCACCTAGTGATATAGGGGTTGATGTATAGCCTAGTGAATTGTTCTATGATTCCTGAGTGGGGAATGGTATCAAAGGCCATGGCCAGATGAAGGTAGGCTGTATGTACCACCTTGCCTTCATCCACAGCTCTGGTGACTGTCTCAAAGAAGTCGACCAAGTTTAGCAGGTATGATCTACCTTTCACAAAACCAAACTGTGTGGGATCTAGAGTTTGGAGATGCCCTATATCCTTGTTTATTAGGTCTATGAAGATGCATGCCATAGCTTTGCATATCAGACTCATCAGACTAATGGGGTATTAGTTCCGAGGTTCTGTAGTCACTCCTCCTTTGTGGAGAGGGATGACTATAGCAGTGTGCCATTTGGTAGGGACAAAGCCTGAGGTGAGGCTGTGATTGAACAGGGCACACAGGTGAGGTGCCAGTTCACTTTGTAGTTCATGTAGAACACAGCCAGGAATATTGTCAGGTAGCATAGAAGCTGTGTTCTTGGCCTTGGACAGTGCTGTTTTAACCTGTGCAGCAGAAATACTGGGCACCTGGCAATCTACTGGTATTTTGATTGGTCCTTGGGGGGGGGGGGTAAAGTTGGTACTGAATCTGTCGGCCAGTATATTTGCAATATCCAGTAACAAAAAAGTTCATCGACTGGGTTAACAATCGGTATTCACCTCAAAGCATGAAGCATAAAAAGAATAAAGCGAACTGACCATGGCTGATATTAAAATAATAAAAGTTTAATGGATAAAGTAAGCACTTTCGCAATAAATAACAAATCGCTTCCTCAGACTCTTAACTAACACACATAATCTCTCTAAATTTAAACCATACCATGACCAATCATACACCTTCTCATTGATGACATCATTAATGATATTTATCGCAAAAGCGCTTACTTTATCCATTAAACTTTTATTATTTTAATATCAGCCGTGGTCAGTTCGCTTTGTTCTTTTTATGCTGTTTGCAGTATCTATTGGCTAACTAACACACATAATCTCTCTAAATTTAAACCATACCATGACCAATCATACACCTTCTCATTGATGACATCATTAATGATATTTATCACAAAAGTGCTTACTTTATCCATTAAACTTTTATTATTTTAATATCAGCCGTGGTCAGTTCGCTTTGTTCTTTTTATGCTGTTTGCAGTATCTATTGGCTCGGTATAGGAGGTACCATTATGCAGTAGCTCAGAGCAAATCTGGGTATTGCCATGGAGATTCCTTACATAACTCTAGAAGGCCTTGTGATTGTCTTTACTATCTGCTACAATTCTGTTTTCATAGCTAGCTTTGGAGAATTTGATGAGGAATCTCAACTTTTTGTTGTGGCTGATAAAGGGAGCTTTTCCAGTCTTGGGACTTCACCTTATTTTGCATCAGTTTCCTCCTCCTGTTGTAAAGTTTGTTTATGGCAGGGAACCACCAGATTGGCTTTCTTTCTTTTTTTTGGAGGAGAGCATCTTGGTTCTATAGGGTATGTTGAGATCTATGCATTTGTGTACGTGTTCATACAGTGCATTGGTATATGATTCGGTGGTCATGCAACTATTGTCCCTTTGTATGGGTGCAGTGAAGTTAGCCACCTCTGTTTGTATGAGCCCAAAATTAGCTTTGGAGAAGTTTTTCATTGTGGTTTCCTTTGCAGGGGGGTGGTAGGGATGTGGCTATCCAAGGTGATTAGTTTGTGGACGGATATAATCAGGGAGAAGTAAACTATTGGTGTAGAGTAATGGTCGACCATGTTGGTAATGATCAGGTCAAGGATATTGCTACTTCTAGTGGGGGTAAGAATGTGCTGGTCCAGGGCATTGGAATTAATGAATTCTAGAAAACGTTGAGCAAATGTATTGGTACATGAGTAGCTTTCCCAGTTAACGGAGGGGTAATTGAAGCCACCCAGTATGAGGGTGTTAGGTTGGACCCTAATATTCTGCAGGGTGCTTAGGAACATGGAGTTTGACTCTTGGGACATAGTTGGGGACCTATAGGTTCAAAGGTAGGTACTAGGCTATCGGCCCAAGGGCCTATGTAAGCCTAGCCAGCAAGGTTCCATGGCTTGGGCTTACGCCATCCAAGAAAGTTATTTTCCTGCAACCTGAATCACTGTCTTACCCAATGTTAGCTGCACCTGAAGTATCTCAGATGCATTATGTTGGGCTACCAGTTTGGAGGTGTGCACATCCACCGCCTTTGGAGCTTTGTTCCATGTTCTGGGGCCAAAAGGTGTGGAATGAGTTGTAGCCTGGTAGTACAGTGGTGCTTTCTGCTACCCTGAACCAGGTCTCTGTTATGGCACAAATGTCAGTGTTCTCCATTTTAAGGAGTGCTTCGAGCGAGTGCATTTTGAAATTTAGACTTCTAGCATTGAGCAGCATGACCCTCAGATTGCATTTGTTTGTAGCTGTTATGATGGTAATTTGGCCTTTGGAACATTGCCTAAAAAAGGCCCTATAGGGGTGGCAAGATCCTTGGCCAGTATCTGGAAGGCCAGGGGTGACAAATGCAGGCCATCTCTGGCAAAGCATCGAAGTCTGTCAATCATGTCATCCCAGGCAGACAGATACTGGATCCCCTTAGAATGACACCAGAAATTTAGCCAATTGTTTAAATCAATCATTTTCTGCTTGTACTGTGGTATCATTCTGGGTGATGGTAGGATATTGCTCAGGGCTTGGGTCATACTCGCCTGGGCTACATAATCTGAATGCTTCTCCATGTCTCTCTTCATGTAGTCCAGGGAGGTACGTCTTAGGTCATTCATGCCCACATGTGCAATGACAGAGTCATATTTGTACCTGTTGTTGAGGGACCTGAGTGCGCGCATTATGTATTAGATCCTGGCACCTGAATGTTACTTTCTCTTTATTCAACTTGTTATATGAGAGTAATAGTTTAGATAGCTATTATAGTAAGACTTTATGTTGTATCGTTTTGGAAGGAGACTCAGAAAGTGTCTCCCAAAGGTTTCAAAAATATCTGTTTGCAAAGCCTAAGGGATATCAGATTCATACTCAGAAGAGGTGTCCCCCTAGGAGTATAACAGTCATGGAAAGGATACAGATATCTGGCAAACAGTGTTGCAATATACTTGGCTTTTAATATATGTTTTAGTAGCAGACCCTTAGGCTAACACTTAGTATACTGTAGTGATTAAGTTAAAGTTTATAATTATGTATGTTCATATAACATGCAAGTATGAAAATCTTTATAAGCAGATTTTTCTTAAATCTGCTATTGTTTTGTTATGAAATACTGTCACTTAAAAAAATACACTTTTGCCACTCCATGCATGGTACTGTATACATCTGATGTTCTGTGTAATAAAGGTCATGACAACTACATATAGGACTGCATTTATAACAATACATAGCTGTGAAATGCAGAAATACAGTCTTTCTGATATTCAGCCATTTGGTGAATCTTGTAGTCTTGCTGACATATGTTCTACTGCTTTGCCTACTCATCACCAGGGGTAGTTAAATTAAGGGTCTAACGTCTATACAAGTAACACATAAGTGGTCACTAATCTTTTATTCAAAGTACACTTATGGTTGTGCGTGTATGACAGCTGCTGAGGTCCTCCTGTTTTTGTTAATGTCGGGCTGCATGGAATCCTGTATCACTTCATTCTATTTCCATTATTTGCTGCTTTTAGGAATTCCACTGTCCCTGGTAAAGTACTTTGTAGTCTAATATATTATTTCAGTGGAAGAGTGCATATGTTTCTCGTGTTGTTTTGGATTTTTTTTCTTCTGTTCTCGATTTCAAATTTAATTTTAATAAGATAAGCATCTGCTATTTTTATAAATCAGAAATGTCCCTTACTGTGCTAAAATTTCAATGGGATACAATGATGATCTACAACGAATATGCTTAGTCTATTAGTATTCGAAAGCTATGCCTAGAGAAACTGTACACAAAGTTTTTGTGCAATAACAATGTTTTTTTTAAGAATTTTAAGAGCTGACTACAGTATTTTTAATGTACTATACATCAAATGTCCATTATGAAAAAACAGACTAGATACATGTAATAATCTAGTTAAGCACTCCATACCACATTGATAAACACAGAAATGTTGGACTGCATGGGGGTAAAAGGTCAGGGTTTAGTCTTGATCTCAGATGACAGTGTGATTGTCTCTGTGGGGTTTGCATTTTATCCCCATGTATGCATTGTTTTTTCCTCTGGGTTTTCCATTTATGTTTTTCTAGCCTGCATTGTGGCTGCAAGGATTTCATAATGACCAGTTCACCTTCTGAGTCTCCCCGGCGCCGCCCAGGGGGCCCAAGTCCTTGTGATCGAGGCTCAAACCCTATGCTGTGGAATAAAATCCCGGTATATGTGAGGCAGAGCACCTCGCTGGCCTTGTTCAAGAGAAATCTTGACCAATGGATGGGAGATCGCAGATATACCCCAGGGATTACCTCAGTGTCACTCCTCAACAGAGGCACAGCAAAATAATGGGTATAGTTCCCCATACTAAAGGGGTGGCGTAAGCCACAAAACTATGGGCTAGGCTTGTAAATGCCCTCGGGCAGATAGCCTAGTATGAACCTATGAACCTATGAACCTAAATGTATATATTACAAATTAAAAAAAAATATATATAATTAATAATACATGACACTGATCTGTGAATTAAGATAGTTTTCTACCAGTTAACAAAACTGCACTATAATTATCTGTAAAGACATCTGCATTACTCAGAACTAATAAGCATTATACATCGTTTGGATTTTTTAATGTTATTGCTTATAAGTATTATCATTAGAGCTAAGAAAGAAAAGCTGCATTCTGCTTGCACGTCTCAAGTCTCTGGAATAGTTCGGCTTACAATAAAATATGTCAAATAAATTGTAGTGAATAATCCAAAAAAAGAGCATTTTCTGAACAAATCAGAGAAGGAGGGATAGGATCGCAACTGTTGCTAATTTGAACATCAGGTTTGCAGACATAACTGCTCAAAGGCTGGCTTTCTGGCACAAGAACTCGCTTTGTGCTTGAGTAATAGGAAACAGATGGGACACGACTTGGCTCGAGAGGAAGAGTTCAAGGTGCCTCCGTCTGCGGGGCAATGGGACCCCATCTTTTAAAGGTACAGCTCACTCCCTCTGGACTCAAACAGACAGGCAGAACTAGATAAGACTGAATAATATACAGCTGCTCCAGGTTTAAACTCTCACTTATAACCTCAGAGTGAAAAATGCTTCAGGTCAGTAGGAATTTAAGTTACTGCTGGAATTTGAGCAGAATGTTGTATTGCCATAGAAGCAAGACTGGTATACTTCCTACGGAAAGATGTTTAAGATGAGAAAACTTTCACACTCTTTGCATCTGTTATATCTAATTTAAAAGATAGCTGAATAGAATGAACTAACCTGTCTCATGTTTGTGATAAGCATACTTCAGGGCCTCATCTGAGTAATTCTAATTTATTAATGTAAACTGTGTTGCAGTAATTAATACAAACAGCAAACAAGTAATCATTTGTCTGGCAGTGCCACTGTGAATAAGCCTGGAAATAATTCAGGGTGAATCGCTGCAGACACCAGGCTGTTCACACTTGGAATGACTGCCATCATGATAAGGTTACTGTCGACAAGAAGGATGGTGCTGTATATCAGGTCACAGATAATCTCATATACAAAGACTCAGCTCAGATTTCTTAGGAATATTATGTTTTGGTAAGGGTAGCAGGGCTTTGAGTTGGTTTAATCAAAAGGATGGTGAGGTCACCCAGGGTAATATCACTGTCTGATACATGAATGAAGAATGGGGGAAGGAGACAGGTGGTTACACTTCATAGAAACAGCCTATAACCCTTGAGCAGACTCACTGTACATTTTCTTTTACCAATTACTTTTTCATATGCTCAGTTACTTTCCATCATTGCACACAAAAACATAATGCATCCAGCAGGCTGACCGACACATGGAAGAAATTTCACTGATGCTAGATAGGCCTAACAAAAGGTCTGCCTAACAAAATGATCTGACGTCTTATACATACTGATACCACTTTTCATGAGTCTGTGGCTAAATGCTTCGTTGTATGATAGTGATGAGCACAGATGCCAGAAATGCCACTCTGAGACATTAAACACTTTAAAGTATTCCATTTGTAGTTTCTGAGACACTGTGTTGTGCAATATGATGTAATATAGAGGACAGCAAGGTGTTTTGAGAAACAAGTATCCTTGAAGTCCCCATGTGCCATTTTGTATGCCTAAACAAAGCAATGGAAAAATTAGATGTGATAAAACACTGATATCTACAGCAAATAATATAACAGAGATAGGCTAAAAGAATACAAGATAGTTTCATTGCAACTATCAACAAACAGGCACCATAATACCGCAATATTATCTAGAGTGTTTACTTCCTCCTTTGCTCATTTTTGTATTCAGAAGGTACACAGATAGAAAAGAAGATTAAGCTGGAATCTGTAGAAATGTTGTGTGTCCAGCCTCCGAAAAAAATGATGGTTCCTATCTAGAGTATGAATTAACAATACTACCAATGCCTAATGTGTCGACAGAGTATTAATTAACACTACTACCATTGCCTAATGTATTGAGAGAGTATGAATTAACAATACTACCATTTCCTAATATATCCACAGAGTATTAATTAACAATGCTACCATTATGTAATGTATACTTCTCTCTCTCTCTCTCAGTTGAAAAACAGTTCTTCCACTATCATTTTTTTTGTTATGATGATAATGCAAAACATAAACTACAGAATGTTGTTATAGTACAAGTACATGTGGTGAATTCTTTATACTTTCAAATAAGTGTTTTAAGTGAATATGATGCTATCTGCCTATGCAGTAATATTCCAAAATGTGACTTATTTATATAAAATTTAGAAATTATTAAATAGAGCTGTATAGAAATGCCATAGCATCCCCATGCTTAGTTTTGTTCTAATTGCCACAGTTAGCTTAGTACAGTATAATTACTGAGAGGTGCTTTAGCATGGTTGTTTAGTTGCTAAATGAGAGAAATGCTTGACGTTTACCTTGCAAAAATGAAGAACTGTTTGCCTCTGTGATTTAACTGTTACTTACAGTCATTCTCTAATCTACCAGTTGCTTCTGAGAGGGCAAACACTGATAAGGCATTTATTAGCAGACAGTATGGCTCAGAATACCTTTTCTACTTGTCGTGAATTAAAACTTATTTCATAGTTCATAGATAACTACTAGACTAGCTGTCCTTGCAGGCTATTTCATGCCTAGCCAATTTCACTTTCAAAGCTTAGAATCAAACCCTGTACCTTGTGCTGTGAAGTAAACACCTTAACTGTTATGCCAGCCTCCCAACCCACCTTGTAACCATCTACAACCTAACAAGAGTATCTCTGTTACATTTTGTTAAACATGCCTCCCTATCGCAAAAGCCTAACATGCATAAGGCATAAGCAATAGTGGGAGAGCTAATGCACAAATAAGGAGTGTTACACATTTGTGTATCAGTAGGATTCATAAAGTTGAAATTAAAATGACCTCATATGCATACTAAATCTGTAAAAGGCCTTGAACCTAAGCCAGTATGAAGCCATTTACCATGAGAATATAGAGTTGTGAGGGGAATGGAAAAAAGGAATATGTACTGCCATACATTTTAAAAGGAAGTATAATTACTGATTTTATTTAAAGAATTTTTTTAATTGTGGTTTAGTGCTTCTGCATACATGAACAAACTACTTAACAGGCCCTTGGGGGAAATGTTTCATTTTGGTGTCAGTGAAGTGCTTGTGCAGACTTGGGCAACCTACTGAAGGAATGGCTTGGGAAAAATGTTTCATTTGCCGCTTTTGCATACTTGGCCAAACTACTGAAGGGATTTCTGGGAGAAATGTTTTATTTCTGTGCTTGTGCATAGTTAGACATACTACTGAAGGAATTGGTTCGTAGGTTAGTACTAGGCTGACTGCCCTTGCAAGGCATTTTAAGCATAGCTGGTTATCCCCTGTGAGATTCAAACCCTGTACCTTGTGTTTGTAAGGCAAACACCTTAACCATTAGGCCACCCACCTTACCAATAGAATCCAACATGCAACAAACCTGCCTTACTCAGAGTACCTTAAAATTCTTTCCCTTTACTCAGTCTCCTTTACATTGCCGAGGGGTGGTCTGTGCTTGGCTTACAAGGCATCTGCAAACCCCACACTTAAGAATCTCCTGCATATTTGTAAGTCAAACAGTACCAGAATTACAAGGTCTAGGGACCTTAATTTTGTCTGTGCCTTAAACAGATCATGCTGGAGAGACATATGTGTCTCAGAGACTTTCCCATCTATGGAACAGGCTTCCCATGTATGTGAAGCTGAGTTTGTCTATTACCCAATTTAAGCACAAATTAGACCAGTGGATAGGGAAGAAAATTTGCACCAGGCCTGGCACCCATGTCTCTTATAAACACTGGTAGCTTATAAATGCCTGGCCCTCAATATCATATTTCAATACAAGACATCATAATTATTTCAAAAAAAACTTGGATAGGGTTAGAAAGGGACCCCTCTCCTGGTCGTTGACTTAGTAGCAATCTATGAATCTATTAATCTATTTTGGTGCGTGTGCATACCTGGTCAAAATACTGAAGGGATCGCTTGGGAAAATGTTTCATTTCAGTGCTTGTGCATACCTGGTCAAAATACTGAAGGGGTTGTTTGGGGAAATGTACATTTTCCTCATTTAAACTTTCCATGTTCTAGTTCCATACATACCCGATACTATACATCATACCCTGGTTTATATGCATTCCAACTAAACTATGTGGAGGTTCCCTTTCAGAGTAGTCCTTTATTTCTAGTTTGATATTTCAAGGTTTGTGTGTGTGTGTGTGTGTGTGTGTGTGTGTGTGTGTGTGTGTGTGTGGTGGGGTAGTTTTCGGTTGGCACCACTTATATTATTTCCACAGCTAGGGCATACACTAGCATTCCCTGCTATGGATTTCTAGCAGTAAGCAGTGTTCTGTGGTCATCTGCAGTAAAAGAAAATTAAGCCTGTGAGAGATGCTGTGTGAAGTCAACATTATCTGGATAGCCTGTTTCACTTTACCTAAACAAAGTTAAGAAAGTACGTATATTATCTAGGTTTAGGCCATGCCTTTGGGAAAAAAAAAGTTAAAAGAGTAACACTCCTTTCCTTTAGTGTAGGGAACATTCGACGCCCCCATGCTACACCACTGAGAACAGGTTGTATAATGAGTTATTGAAATGTCACACTAACTCATCCCAGTATAGTTTGTGTTATATATTAAATATGAAAGATTTTGCTCTCAGCTTGAAACTCATTCCTAATTTATTATTGTTGTTCCTACTTTATTTTTTGTCTTTGGAGTGGCTTTCTGCCATTGTCTTGCAATAAATTATTGATAACCCAAGATATGGAATAAATGCAGTGTATCAGTCAAGCTTTGTATCTTATTCTTATCTGCTTGCCAAATTAATTTATGCTTTAGCTGCTTTCTAAAGCAGTTTTTGGAGTGGAAAGTAAGGCCATCAGACCACCAACGCACACTGTATGCTGAACATAATGACATTCCTTTGCTTTATGTATGCACTAACAACATGTAGACAACATATCTTTAAAGAACTGTTCCCCTTCAATGATAATTTCTGCACCATAGTTTGTACAAATACCTTGTAACTGCTTTCCTCTTTCACCCGTGTTATCATATTACAATACATTACTAGGGCAGTCAACACCAGCAATGTTTGTTTGTTATGACCATCATCTGTTTCAAGTTTCAGTGTTGAGAGCTAAGTTAGAGCCACACCTGTAGCCCTTTAGAGAATATGTGCCAAATAGCCTTACTAAAACTGACAGTGAATGCTGCTCATTAACTGATATTTCTGGGTTTTCTTGATGCACCTTACACACGCACGCACACACACACGTACATATATATATATATATATATATATGTATATATATATATATATATATATATATATGTATGTATATGTATATATATATATATATACATATATATATATATATATATATATATATATATGGGTTCACTTTATAATCTCGAAATTCTGAAATACCGAATTTCAGACTATCGAGATCATAAAGCCAAAACACCACAATCCCGAATGCCCATAACCGTGAAATTCAAAATCCCGACACTTACATAAACACACTCACATGCACACAACTGCCCCCCACACACAAACAAAACTAACCTACACTAGAAACAAGCAGGGGGGCTGTGCCCCCCACACCCCTCCACTTATATATTCTAATTCCGAGACCGCACAATCACACACACAAAGGCAGCTCACACCCACACATTTTACAGCCCCTTGCACACACACATCACAACCAAAACACACACACTAACATACACTACAGCACATAACCTACACACTCATACAAACTTACCTGCACTTACATCCATTCATACACCGCAACACCAGAAGCTCCGAACTTCGGGATTTCAAATTTCGCACTTCTGGTGTTTCGCGATTCTGAGCATTTGGGATTAGAATCTCAGAAAACTGAAATGCGGTATTTCAGTTTTTCGAGATTCTAAAGGAAACCCATATATATATATATATATATATATATATATATCCTACATATCTTTAATCTTTAATTACTCTGCATATCCCGTATTGTAATATAGCTACCTGGAGGTGTTAACATTGGCTGCAGATGACTGTCACTTTTGAAGTGACACGTTGATGCCGTGTCCAAAAAATGGTAAAAAAGGGGATTGTAGCTGGATGGATATTGAACATGCTGGTTATGCTGTCAAAATAAAATAAAATATCCTTGCTGCAGTGAGATTCATGCACAAGAACCTAGCTATAACAAGCTTGTTATAGAAAGTCACATGGGCAAACCTGGTTACTAATGCTCATGCTGTCACACAGACAGCAGCAGTAACCAACAGCACAGGAAATCTACTGACAGCTACCTCTGACATGCTTTGTGCTGCCATGCAGACAAGATGTACAGAACAGCTTTTAAAGCTGCTGATAAAAGGTGAACTTTGACTTTGGATGTCATTTGTGTGTTAGTGCAAAGTAAGTGACAGCTGCTAAAGTGTTTACGCACTGGGCATGCAAAGTACATGACAGCTGCAAAAATGTTTACACACTGGGCTTGCAAAGTATGTGACAGCTGCTAAACTGTCTACACAATGGGCATGCAAAGTACGTGACAGCTGGTAAAATGTTTAGCAGCTGTCATATACTTTGCACACCCAGTGCGTAAACATTTTAGCAGCTGTCACATACATTGCACACCCAGTGTGCAAAGTGTTTACACACTGGGCATTCCTATATTTTTTTAACTTGGCTTAGCAAAAGCAGCTCATGTTTTATTAGGAGTGATCATTTTCAATGTGAATTTCATAAATCCTTTACTTTAACAAATTAAAACTTGGTTATGACTGGTGACTTGATAATAAACCTCTATATTATTCCATACAGTCAATAAATCTGTGATTAACAAAAGAATGGCTTGCTTCACAGTTTGTATTTCTTTTTCATCTCATGACTACAATTGTGGTAGCACCTTACTCCCTGTTAGTGCAAGTTTAGCTTTTCTCTGTTAATAATTGCAGGCAAAAATGTGAAAAAAGGGGTTGTTGATGGATGGATGGATGGATGGATGGATGGCTCAGTTGGCAGTTATTCCTATAAATACTCTGTACCCATATTCTGATGCAGCTGTAAGCAAGCAAGTAAACTTAAACTTTCACAGGTCTGACGTTTAACACAAAGTATGAGGAACACTACCAGGAATGTTTTCTTTCTAGTTTAATTCCACATAACTAGCTCACTGAGGCACAGGATGTGCCACCATCTGTGGTGTGGTTGTCATGGTTTACTCAACAGTCAGCTTGGTAAGAAGGGGTAGACAGGACTGTTGAAGGTTAGCATCACCTCACATTTGAAGAAAAAATAGGTATACACACATTAGAGGTACTCAGAGTGTGGCAGGCTAGTAGTAGAAGTCAAGTTGCCAAATTTGCAGATTCATATGTACACAGTATCAGTCAATATTGGAATATGAATGCCCTGGAGGTAACAGTATTTTCAAATAGCACATTTCTTACTGAAAACTGAGATTCCAACAGGCCAGTTTTTAAACAATCAAATGCTAAGATGTTATTTTCACTTTTTAATAAAGATAAGAGGCATTGTTTTAAAATGTTAGTTCTTTCCCAGTTTCATATATATTATCATTATTTTATTCTATTTATCTATTCATTTAGTTTTGCATTAATTAACCTGGATGGTCTGACTGGGCTTGAGAATGGGGGTGGGGTGGTGGGCAGTAGAACATTTGAGTTGTCTAGCCAGGTTAGAGTGGATGTGAGGATTCTTGATCAGTAGTAATCTGTGTATGATAGGGGTAGAGAAGGTTAATGTAGAATCATCACTATATTGAATCAGAGCATGTTTGGCTGCTGAATGTAGATCGTTTATGAATATATTAAATAGAAGTGGTAGCAACATTGATCCCTGTTGTGCACCAATTGTGATTGGTAAGAAGACTCATTTTTCCAATTGACAGCTTGATATCTGACTGATAAGTAGCTTTTAAACCAAGAGAGAGACAGAGAGAGGTAAGGAAAAAGCCTAGAGAAGACAGCTTTTTTAGTAGTAGATGCTGGAAGACTGTTGAAATAGTGAAACAAATGGATTGTCTGAATCTCTGTATTTATTGATGGTGTCAGTAAAATGTAATAAGGCTGTGATGGTGCTATGATTGGGTAGAAAGTGGTGTGGTATTTTGTGTTGATGAAAGAAGGTTATTTACATTAAAGTAGTTAAGTAATTCAGCATGTAGACATTTTTCATGGATTTTTGATATGGGAGGTAGTATAGAGATTGGCCTGAAATTAGCATAGTCAATAACAGAGTCTTTTTTGTGAAGTGGCACTATATATTCCTTTTTCCATATAGTGGATATATGTGGTTTATTAATGGATCTATTTATTAAGATGGTTATATTGTAGGCAAGGACCTCAGCAGGTATTTTCAGATGTTTAGTGGAAGATGGTCTTTGGATAGGGTTGTGTTTTTCAGTTTGAGGAGGTATTTTTTTACTGATAATGTGGATACAGGTTTTAGAGAGAAATAGACTGAGTGAGAGTTGGATTCCAGGAAAAGTTTGAATCCCACATAGTGTTGCTTTTTTTAGTACTGAGCTGATGGATTGCATAAAGTTATTGTTACTTTTGTTAGCTATTATTGATGTTGTATCTTCAGGTAATGAGTTTGGTTGTGAATTATAACCAGGATTTAATAAGTTAGTTTTGGATTGTTTTGGAGAGATTCCTGCATGCTGCAGTAGTGACTCATTTGTCCAGATTAATGCTATGCTTGGCTGCATTTCTGCAGTACTTGAAGGATTGTAAATCTTCCTTTTTTTTTTTTTTTTTGCGTATGCTATTATTTCCAAGCTCTGTCCCTTAGTCTCATTAGTTGTTTAGTTTTGTGTGATAACCAGAGACCAGGGTTAAATTTAACTCTTTTCTTTTTTATGGGGGCTTGTTCATTTAGTACGTCAAGGAAGATTTTATTAAAATTGTAGCATTATTTATTTTTCTGTGAGACCAGCATACATTTGCTAACTCCCACCAACTCTTGTGAGCTTGAAGGATAGATAGACAGTAAGAATTCGACACTAACATTTCCTAATAAACATTTTAAAGGTTAAGGTGCTAGGGCTTGTCCTGGGTGTGTTATATTTTTATCTTGCAGTCAGTATTGCTATAGCTACAATTGTAAGATGAAGTTTGTGGCATTGGAGGAGAAGTCCCAGTCCAATTATTGCATTCTGTAAACACCGAGCACAGAAGCAAAGATACTTCCTTGAGTAATTCAGCCTTTATAGGTTCATAGGTTGGTACTGGGCTATCTGCCTGAAGGCATATATTAGCCCAGCCACATTGTGCGGTATTCACCGCCCCTTTAGTAGTTCCCTAGACCCTTGTACTAGCAGCTAGTACCCTTAGCCCCTATCTAGTAGTGCTGTTGGTGTGATCCCCGGTGTGAACTTTCTGTTTCCCATCCAGTCATCAAGGTTCCTCTTGAAGAGTGATAGTGAGGGGCTCTGTCTTATGTAGATCAGGACCCAGTTCCATAGTAAGGGAAGTCTCTGCGAAGGGAATCTATCCCTCCAGCATGTTCTATTCATTGTTGTGTTGAGGCTTATATCCCTAGAGCGTGTAGCTCGAGTAGATTTGGTTTAGCTAAGATGGAGCATGTTCAACAATTCTGGGTTGGACATGGCTCTGTACGTTAGACAGAGATCGCCTCTGAGAAGGCGGTATGCAACAGAGAACAGTCTTAGCTTTTTCAATCGTGCTGCATAGGGCAACTGTTTGAGGCCAGTAATTCTCTTGGTTAGGTACCTCTGTGGTCTCTCCAGCTGCTGGAGATGTCTAGCCAGGTACATTCCAATTGGGGCATTGTACTCAATAATGGGTCTGATGAGGGAAGAGTAGAGGGGCACCATTACATCCTTAGATCTTGATGCAAACCCTTTCGTGATCAGATGGGTCACATAGAAGGATTTTCTAAGCACTTTGGCAACATGGTTATCAAAGGTTATGCTTCACAGATGTGCTTTGAGGTCTGTGCACCTGAATATTTACAATGTTTTTTTCCACCTTGTTTAGCTAGATGCTTAAATACGTCTTGAAAGTAAGGTGTTGAGTCTGAAATTCTTCCACTCTGACTAGAAATTATCTCAGTGAGAAGATAACCCTGAAACAGTAAGGAAACCTGCGCATACATAACAAATAAGTATAGGAAGTGTTTAATGGGAAACCAAGTAGTTACGACACTGGACACACAAGAAGGAAATAAAAAAAAGGAAACATAAGGAGACAGAAATAGTGTAAAAATTATATCTTTTTTCCCCAGTAATACTGACTCCACAGTCAAAGGGGGACTGAGACTTATGAATGAAGCCCAAGAATATTTATTTTGTTTATCTATCTAAAGATTTATTTAGTCTGTTTATCTGTCTATCTATGTACCTCTCTATTTATCTATGTAGCTATCTATCCTTTGTTGATGGACTAGTTCTAACTTAATTGGGAATGAGTTTCAAATCAGTATAATTGCACTGACTATGTTATGGAAAATTATAAACTTACTGGAGTAAGTCTACACATGGTACATCTCTATTCTCTAGTTTCGAACATAAAATATGTTTACTGATGCCACATAATATGAAACTTGACCAGTGTAAGGGGCAGTTCTGGTACAACAGCTGGTATACCATGTAAATGTTATGAGACCAGGGAACAGCTTGCTGCAATGTGAGGGCAACAAGGAACACCAGTGCCAGGGCTAGTGAACAGCCTGTTGCAATGTAAAAGGTGCAAAGCAAGCAGTTATCAAGGCTCATGAATGTCTTAATTCAGAACAAGGGATATAAGGACTACATCTGCTATTACCAGTGGATAATCTGCAGTGGTAAATAAGAGACCAGTTAATGAGGCTAACAGGGTCATAGAATGGCCTGTTCCAGTAAAAGGTATATAAGGAGTGTGGCTGGTAGAAGAAAAAAGAAAAGAAGAGAAGGAAAACAGAAAAATTGCTTCTAGAAAGTGTAAAAGGAAGCAGGAACCCAGATAAGAGGGAGTTAAATTGCTACAGATAAGAGATGCATGAATTGCAATGTCCATTGATGTCCAGGACCAGTAAATGGTCAGCTGCAGTGTGAGGGCTGCAGTGCATGTAGTTGTCAGGGCCACTTAGTGGCCTTTTGCAGTTTAAGATGTGCTGGGCGATGAATCTTCCATTTTTTTTTCACTTACTGGCAGACAAAAAACCATGATCATATCTTCCCTCCTTTAATGAGGAGACAGAAATTCAACTTGGATGAATCTTCTGCAGTCTAAAAGAGCTCTTCCTGCAAGAAAAACAAAACTGCTTTTGTTAAACTCACCCTTTCTTTGTGATCAGACACAACCACACCTATAAGTTGTGAATTAGGCACATTATCAATTTCCTACTGGTTAACTTTATTGTTCCAAAATGTATGGATCTCCTTCCCTCCAGAACAGCTCTTTTGAGCGTGCATCTTCAACTCCCAGTGGGTGTGGCTTGAGTCTTTAAAAACTGAACTTATCACTTTACAGTTCTAACAAATATTCATTGACAAAGATCAAATATCAATACAATTGTGTTTGCCATTGTTTATGCTTCAAGATACATTCTTCTGATAACTTGTATGTTGCATTGTTTTGGAATTATTAATGCAAATATGAACAAGCAACATTTGTCGCCTAGAGGCGCAGTAGGAGGTAACTGCAGATGCACCTGGAGGCGTCACTCGGACGTAATGAGTTGTAATAAATGTAAAGCTATTTATAGGTGAATATGTGATAGAGTGATATATTGCAGGTGATTGTGTGTGCCAGCCGCTCCTGGAGAACCTTTGTGTTAGTGTGAGATTCAATGACAGCTCCTAATTTGCAAACAACTGGTGTCAGAGCCATGGACTAAAACTAAATGCCAAGAAATGCATAATAGTATGCTTTGGGAAGTCATCCATCCCTGGTAACTATCATATTGATAGCACATCCCTTAGAGTTGACCCAGTAGTCAGGGACTTAGGGACACACATAGCTAGTAATCTAGCCTTTGATCATCAGGGTTACAGTGGTGAGGAAATCATTCTATGTTGCGCAACTTATAAACAAAGGTATGGCATCTAAGTCCAAGGAAGTCATTGCTCCACTGTATTTGGCATTCATCAGACCTATCATTGAGTACAGTGCCCCCTTTGGTATGTACCTAACCAGGCATATCCAACAGGTAGAACGACCCCAGAGGTTCTTCACTAAAAGAATACAGGGCGAAAGTAATATGTCCTATGCAGACCACCTCAATGCCCTATTCCTGTATTCTGTCTCCTACAGGCTTTTGAGGGGAGATCTATGCCTGGCATATAGGGTATGGATCTCTTGCATATCCACAAAACAAACCACACAAGAATTACCCATTCTAAAGACATAAACCTTGCCTGTGATATAAATAGGACCTGCTGGAGAGATAGGTGTGTATCCCAGAGACTACCCTGTCTATGGAACAGGGTCCCCATTCACGTGAAACAGTGTTCCTCCCTAACCCAATTCAAGTGCAACTTGGACAATTGGATGGGAGACCAGAAATTCATCCCTGGTTTGGCACCTATGTCTCTAATGGACACAGGTAACCTGTAAATGGTTCATCTCCCAGGCCCATGTTTACACTTATCAAGGGTATCAGAACTTGTTAGAGATTTGGGATGCTTGGCTAGGCTTAAAAAGGCCCGTGTGGTCGTTAGCCTAGTAAACATCTGTGAACCTATAGGAGTCACCATAGTAATGCTATTCTGCGATTTGTTTTTCCTAACAGTATTGTATTTAATAACTATAGACATATTATGTAAATAAGCAACTTCTCTTTCTATCTGCATCACTATCTGAATACCAGTTCTATTATCCTTGGTATAAATAGATTTAGGATATGAATGTTTTCTCAGTATAAAAAAACTGGAGCTAATATTGTGCTGATCTTTCTTTTTATTAATAATAATAATAATAATAATAATAATAATAATAATAATAATAATAGTAATTTGTCTTTTTGGCTTTTCCCAGTTAGGGGTCGCCACAGTGGAACTCTGGTCCGCTAATGATTGGCAGTAAATTTTTTATGGTGCCGAGTTGCCAGCCCGACGCCCAACCTTCAGCGAAGGCACGCCCATTCACACATGTCTTTCGGAGGCCACTCAACTGCGGGGAGGACATGCAGACTCCACACAGAAGGCTCTCCAGCTGTGAATCGAACAGGAGAACTTCTTGCTGTGAGGCAACAATGCTACCACTGTACCATAGCGGTATGTATAATAATAATAATAGTAATAATACCTGCTGAAGGCTGAACCTGTTTATTCCTCTTTTTCTTTGATTAAAAGGGGAAATGAACTAACCCCCCCCAACATAAGTTCAGCAATCCCTCGATAAGAAGCACTTTGACATAACTTCCTGACAGTACAAAAGCAAAATAAATGTGGCAAATCAAAAAAATTATAATCTCTTACATGCCCAAACAGTCTCTGTCCACTGCTTAAACATCTTTATGTCTGTGTGGTTACTAAGACAGAAGGGGGAATTAAAACAGTAGTCTGACTGTGGAGCAAAGGGTTTTGTAAGACATTATAGATGCTGTACTTCTGCTCTCTCTGCAGATGCATTCCATGCTTGTAAGGCAAAATAGCCAATTTTTGGTACAAATGTCCAGGTTGACTCAGCCTACCACTGCAACTGCCACATATGTTACCAAGAAAAAAGGGGTAGGTAGGTACCATAGCAGCTTTAGAGAAGGAAGGCACTATTTTATAGCTATGAATCAACAGTGTTTCTCTGTCTTTTGGGTAAAATCTCAATCTTCTGTGGAGAAATCTGCAATAAAGACTGAAGAAAAGGCAGGATTAGAACCTTGTAGAAGGGTGCAAAAGGACTTCACAGTAGGAGGACACACATTCTGATTTGTATTCATTTGTTCAGAAAGAGTGGGGGGAGATAGAGAGCAACAAGGGAGATACGGTTGCTGCACTGCCCATGGCTTGAAGAGATAGGAGGCAAAGCCTTCACTCTGTAAAAAAGTGCAAGAATAATGAAAACAGGTGTCATTACTGAAATGAGAAAATGCTAGCCTCGTGGTAGAAAGGGATAAATCCCTGGCTACAGCCTTGATGACCAAAGTTTAATTATCAGCCCAGGCACTGGACAGCTGGCAGGAGGAGAGAAAGAGAGATGGACAGAGACAGAGTGAGAGAGAAAAACAAAGAGGTGATGCTTGCTGAAATCTCAGAGGGGAAGGGATGGGTGCACATACCTAGGTACACACTCAGTGTTAGAATCCCTGTTTGAGACCTACAAATTTATGGAGACTGTTTTTGCACGTTATTCCACCAAGACCTTAAACCTTTTATATGGTGTTCCTTATGGACAATGGGAACATTAGATGTATAACTATATGAAAAAAATACTGCAGCAGGAGTCTGTGGTGTTGAGTAGAGGTTCTCAGTACATGGCAAATGCACCAATCACTTTTCAGCTAGTAGTGTGCCCTGACTGTGGTGAGACTACAACAAGGCAATTTGCTTATGGTAATTCAATAACAGGTTCAAGAATTGGTACAAAACTTAGGGGTATGATGTCACTGAGGTAGGAATTCACCTGAAGGAATACAGGTGTGTACTGGAAAGATGACATGCATTTATCTGACAGGAGGAATACAAGATCCCTGTCAATAGGTTTACATGATTTGCTATGGTGGGGCAATAGCAATCCACAGAAAACATAAACAAGCAACAGCAATGTATAATTAGATGGGTGAGTACAAGGAAAGAGTAGCTTGTGGGGAAAATTGAAGATTGGCGCACAGGCTTCTGTTGAAGTTCTGCTACTAGCATGTGAATGGACACAGCCAGAAATGTATATGCTTTTTTCAACAAACTAATTGCTGTTGTTACTTGAGTCAAAGAATAACCCCCGCTTATAGAAATTCAGCATGCAGAGATGCAACCTAGAAGGAAGACAACAAGATGACAAAGAAGATTAGTAGCTATCCATGTGAAGGTAAGAAATCAAAATTCAGTCATGTAGGTGATGTTTGAAGTCCCACTCTCTGAGCAATGAAATGAGCAAGGTGATAACAGTAAGAATCCAGAAAGTGTCAGAGAAAGCTCACCTTTTAAAACAGTTATCCATATTTTAGGTGAGTAACACCACTATCTCTCAACTTTATCTAGAAACAAGGTCATACACGATTCTCATCAGGGAGTCAATGTTGAAATGCATCAGACTAGGACAGTCTTAGGTCTCATATGCCAGAACAAAAAAAATTATATATATGGGTCCACTTTTACTCACCAAATTTACACTTCGAATCATAGTTGGCCAACTCCACTTCAGTGAAAGAGCTTTCCAATGAAAGCACAGATTACTGAACCTCTTTCCCTGGGAAACAAACCACTTGGCCAACAGGGTGAACTTTGCCCTTTTCCCCAGTGTAGTGTGATCTCAGATTTGGTATATTTAGTTAGGGGGGTGTGGGGGATTAAGCCCCCCACTTGGGTGGGTTTACTTTCTTTAAATTGAGTTTGTTTCCCTGGTGGCCAAGTGGTTTGTTTCCCAGGGAAAGAAGTTTGGTAGTCCATGCTTTAGGTGGAATGCTCTTTTGCTGAAGTGGAATCGGCCAACTACAATTCAGGCAAGAGTAAATTTGGTGAGTAAAAGTAGACTCAAATGTGTATATATATATATATATCTATATATATATATATATATATATATATATATATATATATATATATATCTATATATATATATATATATATATATATATATATATATATATATATATATATATATATGTGTGTGTCTGTATGTATATATATATATATATATATATATATATATATATATATATATATATATATGTGTGTGTGTGTGTGTGTGTGTGTGTGTGTGTATGTGATGTTGTACTCATATATGTTTTAAGAGGAAAATCCTATTGTTGAAAATACAAGTAAATGAAAAAAAAAACTGATCACACCCATTTGGCGAAAAAAAAGAACTGAAAGCTTTTTGTAATGAAAACAGCCCCTTGGGGTAAAATATATCTCCAGAAAATGAAGTGCTTTATTGTCTGTAAGGTGTGGCATACTTGGAATTGACTTTATATAGTCTGCAAGTCATGCAAGCATGGCACGTATCTACCTGGGGAATTAAAATATTATGTTACTCTGGCATGAATTTTGTTTATCTGTTGAGGTAACTCAGAATGTAAGTTAGACAAGCAGTCTTATACCAATCATTCATTTTTGTTGTTTTAAATACCTGTCTAGATACTGGTCCCTGGCAATTGTGTTTTGTGTGTTAAATATGGCATAGCTGATGTCATATATGATTCTATTAGAAATGGGCTTGCAAGAAAAAGCCTGTAGAGATGGTGTCTTTGATCTCAGCCTTAGGGAAGATGATGCAACCTTTCCTTAAGTTAAGAATTATTTAGTTTATTGATACAGGTGTGGTACAGTATTCGAAGCAGTATCAATTCACTGCAAAAAGGTCATTTCGGATGACTCTGATGCACTTGATCCTATGGCCAAAATCATAGATTACAAAGTGGACAGAGGTTTGTCCTACCTAGATTTTGGTAAGGCACTTATCACAGTACAACATAAGAAAAAAAATGCAAGTTGGCTGAACAATGGAGGAAGTAAGAGGGAACTGTAAAAAAAACAATAAATTATTCAACTGTGTACCACTAACCTAGATAAACTACACAAAATATAGTAAGAAATAGTGCGTAATTAAATAAGAAAAATGATGAATATCAGCACGAAATGCAGAACTGGAAATGACAACCAAGTGCATTAATGGCTAAGACCAGTAAGCATTCAGGTATTTTTTGTAAGACAAACATACACTGATAACTCTGTTAATGACATTTAAACAAAACAATTATCAATTATAGGTATGTTTTTTTTTTTTTTTTTTACAATTTTATTGTCATAGTTATTGTCACAAGAATGCATAGCCAATGTAGTTGATACTAACCAGTGGTTGAACAAAGTCTTTCAGTAAATATAGAATTAACATATGCTGGCATTTACAAATGTTAACAAAAAGAACTTTACAATTAAAGCTGAAGCCTTAAGCCTAGAGGGTCCTGTGCTTTATTTTATAAATCCTTTAACAACCTGTCTTACCCTGAAGTTACTTAGATTTCTTTTATTAATCCCAGACCCTCGCTGGGGCCTATTTTCTGTGGAGCAGACTATTATGAAAAACAAGAATAGTGGCTTAGTCCAGGGTAATTACAGACTTGCATTATTGCTTGGTTTTGAACACAGAAATGGCAAAAACAGTTGATGAAATGTTGCCTCCAGCCATAAGAAAACATCTCATCTCTTTGTTCTGCCTAAACAAACTCATGAACCATAATTCTAGCTATGCAAAATAATGTTAGACATCGGAAGAGCACCTGACCCATATGTCATTATATGCCAGCAAGCTTTTCAGTCTGTCAACTACACATTATATTTGCAGTACTTGGCATTTATACCCCTCCTCAAATGTTATAATTATGTATTTCTATAGGAGGTTGCATGAATTTAATATTTGTCTGATTCCTTAACAGTTATTTGTGTTCTTTATATAAAGTAGGACTAACTCCTAGCAATAGTATACCTTTTTTATTAGCAATAGAACCATTTCTTATTATTAGAAAGTATTTAGACACAATTAAGCTCATCAGTCTGGGTATGAGGAAAGAACATTAAGTCATGCTGATGATAGCCTAATAACAGTTATTAGTCCTGATGGACTTGTGAAAAATACAAAGGAATTTTCATCTTTTGTTTGAAGAACTGTGAAAAACAAAACAAACTGAAGTCAGTCATTGAGCTTAGGCAGCATGGGCCATTAAAAAAAAAAAAGTAGTCATCTGTCTACCAAAACAATATGTGCCCCATCCCCATTTGCCCTGTTTTTCTAACGAAAGTGATTTTGTAAGACTCCAGTCTTTGTGTGCCAAAATCATCTTACATAATATTGAGACAGTCCTTTACATTCTTCTTTACAGCTTCAGAATCATAAGGTTTAAAATACGATTTTTATTAACAAAGTGTTGATGACCAGTGGCATCTTTATTCACTTTTGCAATGTATTTATATTAACCCTATTTACATACTGCATATCTGTTTTTGTTTCTATAATATGCTATATATGCCTCAATATTATTCTGCACTGTTTTCCTCACGATTTGTGTTATTTTATCTTGGTTAAGGCTGAAATGTAATGCCATGAAATCTTCCCAGACATTAACTTTGAATAATTTGCTACAGTTAAACAGTTTACTAATCCAGAAGCCATGCTTGCTAAGGAATTTCATACTGTAAGTATTAATTGAGCCAGTTTTGGATTTTTGATTTAATTTTTCTTTGCATTTGACAGACCGTTTTAATATGAATTAACAAGATACAGTTGAAGGCAATTAACTATGAAAACAAAGATAGTTCAGCCTGAACAAAGATTTTAAATTTGAATGTATTTTACGTAACATCTTCATATGCAATCTGCCTGTTAGACTAGTGTCTAGATGCACATCTATATAATTATATCTGTCTACCCAATATGTGTTTCTTGTTGCTGTGTTATAAGCATAGCAGTGAGCAATGGCCCCCGGCAAAGAGGTATATCACCTGCGTCTGTCACAGGTGATTACATGTGGTTAGCAGTTTGGGCACTTGTCAGCCAGCTAGAGGGACTGATGACTGGTTATTCTCACTAACTTCCTCTAATAGGGTAGTTTCATAAAAGGAAACAATAAGGAACACTCATTCATATTAAGCAGTACCCCGGGCTAACCACCCTCAAAGTTACACTCCCTTTACCTTAACCTTTCTGTACCTTAATCGTACACATGTAACTTTATATCTTTGTCACCAAGAAATCTCACTCTGTATTCTCCTGCAGCTGTCATTTATGCTTTTCTTCTGCAGACTGTCACTCCAACCTCTGCATACATTCTCTCCCACAAAACGTCCATTTTCCGGATAACTTCCACTACCTCAAATTTTTTAATGCAGATCTATACAAGCTCTCTACCTCAAGTCTACCTAATGTTTCATATAACTACTTGTCCTCTTAAATTCTACCTTCTGCTAAATCCCTTGGTGCCTTTGCTACCCTCCTCTGTACCTCTAACTGATAGACTGTGACTGTATTATGTAATGTGCTTATCTGTGTAATCTCTCTGTAATCAGTTACCTCATGAAAAAATGTATTTCCTTAAATACATAGGCTGCTGTATGTTATATAATGTCTTCCATACGTATTCATATAGTTAAGTTTTCACATAATCTCAATGTATTTTACAAAATGAAATTTCTTGTTGTCGTTACATGAACTTGCCTAATATGTGGAGCTTTTATACCTGGGCCTCCGCTGAAAATGTTTAAACCCATGGTAAACAAAGAGAAATAATGAAAAATAACTAAAAGATTTGAGTTAAGACTCATTACTGATGCCTGGAGCAGATGAGGAGATAAGTTACAGTGAATGAGGCTCTATCAGAAGGGCAGATGATATCTGGGCAGTTAAAACCTCATTCAGTTGAGGCCATAGCACAGTTCTGGGATGACCTGTACAGGCTCCTCTTTTCGGAAACCTGTATTGACTAAAACTGAAATACTTCTCGTCCACTAAACAATGTCAGCAAGACTGTCTATCCTTGATACTCACCTGTACAAGGATTACCTGTGGTGGGGTCCGTTTCGGAATCCCATTTCTATGGGCATTCTTTTGGGTGAAAAAGTGGCTGGGTGTAGAAAAAAATAATGACAAAAAAAATAAATACACAGATAGACGCAAAATGTGGTCATTGAAATATATCCTGGGAAAGAACAAAGAAAGAAACAAACACAACATATTTGCATTGACGCTCACTGAGATATAAAAAAATAAGCAAAGGTTTACCCCAAAACCTTGGCACGTTTACAAATATTTAAGAAAATAAGGAGCAGAGAACTCTATACTGGGCTCACCAGAAATTAAAGTTTCAGCTTCCACATACATAACTGGTATTGTATGGGTACGTTACAACAGCACTGCAGTCATTAACAACATAAACAGTGTCGGAGCTGCTTAGGATATTGCAGCATCCTGTAGAACAGACATATTAACAGGAAAGAATTCAAATATTACATTTTGGAACTAAGAATGAAATGTTCATTTCTGGAAGTAGTCTTAATCAAGTCCAGAAATGATTCTATGAGTTTATAGTTCTTATCAATAACATTAGAAAATACATGGTTCTCACCAAGACTGTTTCTCTTTTCATCTTGCATGGAGTCCATTTTGAGCAAGTGTTAGACATTAACTGAACTCTAACTAATCGGTTACATGTTTGTGTATTGATTGAGTAAAAAAGTAAGATGAATGGTAGTGCACTCTGCCACCATTAGATACAGGCTGTGACACAATGGTGTTGTTTCAAATGCCTTCTTTTCCTAACTATTAACAAATAATTATATTATATATTAATTAATATATTAATATATTAACATATAACAAAGCTGAATACTTTACAGGTGTTATCTTTATTTTTCTCTTTCTTCAAAAGACTTTTTGGTATGCCAGGAGACCAGTTGGCATAATGGTTAAGGTCTCTACCTCTCATATACAAGGTACAGGGTTCGATCCTGACCTCTGATCAATGCCTGTATAAAGTTTGCATGTTCTTCCTTCCTCTTACCTCC
This sequence comes from Protopterus annectens, assembly GCF_019279795.1. Classification (NCBI taxonomy): domain Eukaryota; kingdom Metazoa; phylum Chordata; order Ceratodontiformes; family Protopteridae; genus Protopterus; species Protopterus annectens. The sequence continues at coordinate 214,196,601 of NC_056747.1, read as the reverse complement.
AAAAAAACATGCTGAGTGTTTCCATCTCTAGCTCACCAATCAATGGAGCTGTAGGCAGCAGCACAGACTCTGCATGGTTCCCTATAGGGGAAAGAGTTGCGCAGATGAACCACTTTGGGCATCTACTTTCTTGCACAATATCTTCAAGATAGGAGAACATGGATCACAGCTTGCACACCGTGTCATGACTAGCCACTCAATCGTGTAAAATATAGCTCCAGGACATCAAAGGCAGATGGAAGGAGCAACAACCTGCTCACCAGTCCACAGGACATCAAAGGCAAAAGGAGGGAGCAACAACCTGCTCACCAGTCCACAGGACATCAAAGGCAAATGGAAGGAGCAACAACCTGTTCACCAGTCCACAGGACATCAAAGGCAAATGGAAGGAGCACAACCTGCTCAGCAGTCCACAGGACATCAAATGGAAGGAGCAACAACCTGCTCACCAGTCCACAGGACATCAAAGGCAAATGGAGGGAGCAACAACCTGCTGACCAGTCCACAGGACATCAAAGGCAAATGGAAGGAGCAATAAACTGCTCACCAGTCCACAGGAATCAAAGGCAGATGGAAGGAGCAACAACTTGCACACCAGTCCACAAGACAACAAAGGCAAATGGAAGGAGCAACGACCTGCTCACCAGTCCACAGGACATCAAAGGCAAATGGAAGGAGCAACAACCTACTCAACAGTCCACAGGACATCAAAGGCAAATAGAAGGAGCAACAACCTGCTCACCAGTCCACAGGACATCAAAGACAGATGGAAGGAACAACAACCTGCTCACCAGTCCGCAGGACATCAAAGGCATATGGAAGGAGCAACAACCTGCTCACCAGTCCAAAGGACATCAAAGGCAAATGGAAGGAGCAACAACCTGCTCACCAGTCCACAGGACATCAAAGGCAGATGGAAGGAGCAACAACCTGCTCACCAGTCCGCAGGACATCAAAGACAAATGGAAGGAGCAACAACCTGCTCACCAGTCCGCAGGACATCAAAGGCAGATGGAAGGAGCAACAACCTGCTCACCAGTCCACAGGACATCAAAGGCAAATGGAAGGAGCAACAACCTGCTCACCAGTCCACAGGACATCAAAGGCAAATGGAAGGAGCAACAACCTGCTCACCAGTCCGCAGGACATCAAAGACAGATGGAAGGAGCAACAACCTGCTCACCAGTCCACAGGACATCAAAGGCAAATGGAAGGAGCAACAACCTGCTCACCATTCCACAGGACATCAAAGGCAAATGGAAGGAGCAACAACCTGCTCACCAGTCCACAGGACATCAAAGGCAAATGGAAGGAGCAACAACCTGCTCACCAGTCCACAGGACATCAAAGGCAAATGGAAGGAGCAACAACCTGCTCACCAGTCCACAGGACATCAAAGGCAAATGGAAGGAGCAACAACCTGCTCACCAATCCACAGGAATCAAAGGCAGATGGAAGGAGCAACAACCTGCTCACCAGTCCACAGGACATCAAAGCAAATGGAAGGAGCAACAACCTGCTCACCAGTCCACAGGAATCAAAGGCAGATGGAAGGAGCAACAACCTGCTCACCAGTCCACAGGACATCAAAGGCATATGGAAGGAGCAACAACCTGTTACCAGTACATAGGGCATCAAATGGAAGGAGCAGCAACCTGCTCACCAGTCCACAGGACATCAAAGGCAAATGGAAGGAGCAACAACCTGCTTACCAGTCCACAGGACATCAAATGGAAGGAGGAAAAACCTGCTCACCAGTCCACAGGACATTAAAGGCAAATGGAAGGAGCAACAACCTGCTCACCAGTCCACAGGACATCAAAGGCAAATGGAAGGAGCAACAACCTGCTCACCTTTTCACAGGACATCAAAGGCAAATGGAAGAAGTAACAACCTGCTCACCAGTCCACAGGACATCAAAGCAAATGGAAGGAGCAACAACCTGCTCACCAGTCCACAGGACATCAAATGGAAGGAGCAACAATCTGCTCACCAGTCCACAGGACATCAAAGACAATTGGAAGGTGCAACAACCTGCTCACCAGTCCACAGGACATCAAAGGCAAATGGAAGGAGCAACAACCTGCTCACCAGTCCACAGGACATCAAAGGCAAATGGAAGGAGCAACAACCTGCTCAACAGTGCACAGGACATCGAAGGCAGATGGAAGGAGCAACAACCTGCTCAACAGTGCATAGGATATCAAAGGCAGGTGGAAGTAGCAGCAACCTGGTGAGCAGGTTGCTGCTCCTTCCACAGGACATCAAAGGCAAATGGAAGGAGCAGCAACCTGCTCACCAGTCCACTAGACATCAAAGGCAAATGGAAGGAGCAACAACCTGCTCATCAGTCCACAGGACATCAAAGGCAAACGGAAGGAGCAACAACCTGCTCACCAGTCCACAGGACATCAAAGGAAATGGAAGGAGCAGCAACCTGCTCACCAGTCCACAGGACATCAAAGGCAGATGGAAGGAGCAACAACCTGCTCACCAGTCCACAGGACATCAAAGGCAAATGGAAGGAGCAACAACCTGCTCACCAGTCCACAGGACATCAAAGGCAAATGGAAGGAGCAACAACCTGCTCACCAGTCCACAGGAATCAAAGGCAGATGGAAGGAGCAACAACCTGCTCACCAGTCCACAGGACATCAAAGGCATATGGAAGGAGCAACAACCTGCTTACCAGTCCACAGGACATCAAATGGAAGGAGTAACAACCTGCTCACCAGTCCACAGGACATCAAAGGCAAATGGAAGGAGCAACAACCTGCTCACCAGTCCACAGAACATCAAAGGCAGATGGAAGGAGCAACAACCTGCTCACCAGTCCGCAGGACATCAAAGGCAAATGGAAGGAGCAACAACCTGCTCACCAGTCCACAGGACATCAAAGGCAAATGGAAGGAGCAACAACCTGCTCACCAGTCCACAGGACATCAAAGGCAAATGGAAGGAGCAACAACCTGCTCACCAGTCCACAGGACATCAAAGGCAAATGGAAGGAGCAACAACCTGCTCACCAGCCCACAGACATCAAAGGCAAATGGAAGGAGCAACAACCTGCTCACCAATCCACAGGAATCAAAGGCAGATGGAAAGAGCAACAATCTGCTCACCAGTCCACAGGACATCAAAAGTAGATGGAAGGAGCAACAACCTGCTTACCAGTCCACAGGACATCAAAGGCAAATGGAAGGAGCAACAACCTGCTCACCAGTCCACAGGAATCAAAGGCAGATGGAAGGAGCAACAACCTGCTCACCAGTCCACAGGACATCAAAGGCATATGGAAGGAGCAACAACCTGTTACCAGTACACAGGGCATCAAATGGAAGGAGCAGCAACCTGCTCACCAGTCCACAGGACATCAAAGGCAAATGGAAGGAGCAACAACCTGCTTACCAGTCCACAGGACATCAAATGGAAGGAGTAACAACCTGCTCACCAGTCCACAGGACATCAAATGGAAGGAGTAGCAACCTGCTCACCAGTCCACAGGACATCAAAGGCAAATGGAAGGAGCAACGACCTGCTCACCTTTTCACAGGACATCAAAGGCAAATGGAAGGAGCAACAACCTGCTCACCAGTCCACATGACATCAATGCAAATGGAAGGAGCAACGACCTGCTCACCAGTCCACAGGACATCAAATGGAAGGAGCAACAACCTGCTCACCAGTCCACAGGACATCAAAGACAATTGGAAGGTGCAACAACCTGCTCACCAGTCCACAGGACATCAAAGGCAAATGGAAGGAGCAACAACCTGCTCACCAGTCCACAGGACATCAAAGGCAAATGGAAGGAGCAAAAACCTGCTCACCAGTGCACAGTACATCGAAGGCAGATGGAAGGAGCAACAACCTGCTCATCAGTCCACAGGACATCAAAGGCAAATGGAAGGAGCAGCAACCTGGTGAGCAGGTTGCTGCTCCTTCCACAGGACATCAAAGGCAAATGGAAGGAGCAGCAGCCTGCTCACCAATCCACTAGACATCAAAGGCAAATGGAAGGAGCAGCAACCTGCTCATCAGTCCACAGGACATCAAAGGCAAATGGAAGGAGCAACAACCTGCTCACCAGTCCACAGGACATCAAAGGAAATGGAAGGAGCAGCAACCTGCTCACCAGTCCACTAGACATCAAAGGCATATGGAAGGAGCACAACCTGCTCACCAGTTCAGAGGACATCCAAGGCAGATGGAAGGAGCAACAACCTTCTCACCAGTCCACAGGACATCAAAGGCAGATGGAAGGAGGAACAACCTGCTCACCAGTCCACAGGACATCAAAGACAGATGGAAGGAGCAACAACCTGCTCATCAGTCCACAGGACATCAAAGGCAGATGGAAGGAGCAACAACCTGCTCACCAAATCCACAGGAATCAAAGGCAAATGGAAGGAGCAACAACCTGCTCACCAGTCCACAGGACATCAAAGCAAATGGAAGGAGCAGCAACCTGCTCACCAGTCCACTAGACATCAAAGGCAAATGGAAGGAGTACTTCCAGCAGCTTCTGAATGCAGGAAACCACAAAGAAGCTGTACTGCCCTAGACACAGCCTGTGATGAAAGAGGAGGAGGAGCCTACCTTAGCAGAAGTCAGAACAGCACTAAGGAAAATGAAGTCAGGAGAAACTGCAGGCTCAAATGAGTTCACAAAAGATATGATAAAGATGAGATAGTGTAGAAATGGCTCCTGAGGGTACTCATAGCAGTATGGAGAGAAAGGTAATATCCCAGATGACCAGAAAATAAGGTTACTAATGGCAGTGTTCAAGAACAAAGAGACATTCACAACTGTGGACAGTACAGAGATATCAAACTCCTTTCACACTGCATGAAAGTTCTGGAGAGGGTGATTTTTAAATCAATATTCAGAGAAGTAGAAATTCAGATGGGAGATGAGCAGTTCTGATTCAGATCAGGATGCAGCACGACTGTTCCGATGTTTGCAGTGAGACAGATAATTGAGAAGACGTTAGAGATGAGGAAAAAGTCTAACTAGGCATTCCTAGACTTGGAGAAAGCATATGACATGGTCCCAAGAAAGCTAATTTGGACAGTCCTGTGGTGGTTCACAGTCCCAGAAACAAATGTACAAAGACCTGATGACTCAATTTCAAAGTGTTTGGTCTCACTGAGGTGTTCCCAGTGGGAGTGGGTGTGCATCAGCATACCTCTCAACTGTACAGATTTTTGCAAAATGTCCAGATTTTGGCCTCATATATTTTGTCCGTTTTTCATCAAATTGTGGTTTCTGGCAAATTAGTCAATCATTAAAGTTTGAAGTTAGAAAATAACGACAGACATTTGCAAAGAACAAGGGAATGGAGTGCAAAACGTAAGGCACATAGGATGAAACTAAGTACAGATAAGACAAGTTGTAGTGGCAGCAAATGGGAGAAATGAGAAGAAACTGAGAAGTTAGATAGAATAGAAAATAGTGGAACAAGTGAACAGCATCAAGTATCTAAGAGGGGTGGTTGGGGAAAAGGGAAGTCTGAATGAGGAGATCAAAGCCAAAATCAGAGGGGCTGCAGCCATCTGGGACAGTCGCACATGCGGTATATGACAAAAGAATGCCAAAGAAGCTGAAAAGTCAGGTGTACAAACCAGTGGTGTGATCAGTGCTACTGTATGGCACAACAATGGGAAAGATTTACACAAGCCAAGGGGGAATGTGTTGAAGCTTTTTAAGGGGATTGTATGAACTGGCTGAATACTGGGGGATTAATGACACAAAAGATGAAGAAATTGGAGACAGATTGGTGATCAGGCTGTCAGCTGTAGCAGTGTCTCAAATTCTACCAATAGAGGTTAATCTAACTTTAGAGAAAACAATAGATCTCACCAGAAAAGCAGAATAAGTTAAAGGGCAAAATATTAATCATGGCAAATGATATAGGTGAGGCAAAATTTAAAGTTAAAAACAAATTTAAATAAGGCATAATTCTGGTCACACTAAAATGCAGGAGGAGCAGAGTGAAACTTGGCAAATGCTCAAGGTGCGACCATTATAATGCCGAGTCACTGTAAAGTGCTGCATGAGGCAGAAGGTGTAAGAAATGTAAAACATTAGGCCCCTTCACTGCTGTTTATAAGATAACTTTGGCTAAAGAAGCAAATACTAAAAAGAAAATTGAGAAATAATGTTCAGAAAGGATTTTTCTCTGGATTCAGTTACTACTAAGTCAGATGTAGAAAAAGACTTGCCCCTAGCTACCAAATAGGTGGCAATCCACTGAGTACAGAAGAAGTTATCAGGGACCTGGGGACCCAGGTTGATAGTAGTCTGTCATTCGACACCCATGTAGCTAAAGTAGTTAGGAAGACCTTCTACATTGCCCACCTTATCATGAAGGGATTCTCATCTAGATCAAGGGAGGTCATAGTCTCCCTATACTCATCACTCATCAGACCAATGATTGAGTACAATGCCCCATTCGGAATGTATCTGACCCGACACTTGCAGCAGCTGGAGAGGCCACAAAAGTTCCTCACCAAAAGGATAAAGGGTCTCAAACATCTGTCCTATGCTGCCCGACTGAAAGAACTCCAGCTCTATTCAGTCGCTTACCGCTTGCTCAGAGGTGACCTTTGCCTAACATACAAGGCCATGTCAAACCCAGATTTGATGAATATGCTTCACCTCAAAAATCTAGATCCGTCAGAGCCACAAGGCGGGAGACTTAAACCCCGACACAGCTATTAATAGGACGTGCTGGAGGGATAGATTCATCTCCCAAAGACGTCCTATGCTGTGGAATAAAATCCCGGTATATGTGAGGCAGAGCACCTCGCTGGCCTTGTTCAAGAGAAATCTTGACCAATGGATGGGAGATCGCAGATATACCCCAGGGATTACCTCAGTGTCACTGCTCAACAGAGGCACAGCAAAATAATGGGTATAGTTCCCCATACTAAAGGGGTGGCGTAAGCCACAAAACTATGGGCTAGGCTTGTAAATGCCCTCGGGCAGATAGCCTAGTATGAACCTATGAACCTATGAACCTAAGTAAGATTCCTATCCATCGAGCTCAAATGAGCTGTAAGATTGATACAGGGATGATGCTCCTGTGATATTATGGGGTACCTACTGAACTTTCTCAAGATGTCTACAGTTACATGAAGTAGAGAGTGAAATTTGTAGGGTGTGAGCAAATTGAAGTGCACTGGGGTATATATGCAGCCATGGCTCAGCCGAATAGAGCAAGTTAAAGCTTTTCACTTATTTGTTATATGTTCCATATATAAATAATCTGCCCCACAAAATGTTATCATGCAAAATTGCCTTAATTGTCGAAATTAATGAAGCAAGAACCAAAAAAGAAAAAAACAAGCAAACAAAAAAAAATATGATATAACCAAAGAAACTCAGTAAATAAATAAACAAACAAAAAAAATACACTGTGCCACAATCCACCAGAGTGCAACACACAGACTCCAAAATCTAAACGTCAAGAATTTATTCACAAATAAAACAGGTTTAGTACTTTCATCTACCATGTAAAGACTTCATCAGAGCAACTATACTACACTACTCTCAAGTTAAAATACTCTGAGCTATTCATGAAATTGCTCAGACATGAAGATCAGCACAGGTATGTATATCCATCATGAAATTAGGTAAGTACTTGGGAGTTTAGTGGTAATATTGGGTTGGGATATGTGTGAGTGAGGTATGTGAACAGTGTGTGTGTGTGTGTGTGTGTGTGTGTGTGTGTGTGTGTGTGTGTGTGTGTGTGTGTGTGTGTGAATGGCTGGAACTTAGTAGTAGGTGAGTTAATGAGTGGGTCAGGTGTATGTGTGCGTGTGTGAATGGATAACAGTATGAGTGTGTGTGTTTGATATGCATGTGTGTGAGTGAGTGTGGGTTGAGGTGGCTATCATTCCACCATATACTTCCAGATGTACAAGCAGCATTGGGTTGGGGGAGCACTAGCCACCAAGGATACTACACCTGTGCCTTAATGGCACCAAAACCAGTATTGGGATTGGGAGTGGGCAGATCCACTAGCCCCCAGGGAGTACTGTAAATTCTTGTGACTTAGTGGTATTTAATTTAGTAATGGAATCAGGTGGGGGTTGGGGTGAACCATTAGAGACCAGGGATATGAACTGCAATAAGGGACTGCATAGTCCCAAGAAAGGAAATATAAAGGAAGGACAAACAACACATGAACAGTTACAGGGGCTGTGGTGTGTGTGTGTGTGTGTGTGTGTGTGTGTGTGTGTGTGTGTGTGTGTGTGTGAGTGACAGAGGAGTGCCTTGCCTACACAATGTGACTGCAGCAGTTAACTACTGAGACATGTAGCTCAGCACTGATATGCACAGCACGATGGTTAACTGTGATTCAGATACATGCAAATTAGCTGATAATGAGGTCTTTCCTCATTGTGGCTTCCAGTCTCTGAATTGAAAAATACCTCATCATGGGAGCAAGAACATTTTAACACAAGCCAGCCCTTTAATGAATCTGTGGTTTTATTTATGTTATGATATGTGATTTTCTACTAGATTAATCTCTTTGCTGTCCATCCCTTGATGTCAGAGTGCTTTTATACCAGCACTATTTCAAAGAAGCAATGTAGCAGAGCTGATATAGACATTGCATTGTGTCATAAACGATGCCAGGCTACACCTGTGTTCACTATTTAACAAATGACTAAGGAAAGACAGTTTATGCCATTCATAACTTTGCAGTAGAAATGTGCAATCTTCTGTTCCTGCAGGCTGAGAAGGTTTTAAGGGAGTATAGCTTTAGTCATAAAATGTACTCACTAGCTTGGGTGTAACTGATCATGCTCCATTAATAGTAATCAGCAGCAAACTGCATTTTTAACATCTGCTTTTAGACATAAAACAGCATTCATTCGGGTCTGGGTTTCATGAAGACTGTAAACTACGTAAAGGAACACCAGAGAAAAACTATTCTTTTCTGAGAATTGTTTGATAGTATGTGAAGCAGAAAGGAAAACTGGACTTTTTCTTAGAAATGTTCAGTAATATGCTGCCTGGAAAACAGTTTAGAAAGGAACCTCTGCAAAAGTATTTGGTTTACAACTATTCTTTTGGGAGTTGCATTAATACCACTTTCTTTAAGGGTTCTTTGGTGTAGACAATGTGCAAATCCCTATTTCAGACATACATGGTTTTATGGCATAAATCAAAATGCCCAACTGCTTGTACTAATCAAAGTGTGAGCAGGATGCATTTTATTGCAGGCATATTTTTAATTTATAGTTCAGCCTTTGTTGCTACATTAAATTACTGCATGGCACTGTGGGATGGGTGGCACAAACACTATATTCTAAGTATCTTTACAAAAAAGTGAAAAATATGCCCTACAGTCCCTCCCTATTTTCACCTTACAATCAGATTAAAATGTTGTCTTGATATATATTGGAAATATAAAACACCAAAAATGAGGTTACTCTAGTCAGATTTTTGGAGGCAAGTCTTTTATAATTTTGACAGTAAATGATGACCCATGAAAAAAGTTATGGCAGAAATGCAGATTGCTGAAATCTGGCTAGTATGAAATGTACTTGTTTTGCAGAAAATTGGAAGTATTTGCAGGTACATAGAGAAGAACCTATTGTTTTGCATCTAGACTTTACTTCCTGAATATTACCCTTTCTTTATCTTTTCTATCCTGACCCTTTTGTAGTGATTTGCACGGTATGACTATAATAAAATACTGAAATCTTTCCGGCTCTTTCTTTGTTGGCCTACAGAAGCAGACTAAAAGGTTCAGTGGAGCAGAAATGCTTGATATATTACTTTGGCCAAGAGCTCTGATAGTAATGTTTTGCTTTTCCATGTTGCAGAATTGAGCATTGAAATATAGCCTCTAAGGGTTCTGAGCCTTGGGAAACTGAGAATATCTATACATGATGCATTTCCATGTATTGCAGATGGCTGTTAACAATTCCACTTCTTTATCTGGTAGAAAAAAAATAATATTGTTTACTATGGTGCATGTGAAATGTTCTGGTCTTTTCTGACAAGCAAGTAAACGGAAGAGAGATGCTGAAAGAACATAGAAGAGAAATACACAAATGTAACAAAGGCAAAGAACTTACAACAAAAAAAATGTCCCATCTGCTTTTTCTAATATGGGGAAATAATCTGTCTAAGGTTTATTATCTATTGTGTTCTCATCAGAGCATTGATTTCTATCACAGAGTCTAACAAACCCATTTTTATTGCATAATATGTTAGGACTAGCCCCAAAGCTGTAGCAACATAAAAATTGTGATACAGGGGGTTGATGAGGATAATTACTTCCTTGAGGAACAAGGCATATACAGTCAGTTAACTAATAGTATCAAACAGAAGATGAATTACCTCACTAAAAGAATCACAGGCCTAAAGCAGATGCCATATGCTGACCATCTAAAAAAACTCCAGCTATACTCTGTGGCATATCGTCTACTCAGAGGAGATCCCTGCTTAACATACAAGGCCATGTCAAACCCTGAGCTGTTGGACATGCTCCACTGAAATAAATCCCAATCCCTCAGAGCCACAAGCTCCAGGGATCTAAACCTTGTCATCACAATGAACAAAACATGCTGGAGGGATAGGTTCCTCACCCAGAGACTCCCCGTACTCTAGAATAGACTTTCCATACATGTCAAGCAGAGCACCTCCTTGGACCTCTTCAAAAGGAACCTTGATGATTGGATGGGAGATAGGAAATTCACCCCGGGGATCATGTCAGTCGCCCTGCTAGACAGGGGTCCAGAAAGTAAATAGTTTGGGAAGAAATAGCCAGGGAATTGTTATGGCTAGGCTTGTATAGGCCCTAGGGCCGATAGCCTAGTACACACCTATGAACCTATATCAAAAAAATATACATATCTCTTTTTTCTTTCAGAAATAAGCCTTAAAAATCATACATAAATGCCTGTCAGTTATCATATCTGTATAAAGCAGTGTGTATTAGTATATTACATGAAAAACTTGCTATGAGTTTTATATTGTAGCTCTATGAGATCTGAAAAAAAAAATAGTAGAGGGATAAAAAAGTAGAGGGCATAAGGTGTTTAAGAAGAGACTTATCTTTGGAAATAATATCAACTGACTGCAACAAAATGGCAACTGACATGTTTACATTTTATCTTGGCACCTGCCTTGGTTAATCCAGTTTAGAAAAAATATGTGCCGTTTTCTTCACTGTTAAATCTAACTTACTTGTAGAGATGTAACGTCAGGGATGAATGTAATACATGGATTAATTACAAAGGTATCATCAGAGAATTTCACTCTGGGCTATGAGTCCATATACACCTGTGTTGTTGTCAACAATTGTTTTCAAGTGCTCATTTTGTCATAAGTCAGTGTCCTTGTACTTTCGCTAAAAAACTTCATGATCAATACAGTTTCTTCTTGGGTTTTTCTGTGAATCATTTTTTTAGGATTATTTAGAGTTTCTACAGCTAATGACTAGGACATGTTAAGGCCTTTGTTCAGTTGGTTTCTTGAAGTTTCATCAGTTTACTATTCATAAGTCAAGTGCTCTGCCTTCATGCATCACTGTACGATTTATAGTTATTTGACTGTTTCAGCAGCCAACAGTTTTTATTAGTTTGGGATCAGTTCGATTTTTATTACTCAAATCTATTACTGCCTTTTTTGCTTCTCATTTTTAAAAATATTGTATTCTAGTCTGCTTTATGAAAACTAATACCTCTCAGCTGTCCAGACTTTTGCAGAATGTCCAAATTTTTGCTGTATATTTTTGGTCTGTTCCTCATAAAATTTGTGGTTTTCTGGCAAATCACTGGGATTGTCTGAGGATTGAGGTCACTAAGTAATGACATAAATTTGAGTTTCAGACTTCTTATCCTTCAGAAAAATGCATACTAACACAGATCCTGTAATTCAGCAACTTTCTAAGTTTATAATAGCAATATTTAAAATTTGCCCCTCCATTTTGTCAGGCTTTGTCCAGATTTCTTGCACTAAGAGGTTGAGAGGTATGGACATAATCGAAATGTGTTTTAAGAAGAATATATTGCAACATATTTGGCCACACCCTTATTATTAACAGTAAACTTCAATATTTAATCTCATTTAAGATATTGAAAGGAAAACCAACAAAATTAGCTTTATCTATTTAGTGTTATTTGGGATGGATGCAACTATTCCACTGGACCCCTCTAGTCCAATCCTGAAGAAAATACAAGCTGCAATACTTCTTCTAAACCAGTGGCTGCTCTGTACTAAATTCCTACATGGTGATTATTATACTTTCTCTTCTGTCTACTACTGTAAACATGTAACTGATTATAATTCTTAACTACCTACTTCTACTTAATCCTCACTCTCCCTCATCGTACCACTAATTACTATTTCAACCCAAATGTTAATCTTTGTCTCCCCTTGTTTTCCTGTGTATTTCTGTCTGTTACAACCATTGTACAAATGTACAGGTAATAATTTATTTTCTCGTCTTCCTATAGTCTACAAATTGTAGGATATATGGTTTGCATTGATTGTCTATTACAGCTGATTATGTTTGCAAAATGTACATGTAACAAAGATCAAAATATTACGTGCAATGTGCAAAATGAAAAATGACTGTTTATCGCCTATATATGTGAATTTTGGAGCTTTTATCTCCAGGATTTCACTGAAAACTGGTATATAGAAGAAAATAAATAGTTTTAATATAGTCTTTGTAGATGTAGGAGTCCTTATTTATTTTATATTTGTATTATCATCCCACTTCTTTTTACACAGAATTTTAATGCATCATCCTTAACTATTACCCAAGCAGAAATTTCTATAGTATTATCAACACTCCCAATGTCTGCATCTGGCAAACAATTCTAACACCATCATAGGTCAAATTCTCTTCATTTATATTTCTTATTTCCTAAATCCATGTATAGTGAGCTAATCTTACTCATAAATAAATAAACAAACAAACAAATACAATGGAATGCATTGTATTCACAGGAAACATGTTGAAATGGACACATCTACAACACACCCTTCATAGAAACAAATCCTTTATTGTTGACATATTTAATTTTACTTTTCACTTTTAACTTACAGCATTTTGTGAGATGACTTCCATAGAAAATCTTGAAATCCCTATTTAAATGGTATTCTTTCCATTCTTCACACCAAATTGCTTTTAAATCACCCTCTAAATTACCCCAACTATTATACAATCCACGGTGGTGGTGCGGCGGTAGCGTTGTCGCCTCACAGTAAGACGCTGAACGGTTCGACTCTCAGCTAGAGCGTTTTCTGCATGGAGACATGCGTACATGGGCGTACCTTCATTGAAGGTTGTGTGTTAGGGCTGGCAACTCAGCACGTAAATATCAACTGCCAATCATTAGCAGACCGGAGTTCCGCTGTGGCGACCCCTAACCGGGAAAAGCCGAACGACACAACAACATTATACAATGCTGACAATATATCATCATAGCAAGCTTTTCTTTTTGCTGCACAGAATCCATTAAAACTAAACATTTCCTTAGAAAATATTCTTGTTTTCAGTGGCACTCATTTTGAAAGTTATTTATCTCTTTCCTTTTAATGTTTCTTCCTTATAACTCATCCATGAAATAAGCACACTTTCTAGCAACTGTCTTTAAAGATTATCCTGGCTTAGTAAACTTTTAATTATATACTTGAAACACAACGAATGCAAAAAAACTATTGGATGATGCTTGTTTAACCTGCCTTCCATGTCCTTAGTATACAGCATATCTACTCACTATAGTCTGGGCACTAATTAATGTAAACGGTAGTACTCGTGTTCTCTTTCCATTTTGTATGCTAAATGAAATATAAAACTCTAAAGTTTATTTCTCTAGAACAATCATAAGAGGTTTCTTTCAATAAGATGTACTATACCCTTTGATATATTCACAATTTTATTTATTTTCTGACCTTCGCATACTGCTGTTTAATCTCTGAATTGTATTCCTGAATGTTTTATGTCTTTTTGACTTTTTTTTACACATTTTAGATTTTCATCGTCAGTTTTAAACCAGTTTTAGCTGATTAATTTTGTAATATTTCCTAGAATCCTTTAATATCGATGATGGGAAAACAGGTTTGCATTTTCAAGTTATTCCTTCTTGCCCACTGTGATCATTAACATGCTAAATAAGACAGGGAAAAAGCAGAACCTTGTTTTACCTCTTGATATAATGTTAGCTTTTCATTTAAGAAAAATTGTGCACATGGAAGTACTAGAGAATTTTCATAAATTTCATTAAAGAAACCTATTGGTCTACTTCTGGATCCAAAGGAAACGGATACTACTACACAGTAAATGTTGCCATGCATATCTGCTGTTTCCCCAAAGAATTTCCCTGTCTTATATCTTTATTATTATTCTTCCCAGACTCATTATTACAATTACCATCAACTTTTGCAATTCCATTCACCTTGTTTCCAACACATCACTCAGTATAAAAGCTAGTATTGTTCATAACTGTTTGTCAAAACTAATCGCTAATTATTAATTTTTACTGTTTAATTTGCTATCCAGATGGATCGATACTGCTTAAATAGCTGAACAGCCAGGTAACATTTTTTTCCTCTCAAACCACCATTCCTGTCGAATTTCTTTTAATTTATGTAATTGTTCTTCATTCCAGTTTTTATAAGTAAAGGCTATATAGTCAAAGACAGAAGCTCTGTTAGCTTTTACTACCTTGAATAATTTTAGATGCTTCTTCTTTAACTTTAGAAAGCATTCATTTAATTTCCTCTTCTTTTCTCTGTTTTTAGTTTACAGCAATGATTTCTTGGAATCTTTATCACCATAAAGCTTCCTTAGTGAAGTGTTATCCTCTTCATTTATCATATTGAGTGTTTTAAGTACCTTATTTTTCCAAAGGTTTGGGGAACTGGCATAATGGTTAGTGTTTACCTTACAAACACAATTTACAGGGTTTGATTCTCAAATTGGATAACTGAGTAGGCTTAAAATGACCCATATATATATTCACCTTAGTACTTATTTATCTGACTTTCTCTTTATTGCTTCCTTTTCATCTATCACAATATATTTTTGTTTTAACCATCCTATTATGTTCCTGTATTAGCTTTAAATAGCTCCTGTTCTATCTTTCAGTAGTGAAGATTACATTTTCCTGAACAGGTATGATATTGTGCAACCTGATAACTTTACATAAGCACACACACATATATA
Organism: Protopterus annectens; assembly: GCF_019279795.1. NCBI lineage: Eukaryota > Metazoa > Chordata > Ceratodontiformes > Protopteridae > Protopterus > Protopterus annectens. The sequence goes on along the minus strand of NC_056747.1, from coordinate 214,181,399 downwards.
AGTACTTAGAATAAACGTAACTCCTATATGATAGCATTGTTAATGCTGACACATTAATATGAAAAATTAGAATGTCAGCACTGGACTTTGCAGACTCTGAATATAACCTTGGGGCATGCAACTTTTTTTTTCTGGTTAAGTAAGCCTCCTTGCACCCACCCTCACTCCCTGCTAATTATATATACTAACTCCAAGGTGGCTCAATCTCTCAGCAATAGGCATGTTCCCCAACCTTGAACTCACACACCTGTCAACCAAATTGTGTCAAAAACAGATATTGACATTTAGATACATAGATATATAGGCATATATAAAGTATTCTGCTTAACTTCTCTTACTGTTAATGTCAATTTATTTTCTTTATCTTTGTACATTTCCAAGCACTCATTTCAGTCTCTATATCAGCATTTAATAACGAAATGCACATTACATTCTCTGTTAAAATATATTTTGATTTCTGTTCTTTTGTATGAAACTTGTATAAATTCTAAACATACATTTCCTGTTAACTTTTCTAATATGTTCACTGGTCATTTTCAGGATAATTGTCTTGCAATCAGAAAACTCACTGTTATACTCCAAATAAGTATATATGCTTTGAGTTTAGAAGAGGCAGCCTAAGTTATTCTTATTCTGATATCAACATATATTCAATTTGTGCTGTTGCTTCCATGTCAGCTCTGTTCAATAATTCCTTCAATAATTTAGTTCTCTTGGCTCCTTTTCTTAATCGAAACAGTTGATGTTACCTCTGCGTTCTATCAAATCTTGGTTTAAATATTTTTTTTGTAATTTCTTAAACAGTTTCATTATGAAGCTGTACTTAGTGGGAATTTAAATAGTAAATTGTAAGATGTACGTGTCATCAGTGGAACGTATGATACATTTCTTGCATTCCTGTTGAATATCTCAGCTATAGCTCCTTTCTTTTATCTCTCAGGAGATACTGTTGAGTTTTTTTATACAATTCATCTGCTCTGGCTACCACTAAACTGGCCCATGTCTTATAAAGAATTATGCCATGGTGTTTTCTTGAGTTAAATATTTTAAAATGTAATTGTGTGTTATCATCCAAAATATAACTACAATAATTACAAATGCCACACTTCCAATTACCAGGTCTCTTCGAACTAACCATTCAATTACTCTGAATAATCTTCTCAAAACTGTCTTTCAAATTAAGGCCTCTTTTAAAAACAAAAGAAGGCCACCCTGCAGTGCAGTTCAACAGCTCGACATCCTGACCCAACATTTTCTAGTTCCTACAAATAATATTCTTAAATAAAAAAAAGAGGTATTGTCATGTCTTAACAACACCGAGGTGTTAAATCTGTTAGTTGAAGGGGATGTGGTCACTGAAGGACAAGTCTCTACTACAGAGAGTAAAGGGGTACCCAGTATAGGAGCATACCTGGAAAATCTACCCAGAATGATGTCCAACATACAGAGACCTGGTACCTGGAACTTTGGCTTTTGTAATTATCATAGTTCTGTGCTGGATGGTAACACAATTCCCCATTATCTGTCGAGGAAGTAGATTACTGACCACCATGTCTGCTGTTCCACTTCTGGGGTAGTGTACATTAGTATGTGCCAGGACTGTGCTGATTTTTATGTGAGGAAGACCAAATGTTCTTGAAATAGATCCATTAAGATATAACGTTTTTTTTTCCTACAAGCAAAATCAGTATTATTTTCCATGGTTCTTGAGAATTGTACAATTACATAATTATTTAATTCTGTCTATTTTGTGATTATGGTTGCCACCTATCAGAAAATTTTCCTTACAGGAAATCTGGAAATCAGGCTGTCTGTCAGGAAAAACAGTTATGGAGAATACTTGAAATGTATTTTGCATCATTCTGAGAATGCTAACACATTTCTGAAATGTGTTTCTTTAAATGTATGGTATTTCACTCTGAATTTACTGTCTGCATTGAAATGTATAGTATTTCACTTGAATTTATTGTCTGTGTTGGGTGGGGGGGGGGGGGTGAAGTGTACATAAAATCAGCAAGTTGGCCATAACATTTTTTTAACCTTCCATCACTGTCAAACATCAGTATTGCACACAATAAGTGGCTATTTTTGGGCAATGGGCAAGATGTGTGGGAAAAGATCATATCATTGGTACAGAGGCCAGATATGCCATCTCACAGCTATTTTCTCACTGTCTGAGTTCTTGGCTGTGTCTCCATCTGTCTAGAGTCTGTATTTCCTCCCTGCATTTTATTCAGGTGCTCCCATTTTTATGAAGCATATTTGTGTGTGTATGTATGTGTGTGTAAAAATAATATTGGTGGGTGCATACATAAATCTTCTGGGTAGTGAAAAAATAAGGTATACAATGCATTCTAGAACCTCACATCTTCTGTAGTCCATTAGTCCTGGCTGTATATTTGGCTTAGTGAGGGTCCTCAGCTGTGGGCCCCACCTAGTCTAAATATCACCCTTTTCAGCGGTAGGCACAGATATTGCTATAGCCTGTGTATGGCTGAGGACTGTATAATCATTATTTTTTTAAAGTTCCTCAAAAATCACACTTCATATGTGTGTACAGTATATCACTGTAGCTTGTCTATGACTAGTGCACTGTGTTGGAACAACATGGAAAGAATTACTTTAAGTATTATTATTATTATTTTACTTTTACACAATTGAAATCTGGTCTTTATGTAGGTGAATGTACAGCTGAAAGTAGCAGAGCACAAGAAATATGTTCCAACCTATTTGTTCCTTCATTTTCATTCTAGTCTGACTTCGTAGGGATACACAGAAAGCTTTTGCCTTTAGGACGTTTGGCTGAAGAGGCATGCTGTGTAGATGTACGACAGCGGCAACTTTATATATGACTGTTTTCATTTTTCATTTAATTTTCATCCCAATTTAACACCATACACCTACAGTAAAAAAGCACTCTTTTTTCTGGGGGGGGGTCATCTCTAGTGACTTTCGGCTTTTCCCGGTTAGGGGTCACCACAGCGGAACTCCAGTCCGCTGAAGATTGGCAGTGGATTTTTATGATGGCGAGTTGCCAGCCCAACATCCAACCTTCAATGAAGGCACCGCCCATTCACGCTTGCACCTACCTGCATGTCTTTAACATCACTTGACCACGGGGAGGACATGTAGACTCCAAACAGAAGGCGCTCCAGCCAAGAATGGAACAGGAGAACCACTTGTTGTGAGGCTACAATGCTAACCACTGCACCACCATAGTATGGGGGGGGGTTATCTCTAATATATCTTATGTGCCCTCACATGCATTTGAGTCTCACTTTATGGATAATTACTACTCAGTTTTGTGATAACTTCTGTGTTATCTGCCTTGGTCACAAACTGTTTCTTCTTTGAAAGAAAAAAAAACAGTTTCTTTCCTTAGTCATGTTTTTTTATTTATTTTAATTAATTAATTTATTTTTTTGTTAAGGACATCACTGAATCAAAGTTTGTGTGGAAAAACACTGTAAAATATAACTCTGAGCATTTAGAACTACATAGCTTCTGGGAGCTAAGTGGCTTTCAGACCCCCAGCATATTTAAATAATTTCTACTACAGTAATTTCAATGAAGTCTTGGTCAGTTAGGATGTGATGCAAGGATGTAAGAAAAAGCTGAGAAGAGAAAATGCGAGAAAACATAACAATAAGTACTCTGCATAGTATGAGGAGGCAAGGGTGGGAAGCAAACATGGGAGTAGTGAGGTATATGGCATGGTGATGGTAGAGAACATGAGCAGGGACTGACATGGAATACTTTGTCTACGGATCCATGTCATCTAAAGCTGCCCATTTAAAAACTGGTGCTTCTAGGCTTACTGAAAGGGGTGTGCCTACCAGTAGAGGAGGGGTGTGTTTTTATTATGCAGGGGGTGTGGCTTACTTGACAGGAAACTGAAGGACACAAAGGTGGCAACCCTATTTGTGATTGGCTGGTTTGCATATTTAAACTGTAGCTTTTCCATTGTCAACTCATGCAATGATGAATAGACAAAAGTGCTTATTGTGAGTCTTTGTTTTATGTTTTGTATTTTACCTTATTAAATACATATTTTTATCTTCTGCATCCGGTGAATATCCATTTTGAAGTTGTGAGGCTAAAACTGCTTGTCATTGGGGCTGCTAAAATATGTAGATATATCTGAATTGAATCAAATGGAATACTACATGTTTCAGAAGCTCTTGTATGAACATGCCAGTACACATATATTCAAAATAATGAACACATTAGTCAAGACTAAGTTATACATTTTTGTAACTAACAACTGAGCTAGCCCATTTTCTGCCACAGTGCAGTGCTGTTAATTAAACCTGACAATGAGTTGCTGGAATTTAATGCTAGAATATGCTATGCAAAAAAGTATGGTTTGTACAATAATGCAATAAAGAACAAAAGCCACCAGTTCCCCTTCCGGTGATGTAATCTGTAATAATGGAGACAGGAGGGAAATAATTTAATAACTACCTCCAGAATGTCTGACCATTATATATTTACTAGGCAATCAGTACAGAAAATAAAGCTAAGAGCTAATTCTAGGCAAATGCTTCATTCTCAGTGAGTTGTGCAGGAATGCTATCACTGTTATAAACCAGTTTTAAAGTTGTGATGCCCTTATACTGCTAGCATAGCATGTATTTTTTGCAAACAAAACGACTCTATATGTGTACTGGCTATGGCTGTGCTTCCAGTAATGACTTCACAACATTATCTTTTCTGTTGCGGTATATTTCACCCTTCCTACTTGCTGATTATTTTTTTCCATTGCAGAATACCATGGCAACCCAGTACACAGTAGTGGAAATTATTTACTGAAAGACTGCTTTGTCAGCACTTGTCAGCATCTCCATATTGGCTGACTGGCAATTTACAAGGCAGTCGATTCAGCTGTCCAGGTGGCCATAACACCTTTATAATTGAAACTGTTGGCATATAATGGAACACATGAACAGAGCCACTAAAGGCAAAGCTGTAGGCTAGGGTTTGTCAGCACATGGACACCAAACATATTACTCAGCGTTTTAGAGTAACACACATACACATTTGTGTGTGTGTGTGTGTGCTCGTGTTTGTGTGCTGTGTGTTTATTTTTTGAATTGTTGATACAAAATCAAGCTATGAAACTCACAGAATCTAAAGTTCATTGTCAACATGTAGGGTATATTGCCAGAACATAACCTACAGTTCCTCAGACTTTTTTTTGGGAAAATGAAGTTTTTTTTTTCAATAAAGCATTTGTCTTTTCTTCTTTAGTCATCATCATTCTGTAAATATATATGTCATTATTACAGTATGATGCATCACAATTGAGCATTGTCTTTTAGAACAGTGACATCATCACTTGTAGATCATTCATTACTGTCAGGACCCTGGATATATTCGAATCTACAGCCAATCTAAATACAGTAAAATACATTCTTATTTCTTTGGCAAGGTGTACTGGAGTACAGAATGGTGGCAGTGTTTCTTTTTTAATGCAAATACTTAGCAAAGGGTCACATGCACTTTCCCAGCAATTTCAATGGGCTTCCTAAAAGCTGTATTATGGACCTGAATGCACGTCTTGTTCTAAAAAAAAAAAATAAGACTCATCCCACCACATATGCCCCCTCATTCTTTTCCACAGGCTGATTTCTTACAAGCTAGGTTAATTGCGACTTAAATTTGTAAAATTTACATTTGGAAATTTGTCAGGTTTATTCTGATAGACTGCTGGAATATCAGCAGGTGAAATCACATCAGTGAAATACAATAAGAGCAGGTAAGTCCCAACGATGAAATCAAAACCACCAAGAATAATCAGAAAAAAATATGAAGCATGTGACCTTATATAAATTTCTCCACTTCCGCACACATATGGATAGTTTTCATTTTCTGACAGAGAAGGCACTCTAAGGACCAACCAAAAGAACAAATGAATAAGAGAAAAAAATAAAGTTAATATAGTAATCCACAGTTTTATATAATAGCATGGCTGTATTGTTATCATTTAATCGTCACACCAGATATCATTGTAAGGACAACTTCATGGCATACAGGAATTTGTGATAAGGTAAATGAAAATGTATTATTTTGTCTGAAACTGGCAGTTTGCTGTTTCTTACTCTTGTGTTACCACTACAAAGAATGGTTCACACAATTTAAAGCACAGCGGGCAGACTCTCTTGGCTAACTTCCGTCTTCATTATCTGAATTTTACCCGAAAAATTGTAAGCAACTAAACTTTTGAACCAAGAAGGCATACTGTGTTGGTTATACAAGTGTGCGTATGTGTACTGTTGCCCATTTCAGCAGAATATACGTCTCTATTTGAGATTTCTGGATGATATTTTTGTGTTATGGGAGGGGACATAAGACACTGTTGATATGTTTATGTAATATTTAAATGCCATCTACTTCTTTTCTCACCTTTACATACACCTGGGATGATGTCAGAATTGATTATCTTGATGCCACTATTTTTCAAACTAATGACGGGTTTAAATCTAGGATTTATCTAAAAAGTACTTGGTGCAACAGTTATTTGCACTACACTAGTCATCACCCACAGTTTCAGAAAAAAAGCCTTATTAAAGGACAGGCTGTTAGGGTCGCAAGGATGACCTTAGACAAAGATGAATTGGTTGGGGAACTTAACTTCCTTGGTAAGAAGTTTGTAGAAAGGGGGTATCCAAGTGACTTGGTATAGGGGGTGTTAGATGAAATATATAGAGGGTGGGTACCAAATACAAGGCTGTGTTAGGTTAACCATTGAACACTTTGGTGAAAAGAAAAGACGACAACAAATTTCAAAGGGCATGTGTTACTGAATTTAATGCTTTTTCTGATACATTCACTGACATTATAAGAGCCAACTGAAGTATGCTCAAAACTAGCAAAGAGTTATACGAAGTAGTAGGTAGTGGACCCATATTTTCTTTTACAACAGGAAAAAATTTTAAAAGACTTTTTGAACATATGGACAAGTATAACAATACAGTGAAAAAGGCAACTAATCAATGTGGCAACTGTAGTCAGTGTTCACGCATTATTAAGGAGGACAGTGTATGTTTAATTAATGGTATGAACAGTATTGTGAGATTTTGTAAAGGTAACTGTAATACTAAGATGATAGTATATTTGGCTGTGAAAAGTGCCCTGCATTCTATATAGGAAAAATGGAGAGAGCTTTGAAGGATAGAATGTATGAGCACTTTCACGACATTAGGAGTGGGATGGAGACCAGTGCATTGTACAAACACTGCATTGTGTGTTCTTCTTTTACTGGTTTTAAATTTGGTATCATTGTTGTGGTGAAAATCAACCCGGGGGGGGGGGGGTGATGTTAAAAATGTATTGCTTAACAGGGAACTGAAGTGGCAGCTTAGGCTAAAATCTAATATTTTTCCTGGCTTACATGAATATATTACAATTAAGCCAGTACTAACAGCCAAGGCAGTAAAAATTTAAAAATTTAAAAATTTTAACTTTTATGTAGTTCAGCCAGGGTACATTGGAAACACTTTTACCCCTATAGGGTCATATTGTAGGGTTTTGTATACACCTTTCGCTGTATGCATGTTTTTAATAGTGTAATAGATGCATGTGTCTTTAAATTTTAATTGTGACTAATTGAATGGGTTTTAAAAGAAATGTGATTTAAATTTTGTGTTATCTGATGAAGTCTTACTACAAGATGAAAGTGCTAATCTTTGTTGGTATTACAAGATTTGTCTCCATTTGTGGGCCTGGACCTCTATTTTCTGTATTTGCTGAGTTTCTACAGTTAAAAAACACTCTGCAAATGGTGCAACACTTTTATTCCAAAAGATAATCCACAAATACGATAGAGATAACAAAAAAATATAAAAAATAAAAGAATATGTGAAAAAAAATGGATTTAGCGCTCTTTCATCTCATCACATGAGACTTCTTCAGAATCCTCATTTTTGAATTACCAACCATTTGCCAAGTGTTTTTTGTGGGTCCGAAGCAACCATTTGCCGAGTGTTTTTTGTGGGTCTGAAGCACCAGAGGAGGACAGCCTTTATAGTTACCAGACAGCGTTTTTCATTGTTTTTGGAATACTTCCTGACCACAGACTTTTGTGCTTTGAGTTTCTACAGTTTATACTGTTTGCCTTATGTGTATTATTGTTTAGTGGTTCTTCCAGACACTTGGATACGTTTATACATAAAGTCAATATAAACACAGTAGAAGACATTCTAATTAATGTCTCTTGATAAGTGAATAGCATGAAAATCTTGCTATAAATTCTATCATTATTTTCTGGGGTGGTGAGAGACAATGATCATGAAAGGCCCATCTTGCTCTTCCGATAAGAGAAGAGAAAGAGGCAATAGAAAAAAAATATTTACCTGCTGGGGTGAAAACTATGTGTTATGTTTCTAGTTTTGTGTTTATGTTTTGCAGGCAACATGGGTGGTACAGTGATGATATGGCTACTTAATCTGTCATCTCACAACTCTTGATTCATCTGTTTTGTTCACAGCTAGGGTGTCCCCTGGCAGAGTTGGAATGTCCTCCATGTGACTACAAAGGTTTCCACAAGTTGCTCTGGTTTCCTTTCAGAAGCCAGAACAGGTCCCTCCATAAATCTGTATTTTTATAAGTTTTACTTAATGCTTTTTGAAGTGTGCATGATTATAATTTCATGATGAAGATAAGATTTTTTTACAGCAAAGCTTCTTAATGATCATACAGAATTTCTTAATAGTCATGGCATAGATAAGGTAACGAGATACCTTTGCAGTTATTATCTTGAAGTACTGAGTGCGGTAGTGGTGCTGAGGTAGCGTTGTCACCTCACAGCAAGACCTTGTCTCATTCAATTCTCAGCTAGAGCGTCTTCTGCTTGGAGGCATGCGTGAATGGGCGTGCCTTCATTGAAGGTTGTGCGTCAGGGCTGGTAACTCGGCACGTAAAAATCCACTACCAAACATTAGCGGACAGTAGTTCCACTGTGGCTACCCCTAACCGGCATAAGCCGAAACACACAACAACAACTGAGTGCCTTTCAGGAAATCAAGAGATGACATTTATTGCAATGAAATGAGGTAGGCAGCACAAAGATTTATTTACACAAAGTATCAATGTGCCATAGCTACAATAATAATTTTCATTCAAATGAACGAATATTAAAACATTCACACACACACACACACACACACACACACCGGATTACTGGAGTAACAACTGAAAAGTAGAATGACCATATAGCTTTATGCTGCCACATGCCTATAGGACCTATAGCCACATGCATATATACTTCTGGTGTACCTTAGCCTCATTCTATAAAAGGGAATCAAATTGCGGTTCACATTTTATTTCTAATTTTTCCAGTATCAAACTACAGTCAGTGTGAGGAAATAATTGGGAGATTATCTGAACTGAAAGCTCAAGGAACTTTTAATTAAAAAAATGTTTACAGCTATTGCTACAGCAGCAACTTGTCTTTTAACCCTTGGCAAAAGTAGGACATAACCAGTTATATCACTCTATCAATATAAAGCATGTAATTGTCTATGTACTGAACTCTCTTAGCCACCAGAATTCATACAGTAGTTGCTAAGAATACAGCTCGAGGAAATAATACTCATTCAGTGACATTCAGTTTTATAATCTATTTCTGCCTTTCATGGCATGGCTTCCAGACATTGAATGGTATCTATATAAACTCTTGACTGTACTTTTTTCTGTTCTTTTGTGAGAGGGTTATTGGCTCTTTTAAACCCCTTATGTTATAAATGTATCCACATATTGGCAACTGTTTGCCTGGAAATACCTTGTCTTGCTTTCTATACCCCTCCAAACTTCCAAAAGATGCTCCCTTTTGAGATGTCTTTATGCTGACGTTGTTAAAAGACAGGAGAGTTAGCCATATGAGACTATATTATACATGAGTGCCCAAGGGCTCCAGATTATTTGAAGTAAGTAAGCAGGAACTGCCAAGGTCTTTGGCAGAATCCTTTATTGGAGTGTCATCCTCCCTTCATCTTTCAGTCCAAAAAGAATGATGCTAAGAATGATACGGCCTTATTGCAACAACAGCTCACAAAAAAATCAGTACAAGGAAATATTCTGTCCCTTTCCTGCAGAAATGTTGGGATGTGGTTATGACTTATATTTTCATCTGAGGTTAGAGCCATTTCCATGGCAGAAGAAGAATTGAAGACAATACCTCACACCCCCAATTTTCTCATGGCAGTGCACAGTGTCAAATTCCTAATCTCTTTTCCTTCTTCTACTATTTAAGAAAGATACTTTCTACAGCACAAAGAACAAAAAATTATGTATACATTTATTTTATAAACAATCTCAATAAAAACTGTTAAGCTCTTTTCTCGAAAGACTTCGTCAGAACTGTGTTGAATATCAGCCCCAACTGTTTTATTATCGGGGTCTTAAGGAATTAACCAATATTAGTTCTTGTTACCTCAAATTCTCAATTGAGAGAGAAGGAAAGCAGTTGTAGGACAGAACTTAACTGTTTTTATTGAGATTGTTTATAAATTAATGTATACATAATTTAGACTTTTCCATTATTGGGGCAACACTTCTAACGTGCTAGCATGCACACGCAATGATCGCACAGCTGTTAGCCCTGAAGTGTTTTTTTTTTTTTTTGAAATGCTAAAGAAACACTGATTAATGTGCTGCAGTGTTTATCTGGTTCGACAGAAGCAACACGACATCTCAGTGTAGTACACAAGCATAACATGTGCATGCACTATACTCATATGTATGCAACAACATAGCTGATCTAATCTTAGCTTTCTACAACTTTGTACAACTGCACTTCCCCTAAAGTCCATAACTTCTCAACTGTTTGAATCAGAAACACCGTAAGGCTGAGATTAGACTATTATGCATGTTTTTGAAATGAAATATATACACACAGCTTTCTGAGTACAGTCCTCTGATTTTTGGTTCTATATTTTACCCTTCCTTCTTCTAGATTTATTTATTGTATGCATAAATAAAAACATGTTCAACTGTATATACGCATTAATAACGTAAACCATACAGAAAACTGTTATCGACAACTAGACCTTCTGCTCTGAAAATAAATAAATAAATCAATAAATAAATCAATGCCCCTTGTTTTAACTCTCTTCTTTGATTTTAAAGACTAGCACTGTAATTTCTAATGCTGAAAAGCTGAGAGTATGTATATGAAGTATGCATGTAACTACCAAAAATGCAGCACTGTCTTAATGACTGAGACAGCCGTTTGTGACAGCTGGAAATGTTTAAAAAGGTTTGCATCATGGTACATTATATTATCCTCTCACTGTCCAGATTTTTGCAGAATGTCCAGATGTTTGCCTCGTATTTTAGGTCTATTTCTCATAAAATTGTGGTTTTCTGTATGGTTACCACCTGTCACTGTTTATGCCTTGCTGAAAAAAAAAAGTAAAAAACATGGCAAACGTTCTACTAGTTTTCTTAAAGTTTTACTGTTCTCTATTTGAGAATGGAAATCCAAAGACACCAAACTCCAAACATAACTTGCATCAGCAGTCAGAATATAAAACCCCAGCCCGGTACCCACGTTATCATCAGCTGTGCGATCATTGTGGGAGCTTGCTAAGATTCCAAGCGCTCATTAGAAGTGTTGCCCCGGAGATTAAAGATGGCCGCTGTTCTGTGAGCATTCCTAGCCCTTAGCTCCTTAAACCACCCGGGATTAAATTAACCCTGAAGACAAACCAGCACTAAATTCAACAAAATATAATATACCATCTCTGAACAATATCTGATTAACAAAGCTTAAGAGAAAGTGGCTATTTCTTCTCTTAAATTATAAGGATTAATCCTGATTCAGAGAAGCAAGCGCAAGCCATGTGCCTTTGAAATCTCAAATACTGAATGCTAAGCCTGGAAAAAACTTTCAACTACAAGATGTTGAAAGAAGATAAAAATATGAAAACTACCACAACCAAAACTAGGCTTTCTGACCTATTATCTCCTGAAAAGGACTTAACCTCTAAGAGACAAAAGACAACCAAACAAACGGACAGTTATAATTCTAAAGCTGGAAATAAAACTAAACCTGATCAACCAGCAAACTTGGAAGATATTAAATCAGCCTTACTACCCGTTCAACAAGCAATAAAAGATCTATCCCTACAACTACAATCATTTGGTGATGCCCTTAACCAAATAATAAATAGGTTGGAAAAATCTGAATCCAGAATAACTGAAAATGAGGAAAAAATAGACTTTGTAACAAAGAAAACTGACTTCCATGACAAAGAAATCCAAAACATACAAGCTAAAATTATATTTCTTGAAGCAAGGTCCAGAAGGAATAATATTATTCTAAGAGGTATTCCCGAAACTGTAACCCACAATAACCTGATACCAGACATCTGTCAGATAATTAATGTTTTGCTTGAAGAACCTGAAAAAACACAGTAAATAATCGAAAGAGCTCATAGACCATTAAGAGAAACACAAGTCCCATCCAAACCCAGACCAGTTTATGCTAAATTACTAAACTTTCAAGATGTAAACAGAATTTTATTAGTTGCTAAGAAAAAAGGGACGCTCACCTGGAATAATAATGTAATTTCTTTGGCACAGGATCTTCCACTGCAGATAAGGCAAACCAGACAACTTCTTTCCCCTACTGTAAATTCTTAATTGAGAAGAAAATAAAATTTCAAATGAAGTACCCAAACTCGTTAATTTTTTATATGGAGGGAGTCAAATATACAGTTGCTAACTCTAAGGAAGCCAAATAGACTTTTCTATCTGTTTTCAAGAGGATTCCAGTACAAGTAACTGGTGCCAGAGCCATGGCCTAAAGTTAAATGCCAAGAAATGCATAGTCATACCCTTCGGGAAAAACAAGGTTACCCCTAGCTACCATATAGGTGGCAATCCACTGAGCACAGAAGAAGTCATCAGGGATCTGGGGACCCAGGTTGACAGTAGCCTTTCGTTTGACACTCATGTTGCTAAAGTAGTTAGGAAAACCTTCTACATTGCCCACCTGATCATGAAGGGATTCACATCTAGATCAAGGGAGGTCATCGCCCCCCTGTACTCATCACTCATTAGACCTATGATTGAGTACAATGCCCCATTCGGAATGTATCTGACCAGACACCTGCAGCAGCTGGAAAGGCCCCAAAAGTTCCTCACCAAAAGGATAAAGGGTCTCAAAAATATGTCTAATGCTGCCCGACTGAAAGAACTCCAGCTCTATTCAGTCTCATACCGCTTGCTCAGAGGTGACCTGTGCCTGACATATAAGGCCATGTCAAACCCTGATTTGATGAATATGCTTCACCTCAAAAATCTAGATCCCTCAGAACCACAAGGGCGGAGACTTAAACCTTGACACGGTTATTAATAGAACATGCTGGAGGGACAGATTCATCACCCAGAGACTCCCTATGCTGTGGAACAAAATCCCGGTACATGTGAGGCAGAGCACCTCGCTGGCCTTGTTCAAGAGGAATCTTGACCAATGGATGGGGGATCGCAGATATACCCCAGAGATTACTTCAGTGTCACTGCTTGACAGAGGCACAGCAAAATAATAGGCATAGTTTTATTCAAACTAAAGGGGTGGCGAAAGCCAAATAACTATGGGCTAGGCTTATAAATGCCCTTGGGCAGATAGGTTCATAGGTTCATAGGTTCATACTAGGCTAAGAAATATCAATTGCACCTGTTAAAACAAGGAACGACTCTCGATTATTAAAATGAGCTTCCTTGAGCTCTCCTGGGACTGCCTTTGATTTAGAATAACTCCCTAGATCTGTTCAGGCCTTTGCTATTTATTTCCAACTCACGAGGCGCTAAAACAAAGTGTTTTTTCCCATGGGAGGAACCAAAAACAACTGTAATTTTTTAGAGCAGCGGTTTAAATGGCGCTACTTCCTGGGGATCTCGTTCCTCAATTGGGTCCCCCTACTATCTCAAGAGCTCTTGGGAAAGAGCTAAAGTATTCATCATGAAGACAGAATACTTCCTTTTTCAAAAAACGAAAAAAAAAGAAAATGTCAGGTGCTGATAATGGACCTTATGAGTTTTGTTTTACACCTTTTCACTGAAGCACTAAAGACAACGGGAAGCTTACAGGAAGACTTATTGAACTCAGTATGTCCCCTACATATCTCAGCGCTGCAGAAAGAAATGAGTAGAGCCTTTCTAAATGAGTAAATCCTCTTTTCCGTTTCAATTAATTACAGGATGGCATTTTTGGTGCTAAGGCTACCACATTTTGCTCTTTTAGCAATTACTGTCTGTAAAATGCTGTAGATCAATATTATGCTATAGAGCTCATCAAATGAAGCATTGACTGGCATTTTGCTTACGGCAGATTTGCTCCTAGGTTTGGTGCCTTGTGGTGTCCCAAACAGCAAGGAATTTGTTTAAGTGGGGACAAAAAGGGACCATAATGTCAATGTATCACTATCTCCATTGAGTTTGCATGGGTTGTTCCTTAATGAAGGAATTAAAATAGTACCCCCCCCTTTTTTTTTCCAATTACCCCAATAAGGGAAAATGACACTTTTAAGACAAGAAATTATAATAAGTACTACTGTCCATTTTATGAGAACATGGATTTGGGTCTTGTTTGTTGACTGTATTACAAAAAGAAAAATGGGACACCATCCATATCATTATATTTTACAATCTCTTCGAGGTAATCATTACTTTAAGATCTAACTGCTGTTAAGCCTGCTACCTGCAAGAATGCATAGTGAGATTCAAAACTTAAAATGAGAAGTGTAATATCACCCCTCCAAAACACGTACTCAGACTCACTTTGCATTCATTTATTTGTGATTTATATTTTTTCACTTTCTTCCTCTTTGATGTTTTGTAGTTAATAACTTAACAGGAAGAAAGAATATTATTAAAGCAATGAAAAGATATATAAAGAGGGTATAACCTTGTCCAGATATAATGTTATCGTTCTTATTTACCAGTCCTAAAAATACTTTATAATTAGAAACTTAGTAATTTATTAATTATCATTAAGGTCATAAGGTCTAATTGTTTCAATATGTTTACATAAAGGTTAATTTGAGGAGTTTGAGGCCTTAGTAGTAGTGCTTCTTAGGGAACTAGTCTGTTAAGCTTTGTATTGTAATGATAAATGCAGAGAGAGTTAACTTCATATTTTATCCACTTAATAAGACTCAGGATATAAATTTCTTATTGTGTAGCATACCCCACACTGAACTAGCTACTTATCCCCTGCAATATTCCTGGTCCATGGGAATAGTGGTTCGGCACAGGGTTAGGACGGGAATAGTAAGATGCTTTCCAAACTCTTTGCACAAAATTACAAACAAGAATTATCAACTTAAATCATCACACAAGACACATTTTAGCAATATCCCCAGTACATTAAAGGGCTCCAAAATAAACAGAAAAGGAAACTGTTTTTATATCTCACACTACAAGCTAAAGCTAACCTCATACTAATACAAGAAACACATCTTACCCTTGAACAATGGATAGAAATTAACAAAAGACAATGGATAAGACAAATCATAGCTTCAGAAGTTAAAACTAATAGTGCAGGGGTAGTGATAATAATTAAGAACCAATTCCAGGAAAAAATTCTTGAAACCAAAGTGAATAAGGAGGGGAGGTGGTATTATGTAGTTTTTTTCAATCCCTACTCTTCCTAAACCTATACTGTTTTTCAATATATATGCCCCCTGCAACAACCATCACATCTTTTTTACATCACTATATCCCATCCTAAACAGATTCCAAGATTACTATATGGTACTTGGGGGTGACTGGAACACATATCAAAATCCAGACCAAGATAAATCAAGTAGGACCCAAACATACAACAAGCAAGCCTCCTTAGCTCTGAATGAACTCAAACAAGACTTCAAATTATATGATCCTTTTAAATATGGAGATAGTGCAAATAAATCTGGAAAATTCACATTTTACTCTCAATGCCACAAAATGTGATCGAGAATAGATTCCTTTTTAGTCTCGGACATTTTCATCAACTTAGACCCAACAATAAGTATACATACTAGATACCTTTCAGACCATTCCCAAAATACTTTAAATATTAACTGGAACCAAAAGAACTTTACAAGGAACAGAGGCTTTAACTGGTCTTTAATCCCCAATTTGCTCACCAAAAAGGAGGTAATAAATGACATACAATCTATACTAAAAGCAACCCTATCTAACATTTCTAACTCCCAGACACCTTTGGATATTGAATGGGCCACAACTAAAACACAAATTAGAGGAATATTCATTAAAAAAGCAGCTTATTATAAAAAAATGCAACTTAAAGATGAACAGGTTTTAAAAAGTAAAATAGAATCTCTTGAAAACTACTTATTAACCAACCCCAAGGCTCAAACAGAGACTGAACTCTTAAAACTACAAAGAGATCTATACCTCTTACATACTAGTAAATTATCTTTTCATGAAACTAGAATGCTGGCTAACTATGCAAATGAAGTTCAATTACCATCCCAAGCTTTGGCCAGAATTATAGCCCAGACCAAAACCCCTTCCCAAATACCCAAAATATCATATGGAAATAAACACTACACATAAAATGAGGACATTATCAAAACCTTTGAATCAATATATTCTCAGATTTATGGAGAACAAACTTTACTAGCCTCAAAAGAAGATAGAACCTGCTTTCTCCAAAGCCTGACCTTTCCGAAGCTGGATCTAGACCAACAAAAAAAATTAAGCGAACCTATATCAACTAATGAAATAATTTCAACAATACAACAATTGAAAGCACCTGGCCCGGATGGTCTCACTGTTGAATTTTATAAGGCTTTTACCCCCTTGTTAGCTTGAATTCTATTTTATATTTTGAACTATGTAATAAATAACAAAATTAATGATATACACTTTAATGCATCTAAAACTATATTCATACTCAAAGAACAAGCCGACCCTAAAAACCCAGACAGTTATAGACCTATCTCCCTTTTAAATATAGATACAAAAATCTTAACCTCTATCCTTGCTAATAGGTTGAAGAATCTGGCAGGTAATATCATCTCCCCTGAACAATCTGGTTTCACACCATTCAGACAGACAAGTGACAACAAACTGACACTAAATACATTAATATTTTATGCCAGCAAAAGTAATCTAAATATATATATATATATATATATATATATATATATATATATATACACTAATTGATGCTCACAAAGCCTTTGATAGGGTCAATATGGAATTTTTACTTCAAACATTACCATACTTTAATATACCCAATATATTTATCCAGATTATACAAATACTTTATAGTAACTCTTATACATCCTTATTCATTAATAAAACTTGGTCCAATAGAATTCCAATAAAAAATGACACTAGACAAGGATGCCCCTTATCTCCCCTACAGTTTAATCTAGACTTAGAACCACTTTTCTTAAGCATCAAACTAAACACATACCATAGCCCCCCAATAATATACAACCACAAAATATTCCTTTCCGCTTTTGCAGATTACTTGAATATTTACTGCACCACACCAATCTCAGATATACATAAAACATTAGCTGCTATTGATCAATTTTTGTTGATGTCGAATTATAAACTAAACCTCAACAAAACTTACATCTTCTCCTTAAAACCCCCCAAGCCATTTTCACTCCTACCACTACTAGGCGCAATTAAAATAAAAGAATAAATTAAATATTTGGGTATTACATTCTCAAAAAATAATAAAGATCTTTACCAAAATAATATAACCCGAAAATGGCAAAACATTATATATTAGACCTTAAAAGATGGAGCAATCGTAAATTACCATTCTTGGCCAAAGTATCTGTTATTAAAATGAATGTTCTGCCTAGACTACTTTATATATTTATGACATCCCAGATAACCATACCCAACAATTTTTTTAAACAAATGCATACCCTGCTTGCTAAATTTATCTGGGAACCTAAAAAAAACTGGATTTCTTACCCTAAACTCACACTTCCCAAAAGTAAAGGAGGACTAGCCCTTCCAAATTTCGAAACATATTATTTAATTATTAACACAAATAGAGTGTTGAGAATAGCAGAATATAACCTGTCGGATAAAATCTGGGCTCCTTTCTGGGTAATAATATACTACAGATACATCAAGAGTCTAGGTATCAATCCTAGAGGACTACCATTCCTAAACTTTAAACTATTACAATCGTATAAAATAATGGAACCTTTAAAACACTCCATCTTACTAACGCAAAAAACTTTTCAAATCCCTAAACCTGGTACAAGCTATAAAAACACTACAACCCCTTCATAAAAACCCTAACCTTAACATAAACAATCAAACCTTAAGTCTGAACTCCTATCCCTGGTTATTAAATAAAACTATCCAAGATATATACCCATATTTAGACTGCCCATTACAAGAAATGAGGAACTACTTAAACTTTCCCAAATTGTATTTGGTGATTCTGAGACAAGTTAGGGAGCTGTGTTCCAGTTACCTCCAAGACACTGACATATCCAACAATGACATAGAAACCTGTAATCTACTTTAGAAAACTATCCTCTCAACTAAGAAAGCCATCACTAATACTTACGAATTAATGACATTAAATTCCAGAAGGATATACTTCTTTCTGAATATTGGAGGAAGATAGATTCATCCATTGGAAACCATCAAATAGAACAAGCAATCAATCTAACATTAAAGTCCATACCTCTCACAAAATTAGCCTTTACCCAACTCATGATTTACAATAACACATACTTTACACCTGCAATTTTACACAAACTTAACCCCTTGATATCACCATTCTTTCCACATTGTAAAGATCAAACTGACAATTTATTCCATTTGTTCTGGAGCTGTAAATGTGTGTACAAACTCTGGAATTCCCTTAAACTACAACTACAAAAAACTGGTTGTCAAACATCTACACTAACATGGGAATTTACTATATTACATATCCTCCCACACAACTCTCCCAAGAAACAAGTCACTACTCGGATCACTATTTTTCTCCTAATGAAACTGTACATAGCATTTAAATGGCTTAACTCAATTAGTATATCTTGGGTGGGGTTTAGACAGATGGCGATTAAACACTTATTGGCCCACAAAACACTAATTGATAAAAAAGATAAAAATATTAAAATCAGAGAAATATGGGAACAAGCCTATAACATTATACTAGCATAATCCTTTACAAAGACACATTGTAACCTACCAGGAAAGAGAAAATTATGGATAGTTATATATATGATTTATTTCAGAATCCCCCTCTGAAATAAATCATATATATAACTATCCATAATTTTCTCTTCCTTTATCTTTGTGATTTAATTCATAATAGTTCTTACATAATTGTCATAGTTATACATCTGAAGGATAAAAGCATCTATGTACATAGTGTAGATATTATAGTTAATTGACCTATATCTTATTGTATCTATCTTAATACTTATCACTGTATTTTGGTCTTCTGTATTTGTTATATTATGTTTGTTGATTTACATTATTTTAAATGATAAATAAAAATTATTAAAAAAAAAAAAAAAGAAGTGTTGTCCCTATAACGGAAAAGTACCCATAATTTTATGCTCCTTGTGTTTGACTGCTGACACAGCCATTCTTGGGTTCTTAGTTGAACATTGTGCCATGGATAATTTGATTTTTGTGGTACTTTGTGCAGCACCTTCAACACTTTTCTGAAGTAATTTATTTAACAATAGCCTAAGTAAGCGGTTCATTAACGTAGCAGTTTGGGTATAACAGAATGCTTAACATGAGGCTCTGTGTCTCTGACAAAACAGATTTCCTACTGACCTTATCTAAAGTATTTTTCCAGCTATGACTGTGGTTATATTCCATGTTTAGCTTACAACAAGACAATGCTAGCTTTCTTAATAGTTACATGATCATTGCTAATTGTTTTGCTTGAGTGTTCTATCTCACCCCAATGAAAAGGTATGATTAGGTAAAATACATACCTGAGTGCGGTTCTCTGTTGTGTCCCCTTCTCTCATTAACATCAAGCCCAAAGAAAAAAGTAATATACATTATAAATGAAGAAACAAAAAAATTAAAAGAAAACAAAGTTATCTGTATCTGTAATCTGTGCATTTAATCTTAATGCAAGTAACTTAATAAATGGAGCTGAGACTGCAATTCTTTGCATCTGTAAACTGATGTACCTTTTATTCCACATTTTGATCTGTTGCAAATTGATTGAACCCAACAAAAATGCTTTTCTTAGACTATATGTATAAAATAAATTACATTTATTTTTCAAGTCTTCTGTTTATTTATTTGATGTATATGATATTCAGAATCAAGCTAGAAACAAATAATCCTTTTATTTCAAAATATTTGCTTTTCATAATCATGCATCCCCTAGTAAAAATAAATAGTTTTCATTGGCTGATAATATTCTACTGGATCAGGTTGTCTGCAGAAAGCCAGACAACATAGTTCCAAATGCTCAGTCAAAACAAGATGCCCAAGAGAAAAAGCTAAATCAGCTTTTCTAAGGCAGGTAATGTTCCTTTTCCCTAAAGAACATATGCAAGCAACTTAGTCTTTTGTATCCCTGAATTTAACATAATCATCTCCAAGGTCATTTGTCTGCCTTGGGGAAATGGTATAAATCACATGCTGGTTGCAGTGGTAGTCATCTTGTTTTGGATGTTAGTGTCATTCAGCTGTCCTTTTATCATCCTGGTATCTGACCCTTAGGCCAACTATTCAGTTAACAATCATTTATTCTTTATTTTAATTGGATACAGAGTATACCATTCATGTAATACAGATGCAGCGTTTATAAAGACAATGCTAAATTCTTTGATTTTTACTTAAAATGATTATAAAATATAGATTTGTTGGTCAAGTCGCTTGATTCAGAAGGAAGTTAAAAGTTTATCATTTTAACCCATGGATGTTGAAATTATGTTTTCCAGTACAAAAAGTCAGTAATCAAGTAATTTGCCAGGAATTTCTAAGTAAGTTCAATGACAAATTAAATATAGTGGTCTCATTTAAAAACAGACCAGCTTTTCCAGTCAATGTATTATCGATGTCCCATGCGAAACAGCCACAAAACAGACTGCCAGAATGAAACTGCATTTTCAAAATTGTATGAATTGAGTACAGAGCTGTGATTAACTAGGGGGTCCTTTCTGGAGTTAAGAAGCCTGGGCTACAGATGCTGTATTTCCCAAAGGAATGTGTTGCTTAAAAATCCATGAGTAAATTAAAAGGTCCTCCTCATGCAGTGGATAATATTTCTCTCAGAAGGAATACTGTTAGATCAAAGAGATTTTCCCAATATTTTTTTAAAATAATTCATTTTCTTTTTGCTATTTGTGCACATTTTGTGCGCTGATATATATTTTATTGCCATATCCTTAAAGTTTTCCCATGAAATTGCTGAGGGGCTGATCCAATTTTTAGTAATGAAATATTTAAGGAAAGCACAAACTGAGACAAGAACATGACGGCGAATACCTTTGATTTGAATAGGAACAATATTAAGGATCATAGTTTGCCAAGAAAATGTAGTTTTCTCATACCCCATTTTTTCTAATTGAATTCTGAGGGAGCACCAGAGTTTATAGATGGTCTTACAACTCCAGAATATGTGTATTATGTCAACATGAGGGAGAGTGCAGAAAGGACATGTTAAGTTTTTATTACATCCAAATTTTTGTAAAACAACTGTGGAACCGGAATAAGTATAATCCAGCAAATTTTTTTTCTTATACATTTGCATTCCAAGCTGGATCCTTTTTGTACTAGGTACAGTCCAAAATTATTTGATAATGTAAACATTACACTTTACTAATTGTCTTATGTCGTTTTATTTGGAGAGGTCCTCTGACATCCATGATGTAAATATATTGCAAATATGGTGTAAATAGGTTTTTAGGGCATGTATAGTTTACTTTAGGTGGTGTACCCCCAAAATAGTTAATAGTTTATACTTTATATAATAGTATGTTATCTGATTAAAGTTATCCTCCTCTTGGGAGGCCTGATTTCTATTTGTATTATGTTTTTCTGGGGCACCCTAGTGAATGTTTTACCCGTTCAGGAGTAAGGTACTTGTTACAATAACTGCTTGTCTATAAATCAAAACTTGTTGTTAACTGTTTGTATTAATTTAGAATGTACTTTACTTTCTTTTTCTTAGTTTGATGTACCTTACAAGTTCCTTATCTTGTATTTATTTTCATTTCTTTTTTGTATAAGTTTTAAAATTAATAAAAATATTTTTGAAAAAAAAAAAAAAAAAAAAGAATACTGTTGGTCAAGTCAAAACATTCAAGCTCTTTCTAACAGCTTTGATGTGTGACAAGGCAGTATACAAACTTCACACACTTCAGATATCCTTCTTTATTGACAAGTACTTGACAACTTTTGGAAGAGGTGGGGGAATTTTGTGTGCACTACAACAATTGACAAGTCCACAAGTTAGCAGTTGTGCAAAGTTCAGTCCTTCCACTTCCTCTACCTCTTTTCTTACATCCCTGACAGTTCTGATTGAGTACCCCATTTCCATATATGTCCATGGAAAAAGAACAATTAAACGCAATGCCTAACACCCCTCATTTTCTCATGACTGTGAACAGTGCTGAATTCCTTCTCTCTCTATCTCCCTACTACATTACTTTAGATCTGAAGGTAAGTTGTACAGCACCTTCAACACATTGCTGAAATGCTTGTTTATTTAACAGTATCTTAAATGAGTGGTTCATGAACATAGATGCCTATACAGTGTATAACCACCCAATAGGGTCTGCAATATGTATGCATGTGGCATAAATTCTACATACATATGTGCATTTCCTGAAATGGCACACAAAGGAGTTATATGGGAAGTAGGATGATAGAGAACTAAAGTGCTTGAAGGCACATCAGTTTCCCCCTACACAAACACACACACACACGCGCAACTTGTATCTTATTTCTTTACAGATGGCTGAACCTAAACTCCTTTATTATAAAAATGTTTTAATTGCTAGTCTGTTTCTCAACTTAAACTTAAGCAGAAGAAGATGCAATTAAATCCTGCTTCCCAAAAATTCCTCAGTAAGGATTTTAGAGTCTTTCTTGGAGATGCAGGGCAGGCAAGCTTACTTCAGAATACACTATGAGATTCAGAAAGTGACCTTTCCATTCTTTATATCTCACCAGAGTTTAGCACACAAGATGCAAATCATTTCCTAGAAAATGTGATAGATATTACCGAATGCATATAGGTGTGGGTAGAACATGGACTCTACCATCCAACTACTCTAACCAAACCCAAATAAAAGAAAAAAAAAGAAAAAAATCTGCCAATCTCTTCTATTAAAGGATGGGATAGGAGAACTCCTTACTACAAGCCACTAACACCTCCCTAACACTTAAGTGTTACTCCTCTTGGCAGGGATACTCTTCTGTAACAAATGCAATATTTGCATTCTTTGAAATTTATGTGAATTCAGGATTTGAAATCATGTCCATAGCACTCACAGATCATACCACTTTCTGTTTAACCTTATGATGTAATGAACATTATATTAAATGAAGGTAATTCAAATTTTATTTTCTGTCAGTCAAATGAGTGGCCGCGGTGGTGCAGTAGTCAGCATTGTTGCCTCACAGCAAGAGGTTCTCCAGTTAGATTGTCAGATGGGGTGCCTTCAGTGAGGAAGCTGCATGTCCTCCCTGTGGTCATGTGGGTTTCTTCCTGGTGTTCCAGTTTCCTCCTACTTTCCAAAGACGTGCAGTAGGTAGATTGGACACTTTAATTTGGCCATAGATGAAAGTCCATGTGCGAGTGAGTGGTGCAAATGAACTACCACAGCAAGGCTAGTCACCCGGCAGTGTAAACCTTGGCTCAAGATGATTGTCACTGAAAGTGACACCTCGACCTCATCTGTAAAATGGGAAAAAGAGGTTGAGGATGGAGGATGAATGATGGATGGATTTCTGTCAGTCAAATGAAGATATTGTTGGGACTCACAAGTGGAACAAATGCTAAAAGACATTATTGAAGAAGAGACAAAACCCATTATATCCTATTGTGAGCTGTCTGGAAGTTCGTAGTAAGAAGATAAATAAGTAGCGGAATTTTTAATGGAGGTCCTGAAATGCAAAGACACTGACATGCCAACATTTGATTGTTCTTAAAGAACACTTGATTTCTGAAGCCAAAACTAACTTTATTTATTTTGTTTGTCTTTGTTAACCAGAACAGTTGGACTGAGCAAAGCCAATTTTCAGCATAGGCCTGGGGAGATAAGCTCTAGCAGATACATTTATGATACTCATTACAAAATATTTTTTTACAAAGACACATTACATAGATAGTTCTTAAGATACCTAGATAATAACAGGTAATTCTTCTTTAGTGGCACTTTACAAAGATAAGACAGGTATTATTTCTATGATACCATTACATATGATGTTAAATTCCAAGTTTAAAATGTTTATTATGCAAACAGTTGATGTACAATATATGTAAAAAGCAGACATTAGATATGACTTATAAGACATGGGTAAAGAGGGTTAAAGTATAGATATGAGGAATAAATAAAACTAAGGTAAAGATTTTAAAAGACACGAGTAAAGCAGATTATAGTATAGGTGTTAGAAATAAATAAAATTGAGGTAAGGAGTGTGAAACATTATTTGGTAGGTTGATAACGGTTAAAGCTAGAAGAATGAGAGAGGCATTTTATAGCTGATGGGTCAGTGGTGGTGGGCGTAAGAATTCTAGGCTAGATACTGACAGAGGACTGGGTTATAAGAGAGGGGTGGAAAGTATTTAAGAAGATGGAAAAGTAGGAAGATCAGAAAGAAACTGAAATACAAAATGGGGATTAAGATAGGAAGGTGTTTGAGAGTGGTAAAAAGGACTGTTGAGTAGAAGGGGATAGAGGTTATAAAAACATATGGTGTATGACCTTACAAAGGAAAAAGGAGTTACCCAGGTGAGCTTGTGGACATTCACATGTGGTTTAGGTGTAAATTGTAGTGAGGGATTGAAGACAGAAAGTTTTATGATCTGTTTGAGGTTTGTTGGGATGGTGTCCCAGAGTTCAGATATATAATAGGAGTATAGTGCGTTGCCAGTTGAGTTATGAGATTTTGTTTTGAATACTAAGAGTTTATTGGATGAGTGATGGTCTCTACATGGAGGATGGTGCTGGATGGTAGTGCGTTGCCTGTTGAGTTATTAGATTTTGTTGTGATTACTAAGAGTTTATTGGATGAGTGATGGTCTCTACATGGAGGATGGTGCTGCATGGTAGTGTGTTGCCTATTGAGTTATTAGATTTTGTTGTGATTACTAAGAGTTTATTGGATGAGTGACAGTCTCTACATGGAGGATGGTGCTGCATGGTAGTGCATTGCCTGTTGAGTTATTAGATTTTGTTGTGATTACTAAGAGTTTATTGGATGAGTGAAGGTCTCTACGTGGAGGATGGTGCTGCATGGTAACACATTGCTTGTTGAGTTATTAGATTTTGTTGTGATTACTAAGAGTTTATTGGATGAGTGACAGTCTCTACATGGAGGATGGTGCTGCATGGTACTGCGTTGCCTATTGAGTTATTAGATTTTGTTGTAATTAGTAAGAGTTTATTGGATGAGTGAAGGTCTCTATGTGGAGGATGGTGTGGCATGGTAGTGCGTTGCCTGTTGAGTTATTAGATTTTGTTGTGATTACTAAGAGGTTATTGGATGAGTGAGGGTCTCTACATGGAGGATGGTGCTGCATGGTAGCACATTGCCTGTTGAGTTATTAGATTTTGTTGTAATTACTAAGAGTTTATTGGATGAGTAATGGTCTCTACATGGAGGATGGTGCTACATGGTAGTGTGTTGCCTGTTGAGTTATTAGATTTTGTTGTGATTACTAAGAGTTTATTGGATGAGTGATGGTCTCTACATGGAGGATGGTGCTGGATGGTAGTGCGTTGCCTGTTGAGTTATTAGATTTTGTTGTGATTACTAAGAGTTTATTGGATGAGTGACAGTCTCTACATGGAGGATGGTGCTGCATGGTATCTTTTAGTCATGGACATTTTTGTGGTGCATGTATAAGACTGTGTGTAGTAATAAGTTGTGAGTTTCTTAAATAGTTAGGTAGCTCAAGCCATTTTAGAGTTCCACAATGATGAGTCCTATATGTATGGTTTGGTAGCACATTTGGCCACATTATTGTCGCAAGCAGAGAGTGTAGCTTTAAGTGTAGTACTTAGGTTTGCAAATTTAGGTGAGGTATTTGGTAAGGATGGAAGAAAGTAGGTAGATGGTAGTCTTTGTCTTACATTGTCTGTCAAGTAGTGTTTGGTTCTATAGAGGGTACCCGGTTTCTGATGTGCTTTTAATGGTTTGCAATATGTGTTGGTCAGATTTGATGTTATTATTAATTGGGATGTTCAGAAAATGTATTTGCATTATGGTTTACATTTTTCTGTTGTTGGATGAGGTTATTTGGAAAGATTGTTCCATTGTCTAGGAGTGAAGATCATAAATTTTGTTTTCTTAGGATTTAAAAGTAGATTCTTTTAGAAAAGGTATGATAGCAGTGAAAGAATTTTGTATGATGTCCTGAAGTGTTGGCAGGGATGGGGGTTCACATGTAAGGGTGAAGTCATCAGCATATTGAACTATGCTACCAAAGTGGGTGTCAGTATGTAGTTGTTTATAAAAATGGGGACTAAGAGGGGGCCTAATATTGATCCTTGTGGGATGTAAACAGTAACTGTTCGGAATGAGATTTTCCTTTTTCATTTGGCTGCCTGTCAGTCAGAGAGTTATGGAACCATGAGAGAGAGGGCAGGGTGAGACGGTGAGATTAAAGGTCATTAAGGAGATGATAACGGAATGCAGTGGCAAATGCTTTCGGTAAGTCTAAAATAGCAAATATACCAGCTTGTTGTCATTCTTCGGATGGGTCATGATACTGATGGATTTAGGGCAAAGCAGTCATCCTGTTGGAAGTGGGTCTACAGCTGAAGAGGTTGGCTTTAGTTCCAGTAGAAGTTTTCTTACAGTAGAGGTAGAAAAGTGAGGAAGGAGAATAAATGAATACTGCTGATAGAATAGGATGGGGGAGGTGAATTGTTATTATTAATCAGGGGTAGTACTGTCTGTATAAAACGCATTTGAATTGAAATGGTTTTGAGTTAGTGGTGTTAGAAGTAGAAGAAGAGGAAAGCTGGCTTGGCCAGAATGTATTAGTTTGTTTAGTGATCAAGTTGGTATAATAGGTTTGTTTATACAGTTTAAAGTAGTCCTTAGCAAGATTTCTTAGATTCCTAAATGTTTGAAATACATTTTCTGTTCTGCTTTTACACAAGTCTTTTCAGGCTTTATTTCTTTGCAGCATGGTGTTTTATTTTATGTACTTAACTATTGTTTTTAAGGATATTTATAAAAGTCTCCTTAAAGTGTGACACAGTGGCATCATGTGGCATGGATTTTAATATTTTCTAGTCATATTAGTTTAGGGGTATTGATAAAGGCGTCATTGTTAATTTTTTTTTTGTATTCCATATTTAGTTAAGCACTGTAGTTTCTGACCGCATAGATGAGAAGGAGGTCACTTATTGTGTCTGGGAGACATCCGAATGTTTGAATTTTTATTTGGGTTACTGGTAGGGATCCAATCTAAATTTGAGTGTCTGTTAGAATTTTTATCAGTTCTAGTGACGGAGATGATTAGCTTTGTAAAGTCATTTAAGTTACTTGGTTATGAGGGATTCACTTTACTTCAGAAAGTAATCTGTTTATCGCTAGTGCTGTGTCATTAGCTTGGAAGACAAATTAAAACAGGTTCATAGGTGAATACTAGGCTTACTGCCCTAAAGGGCCATTTTAAGCCTAGCCAATAAATGGAGGTCAGAATCAAACCCTGTACCGAATGTCAATGAGAAGAAGACATTAACCATTATGCCAAACCAAGTCTAGGAGTTTTTTTTGTTCCTGTTACTTAAAACTGAGACCAAGGATCTAAGGGGAAGGAAGTAGCTGGTTTAGAAAATGTAAGACTTATGGTCACATGAATGGACAGTGGCCATTTAGGTCAGCTATCCTTAGAGTGTAAATAATAGTCTCTTGGGGTGTGCCATAGCCACTGCCTACCACCTTTTGTACGCTTTTTAACCTGCTAGTCATATTTGTCAAAAATGTCCAAGGCAACAGAGGAAAACTGTTTAGCTGAGTAACTTGGTCAGAGTTCATAGGTTCACAGGAAAGCGCTATTGAAGCTGCCCTTGCAGGCCATTTTAAGCCTAGCTGATTTCCCTTTTTCTAGTCAAAATAACCTATTCCATTTGCTTATAGATTGGCCTTACCCATCTTATGGTCAATAATTATATATTACCCCTAATAAGAATAGCTCGTATCATACTATAGATAGTTTGAGGGGACCCATGCATGGGATAAAGCATTTGGAGTAAATTCTGTTTTCCAACCATAGATTTAAGTTGCACTTGAACATGGATAGGGATGAACTTTGGATGGGGAGTCTGTTCCACACCAGAAGTATCCTCTGCGAGATATACCCATCTCTCCAAACTATTCTGTTAATGTTGCAGAAGAGGTTTAGATCCCTAAATGAGGATTTCTCATACCATTTGACTTTCTGATGTGCAGTAAATCCATCAGTAATGGGTTGCAGGATACCTTGTATGCCAGACACCAGTCACCTATTAGCAGTCTGTATAAACAGACTATAGTGACGGGGCTTCGAACTGTTCCTTGTAGGACATGTTGTTTAGGCCTTGTATCCTTACAGTAAAGCATCACTGTTGATGTTCCAGTTGCTGTATGTGTCTGGACAGATACATGTCAAAGGGGGCAGTATATTCAATGACTGGCATAATGAGGGAGTATATTCAATGACTGGCATAATGAGGGATGAGTAAAGGGAAACAGTGACATCATTAGATCGTGACACAATCCCTTTGTTTATAAGTTGTCCAAAGGGGGCAGTATATTCAAAGACTGGCATAATGAGGGCTAAGTAAAGGGAAACAATGACATCATTAGATTGCAACACAATCCCTTTGTTTATAAGTTGTGCAATATAGAAGGACATTCTTACAGTACAAGACATATGTTGGTCAAAAGTTAGGTCACTGTCCACATAAGTTCACAAATTCTGAATAACTGGGTGAGCTCTTAGGGGCATACAGTCAATGTGGTAGTTCCCTAGGATAGATGACTTGCCATAAGATACAATAATGCAATTTTTGGCATTTAGTTTCAGTCAGTGAGTTTGGCACCAGTTATTTTTTGAGACAAACCTTTCTGCAGGAAGACTAAGTCATTTGGGGATTCAGTGACTGCTCCTAGCTTGCAGTCATCTGCAAATATTTTCAGCCATAGCCCTTTGGTATTGGCCTTTACTTCAGAAAGGTAGGGACCGAACAGGAGTGGTCCCAGCATAAAGCCCTGGGGGACTCCACTGGTAACTGACCTGTTTGTGGAGGTAACTTCCTCCATTTTGAGTATCTGTTTCCTATTTGTGAGCCAGCTGGCAATCCAGTGGGTAACATAGGAGTTTATTCCAAGTTTATTTAGCTTTTCTACTATGCCTGAATGGGGAACTGCGTCAAAAGTTTTGGCCAGGTGGAGTTATGTAGTACAAACTGGTTTGCCTTCCTCATTGTTTTGGTGACCTTTTCAAAAAACAAAAAATCCACCAGCTTGAGTTTGAGTAAGCATGACCTGCCCTTGATGAATCCAAACTGAGATGGTTCCATTGTGTGGAGGTGCGCTATGCTCTGACTGATTAATTCAATGATAAGCCTTTCCATGGCTTCGCATATGAGGCTCGTCACTCTTATTTTTCTGTAATTGCTTGGATCTGTGGAAGCTCTACCCTTATGTATGTAATGGCTGTGGCTGATCTCCATTCACTTGGTACAAATCTTGTACCAAGGGTGTGACTGAACAGTGTTGTTAGGGGTGTGGATAAACCATACTTCATGCTACTTAGGGATATTGTTAGGACATATCAATGTAGTATTTTTAGCTTTTGATTAACACTTTTACAAATTGGTCTTGTGTGATTGCTGGAACTGAGCCAGTTTCAGGTATATCATGAGATACAGATGGAGAGGAGAGGGAAGTATAGTTAGAGCTAAATTTATAGACATATAATTTATATATTTATAAATTTTTTGACTTAATAGATAAAGGGAACTGAAAGGCATCAAACTCTGTCCCTTTGCAACTACCAATAATAATTAAAGTAAAATAATTCACTAACCCATCAGTGCAGAACTGAGTTTATTACCTCAGTCTTCAGTTTAAATGTTATATAAATGGCACGCATGCTTTAGAAAACTGCATTGATGTAAACAGCACATTGACTACACATCCTTTAGGCATGCTGCAATGTTTCAATTAGTTTGATTTATTTTTGCTTCATGGATGGATAACTGAATCAGCATCTTTGAAAAGAAGAATTTGGAAGTGTATAATTAATTCAGCTTTAGTCTATGCCTTGCTCAACAAAACAGTATCAGAATACATTAGCACAGCCCTGTTCAGGAGACTGTGTGTATAGTCTTGCAGTATATGAAAAGTGTAAGTTGCTGTGGTGGGAAATTAGCACATTTCTCATCATACAGATAACAGACAACGTCAAGACATAATTATATGTTACAGCAATACAGTCTGTGTGCAGACAACAGCTGACATTTTGAATTTTGACAGCATAGTAAACCACACAAATCTTTTTTTTTTTTTATAAATTTTCTTGCTTCCCTGCTTCGCCTTCCTTTATTTAGTTTCAGCCCATTATTTCCCTTTCACTGATAACATGGTTACTGATTAGAGTGAGAGCTAACCGGAGGGAGCTGTCATCCAAGTAGGCATGAATGTTGCTATCCCCTGGTTCGCTGTAGACTATTAGCCTTTCTTCAGCCTACTAGTCTGTAATGTCTCACCATTCCTTTGACAAAGACGGTTCCAACAGGCAACCGATGATGTACAGAAGGTCAACATAACAGCTACCCCTCCTTTGCAGCATTACAGGCCAACAAATAGCTTAGTACCTCTCATCACCACCTATCCATTGACATGTTTGAGGGTCTGTGGGAATCCCTGATTAACAAACAGCTGGATGCTTCTGTTAGGCTATAACCCTGGCACTAGCTGGTTGCTATGAACACACACACCTTAGGGGGAACTGCAACATCCTCTTCAGTCACATGTGTGCTGCAATATATATGCCATGTCACTAGTTGTACCAAGGCCACATTCACAAATTCCTGGCCATTTTAGTGGTACCCTAGTCACCACTTGGTCATAATTTGCTGACTGGAGCTGCTTCTTCCTCCCTTTGGGATAAACAGGGAGGCATTGGACACCCATTCTCATTCACCCATTCCTGGCTCTTCTAGAGTTCATTTGTTCATAGGTAAGTACTAGACTAGCTCCCTTGCAGGCAGTTTTAAGCCTAACCAATTTCCCTCAAAGGTGAGAATCAAACCCTGTACCTTGTATCTGTAAGGTAAACACCTTGACCATTATGCTAATGTCTTCCATGTGTGAACTGATACTTGAACATAAGCCATCGAGGTCATAGTCATTGAGGTCATCATCAAGGACTTAGACCTCTTTAACAGAGATACAAAATCAAATATATTTGATTAGTGAATTTAGGGGTGGGTAGTGTCAAGTGATTGCCATAATACCAAGATGGGTTAAGAATTATGCAGGAATTTACTCCCAAATGGATACATTTAATACAGGATGGAGTAAATCTCTGTGTGCTTCCTTCCTTTTATAGGTATTACGACTATTTTGATATAACTATTTTATTTATTTTACATTTGTTGACCGGGATAGTCCGACTGGATGCATGTCCATTTTCAGCGGAGGCCCGGGGAGAAAAGCTCCAAGGGTAAGCAGATACAGCATTACATAATACCAGCATTACATATTACAAACAGACTATTTACAGAGATTACATAAGTAAGCAAGTTAATTCCACAGGTTACAGTTAATCCTGAGCACAAGTCAGGATTAAATTAAATTACACAGTAAACTGGTTAACAGATTTTTACACATTCTAGAGAGAGTTAGCCAGGCTTGATACATTGACATAGCCAGTTAAGTGACAAATGTTGTTTGAGTCTAGTTTTAAATTGACCTAAGGTGAAAAGTAAGGTAATATCAGCTGGAAGAGAGTTCCAGGATCTACTTACATAGTTTGCAAAGAGAGAATCACCGGCTGTGTTATCAATTTTGCTAGTCTGAATTAGTAGTTTGTTAGAGGATCGAAGCGGTCTCTGATTGTTATAGGGGGTGATAATATTTTTAAGTGCAGGAGTATTGTCTGGATTACAGAGGATTTTATAGGCCATAATCAGTTGGTTATATTGGATTAGGCTGGGTAGTTCAAGCCACCCAAGCTGACTTAGATTGATCCAATGATGTGTCCTAAAAGGCAGCCCAGTGGCAAACCTGGCAATGTGGTTGTAGCAAATTGAGAGTTTGTTAAGG
Source organism: Protopterus annectens (assembly GCF_019279795.1). NCBI lineage: Eukaryota > Metazoa > Chordata > Ceratodontiformes > Protopteridae > Protopterus > Protopterus annectens. The sequence continues at coordinate 214,148,918 of NC_056747.1, read as the reverse complement.
ACAGTCTTGTTTAAATTCGAGAGTAGAGGGGATGCATACAGAAGGGTTGAAAGAAGGTGAGAGTGAGCTATGGCAATTTTAGCTGGAGGGGTTAGGAAGGCTTTTATTCTGTAAAGTGACCCTAGTTTTTTATTGATGGTTTTGATAGTTTGGTTAACATGTAGGTCAAATTTTAGATTATTGTCTATGATGACACCTAATAGTTTTGTAGATGGGTCAGGGGAGATTATTGTGCCATCATTTGATTTTATGGTAAAGGTGAAAGCGGTAGACCTACGTGTTGGTGAAAATAACAGCATTTTAGTTTTTTTGGGATTTAGGATCAGACAATGTTCAGAAAGCCAGTTTTCTATTGTATTAAAGGTGGTCTGGGTAGCTGACCATAACTCTACTGGACATGTGGCTGAGCAAATCAGAGTAGAGTCATCAGCATATTGTATACAGCTGACTTTTGGGATGACAGTATAAAGGTCGTTAATGAAGATGGAGAACAGCAAGGGCCCTAGTATAGAGCCTTGTGGTACTCCAAGGGTGTTAGGTAGAAGGTTAGAGAGTTTGTTCTGCCAGAGCCTGTCAACCATTCAGGTAGGATTGAAACCACTGGAGGGCTCCAGTATCTAGACATAATGTTTGCAGGGTGTGGATTAAAAGTTGGTGATCAACCATATCGAATGCCTTGGAAAGATCCAAAAAGAGGGCTGAGGATATATAATTATTGTTGCGATTATGGTTTATGGTGTTAGTAAAGGCTAGGAGGGCTGAAGTAGTGCTGTGATGAGGACGGAAGCCATGCTAAGTGTCTGCCATAAGGCGATTTTGGATTAGGTGGTGCATGAGTTGTCTATGAATACATTTTTCCATAATCTTTGCAAGTGGAGAGAGTATAGCTCTCGGCCTATAATTGGATAATTCAGTAAAGCTGCCTCCTTTGTGAAGTGGGATTACATAGGATATTTTCTAGATGGTGGGAATTTTAGCTTCTACTATGGTTCGATTGATTAGTATTGAGATGGGGTAAGCAATAGCATCAGCTGATTTTTGTAGGTACTCGGCAGGGAGTTGATCAGCAGAAAGTGTAGTGGGTTTTAATTTTTTGATCAAGGTACGGATAAGTGAAGTGGTGACTGGTTGGAAGCTGAACGTGAGTAGGTTTCTAGGTTTGCTACTTTCAGGACCAGGGGAGCTAGGAGGTAGTTGGCTAGCTAGGGCTTGAATTGTCTCAGTAAAGAATTGGTTAAAACTATCAGAAACATCTTCAGGGGTGTTATCAATAGTAGTAGCAGGGATTGGGGTTGAAGTTTGTCCAGGATGTAGTAGATTATTTAAACCTGCCCAAAACTTCTGTGGGTTATTTTGATTTACTGTCTGTAAATTACAGTAGTATTGTTTTTTGTCTTGTAAAATTGATTTTTTGGTTTCGTTCCTGGATTGCCTGTATTTAATGTGATCTTGAGGGTCTTTAGAAGAACGCCATAAAGCCCATGCTTTGTTTCTAAGGGTAATTTTGAGTTTAGACTCTATAGAAAGCCATGGTGCAGTTTTTGCCTTGGTTCCCTTTGAACGAACAGGTGCATGCAAATCAAGGATCTCAAGGAATTTGTTGTTAAAGTATGCTACTGCTTTCTCTAAGGGGAGGTGTTTTAGAATAGACCAATTACATGAGTTTAGTTCTTGTTGGAATTTGGCAGGGTCAGAGTTTTTATTGTTTCTAACCTTTCTGAGTAAGGGTTGTTGGGAATTAATGGTTTTGTGCTTAATTACATATGTGAGAAGGTGATCACTTAGGCCATTAAGGAGGGTACCAGAGGTGTACAGTTGGGGGTGACTGTTTATGAGTACCCAGTCAAGTATACTTTCTTTTTGGTTGGGTTTTCCTATCCTGGTAGGGGTGGATATGATCTGCATAAATGCATGCAGGTTAATATGAGTGGTTGGGGATTCTGAGGAACAGGTGCCCCAGTCTATGTTAAAGTCTCCAAGTAGTAGGGTTTCTTGGGGATAATGACATGATAGCCAGTGCAGGATATCTTCAAATGTAGATATATTGTTACCTGGGGGAATGTACATACAGACGATATTAATGCATTTATTTTTATTAAGTTGCAATTTGGTGGCAAGAATCTCTGAGTTATTAATCTGAAGAGGTTGTATTACATCTATGGTGACATTCAACTCAGATTTATAGAGTACAGCTACCCCACCCCCTTCCTCGAAGCATGTTCCAGCCTGTGTATGTTGTACCCAGGTGGTAACACTTCATTGTCTTTAGTGTTAGGTTTTACAAACGTTTATATCTTAAATTTGACTTTCTTTTTGAGCTGCATGTGAACTGAGCGTATAGATTTTATTGCATCATCTCAAGTGTATGTAGTACACTTCAGTGTTTGCATGACTTCAGAAAATTGGATATGATGTATATTTTAAGTTTAAGTGGCACTCGTAAGCAAAACAAGAACGTGTCCCATTCTTTTTTCTCACATTTTTGACATGAATTACAGGGTGCAGATGACTGCGGATACAGTTTCAACGTATGTTGGGGGACAGCACCTGTTAGTATTGAGCTTTATGATTACAGCAAAATAAATCTGTTACTAAAGTGATCAGTGCAAGAAATAATTATATAAAGTGCTTCATTTATTTTTAAACAGAGCTGTGCAAGTACTTGGTATGATAACAGAACTTTTACAAAGAGGAGAGGGGGTGGTATCAGTAAACAGATTGTGAAGTCTAATGAGAATAAAGGTAGATGAATATACAAATATTACAACTGCAGCATGAGTTATATTATTTATATAGCTTTTTGTATTATTTGAACTGCATTTTACATTGATAAAAGACTGAAAATGTTGCAATATAAAATTAAAAAGCGTTGGCATGATATTAAAAAGTAGACTACAGAGAGTACAGTGCTCTTTAGAGGCATACAAAACAAGGAGGCATTTTTAAGAAGTGTTTTTTTTACCGTAGAGAAAGCAATAGAAAGTGGCAGGAGCAACGGCATGGATTTTATTTTTCAGAAGAAAAGAATTAAAGTTGCACTTCCAGTTCAAAGCAAATAGCTCTCCAGAGCTTAACAAATATGTTAGTATCAAACCTGAGTTGCAAGTAAAGGGAGTTAAAATAATCCTTCTACATACTGGTTTATTTTAAATGTGTTATTTATTACCCATATGTTTTATCTGCTTTCTCATGCATTGTGTTACTTAAATTTCAAAAGGAGCTAATGATTGCTTTGAGTTTACTACTTGAGTTTGATTAAGTTATTACTGAATTTTAATATTTAAAAGATTTCTGTTGGAAATGTGGTAGGCATATGAAGTATTTATGTTACTAGAGGATTAATGTATTAACTTCCCTAATTTTTAATAAATGTCCCAACTGGAATTTTTGTCTCTTTTTTTTTTTTTTTTTTTTTTTTTTTTATTTTTATTCTGTCAGTGATGACTCATATCCGTAATTTATTGACTATGGTTCATTTGTTTGTTTACATTTTCTTTTCTAAGCTTCAAAATATTTGTTGATGAATATGCAATGCGTCCAATTTCACCTCTATAGCCCAAATCTTTACTTTTATCTATTCTGACCTGTAGTCTTATTTTTTTATTTAACTGTATTATTTACTTAATGATTTGTGTTATGTGCTTATTTCTTCATACATTCATTCATATATTTCGTACATAAGGTCCAAATGAGAAAAATTGCAGTTACAGTGCTGCACTGAGAAGAGAAGTTATGAAATGGGAAATACCAAAAAGCAAACTCACATACAAATAAGGGGAAAAAAGAGAAAAGATTAAATCCTGTTTGAACACGTAATGCTGAGTCGTGTGAGTTATCATCATGTTTTATGCCAGTATTTACAATATATCCAGTATGTGCATTTTACTAGTTTTTAGTGCTGGAAGAATGAGTGGGTCGCATAGCAGGAAAATAGCACAAATAATAAACATTCTAGACTGGGCTAAGGTGATAATAGTGATTAAGATATTACTGAGATTGTAAAAGGAGTTGGGAAAAGCAGGTATATACCATTACAGTACTAGCAAATAAGATTGTATTAAGGTAAAGTAATGGTTTTATGAGAGTTGCCAGAGGATTCAGTAATATTCAGAAATATCCCCCACCCCCAGGAGCTGTGACCAGAAGGAACTGCTTCCTTAATGTGGTTATATGCAATTAAAAGATGTGTTAGCCACAATGAGGAAATATCCCCACCCCAGGAGCTGTGACCAGAAGGAACTGCTTCCTTAATGTGGTTATATGCAATTAAAAGATGTGTTAGCCACAATGAGGAAATATCCCCCACCCCCAGGAGCTGTGACCAGAAGGAACTGCTTCCTTAATGTGGTTATATGCAATTAAAAGATGTGTTAGCCACAATGAGGAAATATCCCCCACCCCCAGGAGCTGTAACCAGAAGGAACTGCTTCCTTAATGTGGTTATATGCAATTAAAAGATGTGTTAGCCACAACGAGGAAATATACCCCACCCCCAGGAGCTGTGACCAGAAGGAACTGCTTCCTTAATGTGGTTATATGCAATTAAAAGATGTGTTAGCCACAATGAGGAAATATCCCCCACCCCCAGGAGCTGTGACCAGAAGGAACTGCTTCCTTAATGTGGTTATATGCAATTAAAAGATGTGTTAGCCACAATGAGGAAATATCCCCCACCCCCAGGAGCTGTGACCAGAAGGAACTGCTTCCTTAATGTGGTTATATGCAATTAAAAGATATGTTAGCCACAATGAGGAAAGGTCTCATTATCTCTCAACCTCCCGTAGCTGTTGCAAGTACAAATCAGCACTTTCTGATGGTAGTCAACAGTGGTAACCCATTGCTTCATTCACACTGGCACGAGCACCCCCCCCCCGTCACTCACTCTCACACATACACTGACACACATCTTACCTGTCCCTACTTTCACATACAGTCCCTGGTGTCTCGTCTTATTTTTAACCCTATGGTCATAAATCACAGGTCCTTAAAGTCAGTGAATAATGCCGGACGTTAGAGTTTCATTCTTATTCGTAAAGCGCATCATGATGCTAGGCATGTTACCTGTTAACCTTTTAAGAGAGTCAAAGCAACAGCTTAAAAATTTGCCCCGGTGTCATTTAGCCTTTCTTTTGTGTTTGTCCTGACCCCTCCCTGCCTGATTTTACAGAATGCTGTTGCCTCTTACAAGTTCCCTTACACTCACAACGTGTGTACCATTCCAATCACTGAACAACGAAAGACATTACAGTTTCATACTTAAAGTTATGTAAAAAACGTGCTATAAAATTAACTCATCAGTCACTGTAAAGAGTTAAGGATGCTGCTCAGTGTTTCATGGGTGCAGACACTTGGAAACTTCCTCATTTTTACTTGAACATTTGTTTTTCTAATACCTAAGGAATAGGTAAGGACTGTCCCTGACATCTAGTGGTGGTGCAGGGCTCTATCTGCACGATATAGAGTGATCCCTGGTATCTAGTGTCCCATGTCTTGAGAGCTGAAAAATATTCTTTTGTATTTTATACCACCTTTAAGACATGCTATGATGAGTTATTATGGGTTTCTAGAGTTCCTCCCACCCTTTCTCTTCAATGCTGTTTTGCCTTTAGAGTATCCATTGTGTCAAGTGTTCCCCATATCCAAATATTCAAAGATTTGATCGTTAGTCTATTGGAAAGTAGAGGTATGATAGCCCCCTCACGCACACATTCACACATACACACAAAATCCCACCCACCTGATCACACACACACCACACACACACACACACACACACACACACACACACACACACACACACACACACACACACACACACTTCTATATACAATCACATATGCAGCCATGCACATACACAAATACACACACACTCCAATAATCCTTGTCTACTAGACTCCCAAAGCTTACCTCTAACATGACTGGTGTACTCAAGCTTTTAGGTATATTCATTAAGCCAAGGAAGCTTATACAGGTGAGCGATTCTCTGAATAATTGCTTGCCTGTATAAATGCCTTACCACAGGCATTTATCATGGCAGAACACATGGCTAATTAGCATAAGCCACTCCCAAGAAATCCTCATTAGGAGATGTGGTAAGTTGTAGAAACAGCCCACCATGGAACTGCACTACAAAGTTGTGCATCACCATGGTGGGGCTGTCTCTATATCTGAAATGATTACAGTGAGTTGTGCACCAGCATACACCTTGCAGTAATGCTTCTCAATATAGTCCATGCTCAGCAGTTTAACAAAGAGATTATTAGCAGAACTAGAATAAGAACATGAGAGTAATAGAAAGTGTAGAAAAGAAGTTTGTTTGTTTGTGTCTTTCGGCTTTTCCCGGTTAGGGGTCGCCACAGCGGAACTCCGGTCCGCTAATGATTGGTAGTTGATTTTTACGTGCTGAGTTACCAGCTGTGACGCACAACCTTCAACGAAGGTACGCCCATTCATGCATGTCTCCGTGCAGAAGACGCTCTAGCTGAGAATCCAACCGGATAGCGTCTTACTGTGAGGCGACAATGCTACCGCAGCACCACCACTGCGGAAAGTGTAGAAAAGAAGTGAGATGCTTAAAAAGAGGAGGAAACATCTTTTTATTGTTTCAACCATTGCTTTGGTGTTACTAGTAATAATATTTATGCCACCTGTTTACACTAACTAGGTGAACTGTATCACCCACTTCATATAAATCAAATATGATGGGACTTAGAGGGTATATGTGCTTTATCCCCTATTTATATTACCTCAATTGTTTGTGTCTCCATTCTACATTACACACAGTAAAAGTGTCTTATTGCAAATGGTCAGGTTTCCTGTATTCAGTTCTCTTATAAACAAACATGAAATATCAGATTGCCAAATGGATGAATACCGATATTTTTGACTACAGTTTTATATGAAAAAAAATCATTAGAGATATTCTGACGCTGTCTACAGTTTTTTAAATGCTTTTGTAGTGGAGCATGTCTGACATAGTCTCATACTATTGCTATTTTAATATTCCTACTCTCAGGTTATAATGCTTTGGTGAATGCAAGATACTGTTTTTCCTAACAACACAAATATTAGCCTTCCTCTGTGTGAGATCAGAATAATAAAGGTATGGGGGGGGGGAGGGGGGTCTAAAGGGTATAACCACTCTCATAAAAATTGCAAGGGAGCTTGTTCCCTGGGAAAACCATAACAAAAAATAATGCAAGTTTCTTTTAAAATATATGCTGTTAATGTATATGCTGTAGTCTCTTGTAATAGTTTGTGGGTCATGGATTTTAGAAAAATCACACCATCTGTTCATTCCTTCCACTGAGTTACCCAAATGACACGATAATGCTTCATAAGTTGTTGCAAAATTGATTTTTGTTAAATTTGGTGTTCTAGTTCTTTTCATGACAGAGATAATAAATTGTAAGCTAATCATTTTCCACGTACCCCCAAAATATTCTCCATTTATTTTTTAATACTAGTTATGACATTTTTCTTCAATACCATGTATCTATAAAACTCTACATATGCTTTCATTCCAGATGTTATCAAAAATTCTGTTTATATACAAGTTAAAGGATGTGCCTTGTTCTGCCCTATATTTTTACTGCTTCTTTTTTTTAAATTAAATATTTTTTCTAACACCCATGCCTTTAGATACGAAACTGATTGCTTTCTTCACTTTTATACTAATGTCTTTGCCTGTGTTATTTATATTTCATTTATTTTACCCTTCCTTCATTTATTTTTTTACTTAGTGTCACTAATAGGTATGTTTTTCTCAAATTTCTTTCTTTCTAAACCTCTTAATTTATCATGTATTTTATTTAGCACAAACAAGTTGTTGCTCCTCAGTCCTTGAACAAATGTTTTCTTCATTCTTCAAAATGGTTACTTCTCCATTTTGCTTTTACTAAGAAGTTCGCCTCCGATACAATATTTCTAATTCATTCTATGTTTTTACAAGTAATACAATTGTCTTTGTAAAATATCTTTCCTCTTAGGTTCATAGGTGTGTACTAGGCTAATGGCCTGGAGCCTTTATAAGCCTAACCCATAGGATTACCCTGGCATTGTGCCACCCGTCCTTAGTTCCCAGTGCCCCTGTCGAGTAGAGCCACTGGACTGATCCCCGGGGTGAATTTTTTATTTCCCATCCACTCATCAAGATTTCTCTTGAGGAAGGCCAGTGAGGTGCTCTGATTGACATGTATGGAAGTCTATTCCATAGCATGGGCAGTCTCTGGGTTATGAACCTGTCCCTCCAGCATGTTCTACTGATTGTGGTAATGAGGTTGAGGTCTCTGGAGTGTGTGGTGTGGAGGGATTGGGATTTCTTTACATGTAGCATTTCTAACAGAGCTGGGTTAGACATGGCTTTGTAAGTCAAGCAGAGACGATATGAGACATAGAATAGTTGCAGTTTTTTGAGTCTGTCCATATAGGGCAAGTGTTTAAGGCCTAGGATCCTCTTTGTGAGGTACTTTTGCAGCCTCTCCAGTTGTTGCATGTGTCTAGTGAGGTACATGCCAAATGGGGCATTGTACTTGATGACTGGCCTAATGAGGGAAGAGTAGAGGGGGACAATGATCACTTTCTTCCTGGATGCAAAACCCTTAGTAATGAGATGTGCTACACAGAAGGACTTTCTGACCACATTGGCAATGTAGTGGCCAAAAGAGAGGTTGCTGTCAACCTGTGTTCCCAGTTCTCGTATAACGCCTTCTGTGTTCAGTGGACTACCATCGATGTGGTAATTCATGAGAACCAGGTTTTCCCAAAGGGGATGATGACACATTTTTTGGCATTGAGCTTAAGGCCATTGTACTGACACCAGTTATCGGTCTCATTGATGCATTTCTGTAGGATCTCAACGTCACTTGGGGAGTTAATAATAGCTCCCAACTTGCAATCATTTGCGAACTTTGTCAGCCAGTGTTCCTTCTTGTTGGCCTGGACTTCAGCGAAGTAGATATCAAACAGGAGAGGACCCAAGACAGAACCCTGTGGGACTCCACTTGTGACTGGTCGGCAGTCTGACTTGGAGTCAGCTGCTTTCACACTGTGGGTTCTATCTGTGAGCCAGTTTGCAACCCACCTAGTGATATAGGGGTTAATGCCTGGCTTAGTGAGTTTTTCTATGATTCCTGAGTGGGGAATGGTATCAAAGGCCTTGGCCAAATCAAGGTTGGCTGTATGAACCACCTTGACTTCATCCACAGCTCTGGTGACTGACTCAAAGAAGACGACAAAGTTGAGCAAGCATGATCTACCCTTCACAAAACTAAACTGTGTGGGATCAAGATTTTGGAGATTCCCTATATCCTTGTTTATTAGGTCCATGATGATGCGTTCCATAGCTTTGCATATCAGGCTCATCAAGCTAATGGGGCAGTAGTTCCCAGGGTCTGTAGTCACTCCTCCTTTGTGGAGAAGGATGACTGCAGCAGTGCACCATTCGGTAGGGACAAAGCCTGAGGTGAGACTGTGATTGAACAGGGGACACAGGTGAGGCCCCAGTTTACTCTGTAGTTCATGTAGAACACAGCCAGGGATATTGTCAGGTCCCACAGAGGCTGTATTCCTGGCCTTGTACAGTGCTGTTTTAACCTGGGCAGCAGTAATATTGGGTGCCTGAAAATCTACTGGTATTGTGATTGGTCCTTGGGGGGGTAAAGTAGTCCCATAGAGGCTGTATTCCTGGCCTTGTACAGTGCTGTTTTAACCTGGGCAGCAGTAATATTGGGTGCCTGAAAATCTACTGGTATTGTGATTGGTCCTTGGGGTGTAAAGTTGGCACTGAATCTGTTGGCAAGTATATTGGCAATATCTGTTGGCTCGGTATAGGAGGTGGCATTGTGCAGTAGCTCAGAGCAAATCTGGGTATTGCCGTGGAGAGTCTTTACATAACTGTAGAAGGCCTTGTGGTTGTCTTTACTATCTGCTGCAATTCTGTTTTCATAGCTAGCTTTAGAGAATTTGATGAGGGATCTCAACTTTTTGTTGAGGCTGATAAGGGAGTTTTTCCAGTCTTGGGACTTCAACTTATTCCACATCAGTTTCCTCCTTCTGTTGTAGAGTTTGTTTATGGCAGAGGACCAACAGATTGGCCTCCTTTTTTTGGAGGAGAGCATTTTGGTTCTATTGGGTATGGCGAGATCCATGCATTTGTGTACATGTTCGTACAGTGCATTTGTGTATGATTTGGTGGTCATGCAACTATTCTCCATTTGCTTGGGTGGTGTGAAGTTAGCCACCTCTGTTTTTAGGAGCCCAAAATTAGCTTTGGAGAAGTTTTTCATGGTAATTACCTTTGCGGGGGCATGGGGGGTAGGAGGGATGTGGATTTCCAAGGTGATTAGTTTGTGGTCGGATCTAACCATGGAGGGAGTTGACTACTGGTGTAGAGCAAGGGTTGCCTATATTAGTAATGACCAGGTCAAGGATGTTGCTATCTCTAGTGGGGGTAAGAATGAGCTTGTCCAGGCCATTGGAATTAAAGAATTCCAAGAAACGTTGGGCAAGTGTATTAGTACAGGAGTAGTTTTCCTAGTTAATGGAGGAGTAGTTGAAGTCAACCAGTATGAGAGTGTTAGGTTGGACCCTAATATTCTCCAGGGTGCTTAGGAATGTGGAATTTGAATCTTGGGACATAGTTGGGGACCTATAGCTTGCTACGACCTGAATCTCTGTCTTACCCAGTGTTAGCTGCCCCTGAAGTGTCTCTGATGCATTATGTTGGGCTACCAGTCTGGAGGTGTGTGCATCCTTTATGAATATGGAAACACCACTGCCTTTGGAGCTTTGGTCCAAGTTCTGGGGCTGAAAGGTGTGGAATGAGTTATAGCCTGGTAGTGCATGGGTGCTTTCTGCTGCCTTGAACCAGGTCTCTGTTACAACCCACATGTCAATGTTCTCCATTTTAAAGAGTGCTTCGAGTGAGTGCATTTTGAGATTTAGACTTCTAGTGTTGAGCAGCATGACCCTCAGAGTGCATTTGTTTGTAGCTGTTACGGTGGTAATTTGGTCTTTGGAACACCACCTAAAAAAGGCACTATAGGGGTGGGAAGAGCCTTAGCCAATATCCAGAAGCCCAGGGGTGACAGATGCAGGTCATCTCTGGCAAAGTATTGAGGTCAATCAATCATGTCATCCCAGGCAGATACTGGATCCTCTTAGAATGACACCAGAAACTTAGCCAATTGTTGAAATCAATCATTTTCTGCTTGTACTGTGGCATAATTCTGGGTGATATTAGGATGCTGCTCAGGGCTAGGGTCATATCTGCCTGGGCTACATAATCCGAGAGCTCCTTCGTGTCTCTTTTCATGTAGTCCAGGGAGGTACGTATCAGGTCATTCACACCCACATGTACAATGACAGAGTCATATTTGTACCTGTTGTTGAGGGACCTGAGTGCGTGCGTTATGTGGTGGATCCTGGTGCTTGACAGGCAGCTGACTGTTACTTTCTCCTTATTCAACCTAGTAAGTGGGACATCAGTGTGCCTCACTATCGAGTCTCCTATGACTAGTGTGTTGGGCATGCTGTTTTGCCTTAGGGGCTTTGGTTGAGTGGCACACTGTTTAGGGAAGTTATGTGTCTCATGATTAGTGTTGTATTGTGGTGGTCGAGTGCATTTCTGCCTTGGAGGTCTCTGCTGTTTGGATAGACTTTTATTGAGAGCCTCCGCAAAGGTGAGTGTGTAGTTTGTGTTTTTATGTGAAGGCAGTGCTGGGGTGTGTTCTGGAGGACTATGTGCTCCATGTGGTGTGGTGCAAGTGTTGACCTTCTCCTCTTGACCAGCTATTCTGGTCTTGGCTGGAGAGTGAATGGCTTCCAATTTGCATATATACTGTAAGTGCATTTCTCGCAAGTCTGAGTGTTGGGAGGTAAGAGGAGAGGGTTGTCAGTGTACATGAGGCAGTTGCTACATTGCCTCAGGATACCCAAGTTCACCAGGTTAATAGGAGAAAGCAGAGGGAACTGATCTTTAGACATGTCTAGAGGGGTGGTCATTAATATTAAGTACTGGAGCTGTTTCCTGGTAGAACATTTAGTGCTGGTAGCACTTTTGAGTGCTACAATATTTGCTACAAGAAGTCTGATAAAGTGCTAGACTAATAAGCTAGGAAAAGTGCAGGAGAGGAGAGACCTAGCAGATCTAAGGGAAAAATTGAAAAGCAGACTTTGGCACCACTCAGAAGCTTACAAACAGTCCTGGATACAGCAAATCTGTATCTGGACTAGACTAGTTACAGACAAGGAGGGAAACAGGCACAAACACGGGCTTTTAAACCAGAAAGTTGAAAGAGATGGAAAAACTGCCCAAACGGCCAATAAACTACAGTTTCTGGGCCAGGAACCACTCCTCTTGTGATAGATTGGATACCTGGTGTTTACCACTCCCACAAGTACCACAAGGCCTTAGGCTTCCTTCCTCTACTGCATTATAAACATATTTTATACATTCTGCATACCTTTCTTGACTGACTCTTCTATGTATGTATACATGTATGTATGCATGTATCTATCTTTCACCAAGGTGGACTACAAAGCCTATGACCTGTGACCCTAGGTAATATCAGATATTATTTTTAAATCTTAAGACATTCTGTCTTATTTTCTCTATTGTCCACTATAACAACTAACTTTCATAAAAACATCTCATTCCTAAAACATCTTTCACTTCAAACATCCATCAAACAGGCAAAAAGTGACTCTCCTTAGTGAAATATGGCACACTTTATTAAAATGTAAAGTTTTTCATTCTTATACAAAGCTGGACTTCATCTTCTGATTTTGGGGAGTTAGGAATGGTCATTGTCAACTATCTTTGCTTGTAGTACTGGAGCTTGAAGCTGTCTTTGACAAGAAAGATGACAGAACTATGCGACCAGATGCATGCACTTTGATGGGGTATATTGTATCCTAATTCTGATGAGCTCCATTGCCCAAGACCTGGTTGAGGCCCATGACTGGGGATTGGAGGTTGTGGCCACCATGTGAAGTGACATGAGTACAACTACAGAAACCTGTTTGCACAGCCTGATGTGCTGATGAGGCATCCCGGCTGTTAAGCAGGAAGAGTGCCAACCACTTGGATGATGTCCACAGCTGAAAGTGGCAGGCTGTGCCCACAGGCAACAGTGGTGCCATCTTAACAATGACCTCTGTAGAGTGACAAGGGTGAGTGAGTGGCCATCTTCCTTACATTCAGTCCTTCCACAGCCATGGAATGCATAGTGTATATAGTCAGACCAGATGCCAGTTGCAAGGTATGTCATGGAGGCACCAACAGCTGTAACAGTCACCACAAATGACAGTGGGTGCGCTATGTGCTTATTCTCTGTGTCACTGTGCATATTGTCCCATAAACCAAATAGCATACTGACCACCTTGGAAATGCTGGCTGTGACAGCCATCTATACCCACTGACCTGCATATCTGCAGGTTAATGTTGAGAGTCAAAAATAGGAATCATGACAAAACATCCCCCACAACTGTGTATCTGATACAGTGGGTACATGCACCTCAGAGGTGGTCCACATTTCAGATATGGTATGCTGTGAAGGAGAGGTGTAGTCCATGAGCAACTCTTAGGTACAAGGTATCAGTCATGGGCTTGTGGGACTGTCTGCTCAACCTCTGTCTTTACAGAGGCCTCTGTAATGGTGGACATGGATGATCCGCCTTCCTTGTAATCTTGTAGACAGACCTACTATGACATTGGACCATTCATGTTACACATGTTTCCATCACTGTAACCTACAGATGCCTGCTGAGCTCAGCCCCTGCATTGACCTGTTGTGCTGGACATTCCCCTCTACCCTGTTTTAAAACAGGGGCATACATGACACCATTGTCTCACTACATTTCACCACACACACACACACACACACACACACACACTCATATCTGTATAGACCCCATGGCATGCACACCATTACACATTAAAATGCAGCAATGCTTATGTTGACAGACATACTGTACCTTGTTTTGCAGGTTTTTACAGTTGCATATCAAAGGTTTCTTAAAAGATGATATGCAGGCAATTGATCAGTCTTTCTATCAAAAAATACAGTGAAGTGTGTTATACTGTGCTGTAATAAACATTACTAACTTTGTGCTTCCCATATTGACACAAATAGTTAGTACAGGCTCAGCTCTCACAGTCAACCACTCCTCCAAGTGTGAAGATTTGCTCTCCCCTGTTCAGTGACTCAGATCCTTAGTGAGTCACTTCACTATTGGTGGCCTACCACTTATGTTGGACCTGTCAGTCATAATGTCCAGTATCTTTTCCTTTGCACAAAGTATTATATCAACCCTTCATTTCAGTTCTTTTACAGACCTATTAGGGTCACCCACAGCATTATATTTCTGGAGTAGTCCCAGACATATTTGGTCCTGATAATGCTTGTTTGAGGCACCTTTGTTCAGGGGAAACATGCCATATGTGTGAAGGGCATACAGTAAAATTTCATGCTTCTAGGTATTGATTATTGAACTGTTTCTGGAGCTGCCTCACTCATATGACCATGCCAGCACCTGCAACTCTGTGAAAAACATAACAGTCAGTGACTGTGTATCATACGTGGTAGGATCCAAGAATCTATGGTCACAGCCACTCACCCTTTATGCTTCTTGTTATCCACTGCAGTTATTGCTATTCACAGTCTCCAACTCTTTTATGTATTGTAGCCATGGTTACAGCCTCCCCTTTATACATCTGGTTACCAGCTGCAATTAGTGAAATGCACTGCTTCCTACCTATTTACATACTGTAGCCTCTCCTACCTATTTACATACTGTAGCCTCTCCTACATATTTACATACTGTAGCCATGCCTCAGTGTATTGAACTGACACCTCATACCCACTGCAGCATGTCTTTCCCTAGATTCACAATGTGTACTATTCATCCCCCTGTCCACAGCAGTAGTTGACATGCCAGTATCATAGCTTCTGAATTATATATAAACCATGACATCTGCCATGCTGTTGCAGACATCAGCTGTAGGGTTTGTTGTCCTTACTGAGGTGCTTTACCAGGCTGAAGTCTTTGCATAAATCTCCAAACTGTAGAATCATTTCAGACATTGTTCTGTTTCATGGTTGTATCATTCTGAGTCATGTTACACAAATTAGGGCCAATACCACTTAGTGCTCTGCTGAGAGTACAACTGTGCTGCCTAAAAATGCTAGCAGTATCCATGGATGTCTTAGTGACCTTGAAGCATGTGGCCAGTGTGATCAAGCGTACGGCCTATGTATGCCCACAGCAGTGCTATGACCATGAATTGGGGCCATGGTGCAACACCACCTTGCATATCCATGTACAAGGAGCTAATGTTTCGCTGCTTGCATGGACCTGAGTGAATTGCCATGGCTACTTCAAGCACTGGGGAATGTACAGCTCTAGCATGGCTTGGCAGGGAGAGCAGGAAAGCAATGGTCTTCATAGGTTCATAGGTTGGTACTGAGCTATCTGCCCGAAGGCATATATTAGCCCAGCCACATTGTGCGGTATTCACCGCCCCTTTAGTAGTTCCCTAGACCCTTGTACTAGCAGCTAGTACCCTTGGCCCCTATCTAGTAGTGCTGTTGGTGTGATCCCCGGTGTGAACTTTCTGTTACCCATGTAACTCATGTAGGACAACTTCAGGATCCATGTCCTGAGCAATTAATTCACAAAGGCATATTATTTTAAATATATTAAATATAGTTTTAGTTTCCAAAAATAAATCAACAGTACGATTTACAACAACCTAGTATCTGAAAACAAACACTGTTACAGAGTAATGGTTTTCCTATGTTGTCCCTCCAAGGTACAGAATGCTTAACAACAGTCCTTGTAACAGACATGGGATGAGGTATTAATTGTTTGCAAAAATGACTGCAGCTTAAATCCAACTCTGAAAGGTAAATGTAATGCAATAAATAACTCAAACCCAAATTGGACCCTCATACAATTTCTTGTAGGTCAACATACAGAAATCAGTATTCTTTGATCTGTAGTCCTCGTAGTCCTCCATTCAGCTTCATTATACAGTACAAAAAGAGTTTGCAGCAAATAATGATCAAAGAAACTAAATTAATCATCTGTGGAGATCTTAACCTCAACTGAAATGGTATACTTAAAAACTAATCGGCACATATTATTGCTACCCACAATTTGTCACAAATGATTAAAGAAGGAAAGAGAGTAAAGCCCACATGTGTTAGCCTCACCAATATACACAAGAAGTTTAGACATATAACAACATCCCAAGTGACCAAAGTAGCAAGTGGTACACCCTCTTTGGTATTGCAATGAGTGAAATCTTATGTCTTCTTATATCATGCAGGCCATCTAAGATAATCCCTAGTCTGTCTTTAGTAATCACTGCCCCCATTTTCCCCTTTAATTAAAGGTCATTCGTCCTTATCTGTGCTACATACCAAACCTTCAAATCAGTTATGTTCTTTTCTCATCCATTGGACTAGTCACTTCTTTCCCAATATATATCAGACCAATCAGTGATTGGTTATCCCACCCCAACTCATATACCCTAGCAATATTTGGAGCAGTCCCTTCATTCATTCTTTCATTATTTATTTATTTGGTTTGTTTTCCTTACCTAGAAACTCTCACTGCGATCGCATGGCTATTTTCAGGGGAAGCCCAGGGACAAAAGGTTCAGTAACTTAGATATATTGATTGTTTGTGTCTTTCGGCTTTGCCCGGATAAGGTAAAAAAACAAACAAAAAAAACAGAAGTAATTATGGACTGTTACAAAGTTCAAATATTTTTACAGAATTTAGAATGCAGGTAAACCTGCATAATTAAAGAAATACAAAATATTTGCACAAAGTTATGAAGTTCAGACAGTTTGATAAGTTTGCAAAGTGGTACTTTTGTGTTTGTCAGTAGTGGAAGAAAATACAGTGTTTAGTTAATTAAGGTTAAATTAAGTAACTAAACACTGTATAGATAATTAATGTTAAGTTATTTAGGTTCCATCAAAGCTGGAACTACCTACCCTTCCTACTCCTGCTTCTATATTCCAACAGTCCATGAGATTCTTTCCCAGCCCACGTGTTGAAGAATGGTTTACTTCTTTCTACCCCTGTTGATTCCTGAGGCCTCCTGAGGCCTCTTAAGCCTAGTGTGTACACTGTGCTAATGAGGTTCAGAGCAATCTTGTTTATGAATCACAGCTCAGTGAGCCAGGTGGTGGTCTACTGAACATTCCAGCACTATGCTTGTTAGGTCCCATTTATGTCCTGCTAAAGTCCACCCCTATGCATTCTGCAATACCAGCAGTCATGTGCAGTAAATCCAGCACAATAGCTACAGATGCCATTTTAGGCAGCACTAAATGACTCTTTTAAATCCATATTATACAAAAGAAATATGGGAAGTACATACACATTTTTCTCACCTTACACCTCTTAAATCTGTTTACTAAATTTCAGGTATGCAGTGCACATTGTATGACATTCCTCTTTTACAAAACTACACATTAATTTACTATTAGTCAGCAAAGTTCATTTTGACTATTTGTGCATGACATAGTTACAGGTCCCTGTGACTATCCAGATTAGGTAAGGGCAAATATAATTGAAGACATGACAGTTATGCAAGGTATACTTTTCAGTCATGGGCAGAACACAATGATTTCATAAAGGGCAACAATGGCTATGGTGACATAGAGCAATGCAAGACTGCCATTTTTAGCACATAGCAACTGCAGCCATTTTTATACCTGAAATGTTAACAGCTTTTTCTTAGGACAAAGAGCAAGATGGTACTTTAGGGACTTTTAATTTCTAAACCTATTTAGACAATCTTGGTAGACCACTGACATTTCGGGGTCTCTGCCATCCATCCTAAGAACATCATTTAATTTATCTGTATGAATTTAGGGACAGAACACATCTAATTGTCTGTCAGCTGGTTCATCATACAGATAGGAAGCTTTGCTTTTCAGCATGTATAGTCCACAGTGAGTTGATGATGTCGGTGAAATATCCTACTTCTGGATGTTTTTCTGGACTGATCACAAATTAGTAACTAGAGTTTGTTACTGTGACCTGATTTGTCTCAACTGCATGAGAATACAATGGCACTGAAGTGGAAACCACACATGGACACGTGCAGGGAACCCCTATGGACATCTGCTTTTACATCATTAGTTGTCCAGTTTTTGTAGTCACGGTTGTGAGGAGAAAAGGACAGATATAATCAGCTTCCCAGAACTGTCTTTTCTGCTGTACCTCTCATGATTAGGCTCCTTAAGGAGCCAGGTAAACCTATGCTGCAAATGGATGCCTGTGCTCAGCTCTTATTCTGTGCTGTTACATTTTAGCAATGGTGCCGATGATATCAACTGAGACTTGACAGGGTCAACAAGTTAAAAAGCAAGACAAATTCTGTCATTGCTAAGTGAGGTACATCACAGAAGAGATTTAAAATTAATATAACAGATAGACTGATATCAGACAAAGACTTATTTTACTTTTCTTTAGAGAATGGGCAACCTGTAGATTGCACCCTGACTGGAGCATGAACGTTCTCCAGCAGGACATTAATCTACAGATAATGCCCACTGAAAAATGAGTCTGCCACTTCACGGTAGTGTATCAAGCTGCCATGGAGCTTGGACTGAAAAAAAACTAATGGCCTCCATTACTTTACACTCACCAAGCAGCACTTTTGTTGTTTAGTAAGTGTAAAATAAAAAAGAAAAAAAATTAAAATAAAAAAGTGTGGGCGTCTATGTGTTTGTCTGTGTGTGAATGTGCATGTGTGTATGAGAGTAAAAAAAAAGATTGATCGAGCTATTATTTTACACTCACTAAGCAGTGCTTTTGCTGTCTAGCCAGTGTAAAAAATAAATGAAACAGAAAAAAAGTGTGTGTGTGTGTGTGTGTGTGTGTGTGTGTGTGTGTGTGTGTGTGTGTGTGTGTGTGTGTGTGTGTGAGAGAGAGAGAGAAAGAGCAAGCAAAGGGTGAGAGAGATCGGGCGATCCGTGGCAGCAACAGTTAAGAGGTTTGCTTACCTCTTGACCTCTAATGTCAAGATATCTGGATAAGCCTAAAATAAATGGGGAACAAAGCCTCAAAATAGGAACATATTTTAAATGTTGCTGTTACACCTCTGCTTCAGAAAATGCATGCTAACACAAATCCTAATATTCAAGTAACTTTGTCATTTTGTGTGTGTGTGTCTGTGTGAGAGACTTGAGTGAGATCGACCACTGGCAGCAGCAGTGGTAAAGAGGCTTGCATACGTCTGGGCCTTTTAGCTGAAGAAATCTGGATAAAGCCTAAAATAAAGGGAGAAACAAAGGCTGAAAAATAGGAACAGATTTATATAAAAAATAGTATATAACATTACAAACTTCCTTAAATAAAAAAATTGAGATAGCATAAACTTTCTGAAGGAAATAAAATTCTGAAATTCAATTATAAGTCCTTAGTAACTTCAGTCTCCAAAGCCTGGCAACAAACCAAATGTTTTAGGAGTAAGGGACAAAAAATAAAGTAAATACCTGGATATTTTTTAAAGTGTTATATTTTGAATGTAAAATGCTTCGTTTAGTGCCATTAACATATGAAGAACAAAACCAGGGTGTGAGAGTGGTAAACGCCACCAACAAAACAAAAGAACAACCACTCTGTAGCCAATAATCCAACAACCCAAATAGAAATCAGCGTTTTATTAAAACAACACTCTCCAAGGAAAAATCAAAAAAATACAATCCAAATAGAAGGTCAAGCGCTTTCGTCATAAGACTTCATCAGAACACTTTAAAATTTCTTTACCACACTTTTAAACAAACAGTTGTCATAATTAATCACTAGTAATCAGTTCTTAAAGTGAAAGTGCCCAACTATAAAACATTAAAACAGTAAATAAACATACCCAATTTTTTAGAAAAAAATACTAACAATTATAAACCTTTTAAAACAACTATAAAGGTTGAGGAATGAAACACAGGTTTTAAAGTTTGGAAGCCCTAAACTTTAATTCAGGTTTAATACTTATATGGTCATTAATGCCTGGGGCTTCAGTGGCATTCAATTTAAGCTGCCATCTTGCTTCTACTCCAAGCACTTTATTGGTCCAATCACCACCCCTAATATTTTTGCTAACCACTTCAAAAATACCAAAACGGAAGGAATGTACAGGGTTCATACTAATGTGTTTATAAAGTGCGTTATTTTCGTCCTTCTTTGTGATACTGTACAAATGCTCATAAATCCTTCTATTCAATCTCCTTTCCATCTTCCCCACGTAAAAATAACCACAATGTTGACATAAAGCAAGGTAAACCAGCCCAGTTGTTATACATGAACCTGTTCCAAAAGTGACCTCAATGTTATATGGTCCCAGTTTAACCGTGGGGGTACCAATAATATACCTACAGTAATCACATGCCCCGCACTTAGTTGTCCCTTTCATACTTCCTTTTTTAACCGAAATAGGATTTTCCAATAAGTTTTTGAGGTTACTGTTTATCCTGTATGTAAATGATGGTTCCTTACCAATAACCGTCAATAATTCTTTATTCCCTTTAAACATGGTCCAATTATTTTTAATAATATTTCTAACTCTAACAGAGGTTTCACCATGGGTTAATACCATTGTATGTGAAAAATCTCTTCTACACTCTTGAGCTTGGTCAGGCTTAATCTCTGTGACCCCAAGTAATGGTTTGAATCTAAGAACCCCATTCACTGATAACATGATCCCCCTAATTTGGGAAACAAAATCAAGGGGGTACCCCCTAGCCATAAACATATCCATTAAACATTGTGTTTCAGTTTCTGCCAGCCTAAAATTAGAACACATTCTAACAACCCTAACCATTTGGCCTTTGACAATGTTTCTCTTCACAAATAAAGGATGACTACTTGTGAAGTGTAAATAATCGTTGGAAAAGGTTGGTTTCCTGTACACACAGGACTGAAAGCTGTTAGAGTTAGAATCTTTACTCAGGTTAACATCTAGATAGTTGATCTGCATATTTCCACTACTACCTGTGAATTTAAAATAATCACAGATCCCATTAAGATGGTCGAGGAATTTTTCGTGTATCCCACCTGTTTTCCATAATATAAAGAGGTCATCTAAAAACCTCAAATAGAGTAATCAGGAGTCCTTAAAGGGGGTTCATAGGTAGATACTAGGCTATCTGCCCTAGGGCATTTATAAGCCTAGCCAGAGTGTATTTGGCTTCCACCTCCCTATTAGATTAGCCTACTGTGCCTCTGTAAAGTAGGTCACATAAGGTACCCTTTTAAGATTAGTTTACTGTGCCTCTGTCTAGCAGGGACACAGAAGAGATCCCAGGGGTGAATTTGCGATTTCCCATCCACGCGTCCAGATTTCGCTTGAAAAGGGTCAGCGAGGGGCTATGTCTAACATGAACTGGGATTCTATTCCAGAGTGAGGGGAGCCTCTGGGAAATGAATCTGTCCCTCCAGCATGTCCTAGTTATTTTTGTGCTGAGGTTTAGGTCCCTGGAGCGTGTAGCTCTAAGGGACTTGAATTTTTTGAGGTGGAGCATGTACATTAATTCTGAGTTTGACATGGCTTTGTACGTCAGGCATAGATCGCCTCTGAGTAGGCGGTAAGCAACTGAGTAGAGCTGGAGTTTCTTTAGTCGAGCTGCATAGGACATCTGTTTGTAGCCCATGATCCTCTTGGTGAGGTACTTTGGGGTCTCTCCAGTTGCTGCAGGTGTCGGGTAAGGTACACCCCAAAAGGGGCATTGTATTCAATTATGGGGCTGATGAGTGACGAGTAGAGGGGCACAATGACCTCTCTTGATCTAGATGCGAACCCTTTCGTGATAAGGTGGGCTATATAGAAAGTCTTTCTAACCACTTTGGCAACGTGATTATCAAAGGAGAGATTACTATCTACGTTGGTCCCCAAATCTCTAATTACTTCTTCCGTACTTAATGGATTACCACCTATGTGGTAATTTGAGGGCACCTTGTTTTTCCCAAAGGGGATGACTATGCACTTTTTAGCATTTAGCTTGAGGCCGTGGCTCTGGCACCAAGCATCCGTCTCTGTGAGACCCTTCTGGAGGATGCTTGTGTCAGCTGAAGATTCGATTATGGCCCCCAGT
This sequence comes from Protopterus annectens, assembly GCF_019279795.1. NCBI lineage: Eukaryota > Metazoa > Chordata > Ceratodontiformes > Protopteridae > Protopterus > Protopterus annectens. Next base: position 214,126,803 of record NC_056747.1, on the reverse strand, counting down.
TTGCAGTCATCTGCGAACTTTGTCAGCCATAATCCCCCCATGTTAGCCTGAACCTCAAAGAAGTATATACCGAACAAGAGAGGTCCCAGAACTGAGCCCTGTGGGATGCCACTTGTAACTGGTTTGGATTCAGACATGGCCCCTGCGATTCTGACCATGTGGGTTCTATCTCTGAGCCAGTTCGCAACCCATCTTGTGATATAGGGGTTGATATTTAAGCTGGTAAGCTTATTTATGATGCCCGAGTGGGGTATTGTGTCGAAGGCTTTTGCGAGGTCCAGGTAGGCTGTGTGGACTACCTTGCCCTCATCTATGGCTTTGGTAACTGTTTCAAAGAAAGCAACTAGGTTTAAGAGGCAAGATCTGCCCTTAACAAAGCCAAATTGGGTAGGGTCCAGTGTCTGGAGGCTCCCAATGTCTTTGTTTATGAGTTCCATGATAATACTCTCCATAGCTTTACAGACCAGACTAGTCAGGCTTATGGGGCGATAGTTTCTGGGGTCCGTTGTGGCACCACCTTTGTGGAGTGGGACCACTGTATCTGTACGCCATTCTTTGGGTACATATCCTGTAGTAAGGCTAAGTTTGAACAGTGACTTAATGTGAGGGTTCAGTTCTTCTTGGAGCTCGTGTAAGACACAGCCTGGGACACCGTCCGGTCCCATAGATGCTGTGTTTTTTGCTTTGGAGAGGGCAGCTTTCACCTGTGCATCTGTGATGTCAGGGAGGTTATATTCAGTTGGGATAGGCATTTGCTCCTTTGGGGGGGATGGTGGGGGAGAAGTTTGCGCTGAATCTGTCAGCCAGGATGTTGGCTATGTCTGTAGGTTTGGTATATTTTGTACCGTTATGCAACATTTCAGAGCATATCTGGGAGTTTCCATCCATGTTCCTGACATAACTAAAGAAGGCCTTGTGATTATCTTTAGTGTCTAGGGCAATTTTTCTTTCGAAACTGGCCTTTGATGATTTTATGAGGGATCGAAGTTTCTTGCTAATACTGATCAGAGATGCCTTCCCTTTTTGGGATTTTGCTCTGTCATGTAGTAGCTTCCTCCTTCTGTTGTATAGCTTATTTATGGCCGGGGTCCACCAGACTGGTCTCCTGTTTTTGGAGGAGTGAGTCTTGGTTTTATTTGGGATAGCACGATCCATGCATTCCTGCAGGTGCTCATAGAATGCATTTGTAAAGGATTCTGGATTGGGCTGTATTATCCTCTGGCCCAGGGGCTTGGAAGGATTCCACCTCAGTCTTGAGAAGTGCAAAGTTGGCTTTTGAGAAATTCTTTACAGTGATTTCCTTGGCTGGGGGTGGGGACGGGATATGGATGTCCAGGGAAATTTGTTTATGGTCTGATCTTACCAATGAGGGGTTTACCTCTGGTGTGGAGCATAGAGTCCCCATGTTGGTGATGACCAGGTCCAATATGTTGTTCCCTCTTGTGGGAGTGGTGACCAGTTGTTCCATTGCGTTAGAGTTTATAAATTCAAGGAACCATTGGGCGAGGGTGTTTGGGCTTCAGTAGTTTTCCCAGTCAATGTTTGGGTAGTTGAAGTCACCCACTAACATAGTGTTTGGAGAGACCTTCATATTCTCCAGTGTTCTCAGGAATGCCAAGTGGGGGTTCCTGTAATTGGGAGGGTGTTCTGTAGCAGGCTACAAACTGAAAGGCAGTTTTGCCCACTGTTAGTTGCACATGGATGGTTTCCAATGCTTCGTGCAGTGCCACTAACCTGGAGGTGTAGGTATCTTTGAATATAGATACTCCCCCTCCTTTTGTGCTTCGGTCCGAGTTTTGGGGCCGAAACGCATGGAATGAGTTATAACCTGGTAGTGCTGGGGTGCTCTCAGGAGCCTTGAACCAGGTTTCTGTTACTGCACAGACATCGATTTTCTCCATACTGAGGAGAGCCTCGAGTGCGTGCATCTTGAGGTTTAGACTTCTGGCATTAAGTAGCTTTACCTTTAGTTTTTTTATCCTTGGGTTGTCTATGGAGGTGGGTTTGTCCTTTGAGCCTTGCCTAAAAAAGGCACTATGGGGGTGGCAAGAGCCTTGGCCAGTATATGAAAGCCTAAGGGTGACAGGTGCAAGCCGTCCCTAGTGAAGCAACGTGGCTTGTCGAGCATGTCATCCCAGGCTGACAGACACTGGATCCCCTTTGAATGACACCAATACTTTAGCCAATTGTTGAAACTGATCATTTTGTCTTTATACTGTGGCATCATTCTTGGTGAGGGCAAGATGCTACTCAAGGTCAGGGTCATACCAGCCTGGGCTACATGGTCAGAGAGCTCCTCTATGTCTCTTTTCATGTAGTCCAGGGAGGTACGCCTCAGGTCATTCACACCAGCATGGACAATGACGGAGTCATACTTGTACTTGCTTTGGAGTGACCTGAGTGCTTGCATTATGTGGCAGATCCTGGCACCTGACAGGCAGCTTACAGTGACCTTCTCCTTGTTCAGTCTGGTGAGTGGGATGTCAGTGTGCCAGACAATAGAGTCCCCTATAACAAGTGTATTTGGTGTGTTGTTTGGCCTTAAGGGCTGTGACTGTGAGGCACACTGATTTTGTGAGATATGTGATTCATGAGTATTGTTGAGGGGTGGCTGTTGCTTGGATATCTGCTTAGGAGGTCTTTGCTGTTTAGGCAGATTTTTATTTAGAGCCTCCGAGTATGTTTTTGTGTGTTTATGTGTTGGGTATGCAGATGCAATAGGTCTGTGTGAGACTGGATTTGTGATGTGGGTGGTTATCTTTTCCTCCTGACTGACTGTGCCAGTCTTGGGTTGAGAGAGCTCTGCCTCCAGTTTGGCTGTGTAACTGCATCTCTCACATGTATTAGAGTTTGTTGGAAGGAGGAGAGGGTTGTCTGTGTACATAAGGCAATTGTAACATTGCCTCAAAATTCCCAGATTCACCAGCTGGACTGGAGAGTAACCTTGAAACTGACCCTTGGACATACCAGATTAGTATAGGGAACTGTTTTTTTACTGATCAGATTAAAGGAAGGGAACTGATTTTTCACTTGATCAGGAAGGACCAATCGGGAGCCTAATACTTATGAGAAGTCAAGGGGGGGTGTAGTGCTTTAGTTAGTTAGTGTTTCCTTATAAGAGCTGAGCAAGTGCAGGGCTTTAGAAAGAGAACAGAGTGATTACTTTGAGAGTTTGAACAGTTCTAAGGGAAAAAGTGAAGAGCAGACTTTGTGGAGCCTGGAATAGTTTAAACCTGTTTAGGCGGCGCTGCCCGACGCTGCTCAGTGCGCAAAAACGTGCAAAAAGAGAGTTGTAGGGTTTTAAGAGAGAGAGATCAAGGGTGTCTAAAACAAAGGTGGTCTCCTACCGGTACATAACAAGGTTGGCAAAAATGGGTGCACAACTGTTACCCATTGCCACACCTTTAACTTGTCTAAAAAATTCTCCACCAAAGCTGAAAAAATTGTTTTTTAAAATCACCTCCATAAGTTCCATTATAAAGTTGACCATTACATTACTCAAATTGGTTTTTGCAACCAAAACATCATGAACATATTCTAATCCCTCGGTGTGTGGTATTGAAGGAAACAGATCCACCACATCAACAGTGGAAAAACAGACATCAGAACCATAATATTCATTCTTAACCCTCCTTAGGAAATCCCCGGAATCAGTAAGTATATGATCAATAGGGGTGAAAGCTTTCCTGACCATCCGATCGACAAATACTCCCAAAAGGTATGTTATACTGTTCTGACCTGAAATAATGAGACATAACATATACTACTGCAAGTTTGAAACGGTTTACTATCAAAAGATTGAAAGTCGCATGGTTGATGTTCATTTGGTCGAAATTATTGCATCTAAAGTTCAGAATATTTAATTCATAATGTCGACAGACACATGCAAATAACGCTACTGTTTATGCAGGGGAGCTACGCCACCCTGCACCACCCACATCTCCCCGCTTATATATTACAACTCCAAGGTCGCATAACAGTACTGACAAGGGAAATCCTTGCCTGTTGTCAATATAATGTCGACCAAATGATCTGTCGACCAAATGAACTATTTAATATTCATGTGTCGACCATATGAATGTTAGACCATATGACTTTCAATCTTTTGATAGTAAACCATTTGAAACATTACTATAAGTAAGTAAAATTCAATTTACAGAGTGCTTATTCTTTAAATGAAATAATGTCCTCCAGGGTGTGTGTTATTGTGGAAATAATGCCCTTCCAGGGGTGTAGAGGCACTCCTTCTGTGGCGCCGGGCCTCAGAACACCCCTGGGCAGGCATTATTTCCACAATAGCACACACCCTGTTGAGCATTATTGCTTGCTTGTTTTGGAGTGTCTATACAGCTTTTTTGAGTTTGTGTGTGTGTGTGTGTGTGTGTGTGTGTGTGTGTGTGTGTGTGTGTGTGTGTGTAGGGTGACAGACTAGGATATAAACTTAGTAAATGCAGTCTTATATGAAGTGGGCTTCTTTTTTCATGCATTCTTTATGGCCCTCAAGGCTTCTTGTGGGCATCAAGTCACCATTTCTAACTGACACATTCAACTTCTTACTTCCTGGCATCAAACAACATCAGACCTGGCAAATGAGATCAGGTACCACAGGCCAAAATCATGCAGGGAGTCAAGAAAGGAGTTCTACACCTCATTACAGCCTCTGTTGATTAACACATGCAGACAGACCCTCATAGATTAGTACTAGGCTAACTGTCCTAGGGGACCATTTTAAGCCTAGCCAATTACCCCCATGTGAGAATAAAACCCTGCACCTTGTGTTTCTAAGGTAAGCACCTTAACCATTAGACCAACCTCCCACCACACAAACATACAGGAGGAGCCATCCAAGCATGCAATTATTCTCACCTAATTAGTCCAACACTCCCATCTCTCATCGTCTTATACTCAGAGTGCTTCTGTAATCTGACCACAGGTATCTTGCTTTTAGTGGGATTCATGTAAACCCCTTCAACTCTGATGGGTTAGTAGGCCACTTCTCCTGTTCAATTCCAGCCAATACTTCAATTTTACAGGCTGCTATTTGAACTCATTTGATGCGGCCTGCTGTCAGGGCTTTATCCTTATGTGGCAAGCTAGGTAAACAAGTGTAGGATATGTGTCACTCAGGGAATAATTTTGGTTGTGGGTGAAATAAGAAAATTAAATATGATTACGCATAACTCTGGAGATCTTTCACCTGTATGTATTTCTAGAGTACAGATGAGGCAGTCTTGCATCAATGTAGTTACTGCTAACACCTCTAATATAAAAGTCTGTGCACTGAATATCAGGCTTCATTTTTCCAAAGGCTCCTAATTCAGGTATGTTTCAAGAGTCTGTGCAATATGATGTGATTTGTCATATAAACAGCAGATAAGGCATATATATGGTTTATATTTATGTTTATCTGCAGCTAGGGCACATCTGGATTTAAACGACTTACAAGTCCATCCTGATTACAGTAAGCAGACATTACGTTTTGGCATTTTGTTTTATGCTTTTCTGTTGCAGTTATCAGTTAGACAGATCTAATGCTTTAGCTGTATGGTCTGGGGGCACCTTAGCTTTAATAGTTAGTTTAATTCCAGAAAGGAAAGGGTTCATTGAGCTCTCTGGATATCTGCCATTGTAAACGCATGTAGGGGGCTATGCGGCAGCCAGATTCCAGCAGGCATAAAGCCAAAGACATTTTCCCTTCCAGTAAGAGGTCCCTCTTAGTGTCTGCTGGGTTGATAATTTGCTGTGTTTCCAAATGAAGGGTGTATTTCATCTTTGTCTTAAAAAAAAAAGAAAAAAGGTGACAGATTTTCTCAGCTGGCAGGCTCTTTTCTGTCTCCTACATTTTAGTATAAAATGAATAATTCCTTAGGTATTTGCAAGCTGGAAGGGAGGGAGTTTAAGTGGCTAAGCACTGTCAAATTAAAATAATAATATTTTATCACTGTGGAGATATGATTTCCCTTTACTTCAAAATCTGAAATAAAGTTAAAGAGACGGCACATAGCATATGTAACAGGACTTAATGATAGCAGCAAGCGTGTACGTGGTATTGTCCCAAAAATAATGTATCATTATATGAGACATCAAAAAACATAATCCCACTACTGTGCAAGGAGCAGTGGGGCTTTTCTAAAATATCTGTGCTATTTCAGCGTCTGGTACCAAAAACACCAGCTCCTCAAAATGAAAATGCAGCTCTGCATATTATGAAATGAGCTATGTCTGACATGATGCAGTAAATGATAAAACATTATCAATGTCTATTAAGCTAAAGGTTTACATGCCCATATTTGTATTAGTTTATGCAGCTAGTGCAGAGGATTAAAGCTTAGAGCTGCTTAAAACAGTATTTCCTCTTTTCCAAGTTCAAAATTTTGACTCCTTTCACTTCTGTTTTCCCACTGCATGAATAGGAGCAAGTCAGTTAACCAGAGGGTGCTCCTAGAACACCCCCCTGAAAAGGAATGCTTTTGTTTGACGGACTTACCTGTTAACAAATGCATCAAAAAATGTAACTTTGTTTGCTTTTTTAACAACTGTATTTAAAAATGAAGTTAGAACTGTACTTCCCTAGCTAATGGTTAACTAGTCATTATAATCAATGCTGAAATAGATAAACCTAAATACTTTGACTGCACTGGAAGTCATCTGTTACTTGTCATAATGCTATTCTGTTGCACCTTCCTCAGTCGTTTCATTTCTGACTTCTGTCATCTTTAATTTTTCAGAAAAAAAAAACTATTCAAAGCAACAACTTAATCTTCTATGTTTAACATGGCTATACACTTGTGGAAATGTTTCCGTTTATGCTCTGTGCTTATGTTAAGAAATTAATCTTCCTGAGATCTTCCTGAGAAAGGTCACTGTTTTGATGAAATGATTTTGGCCCACTGTTCTGATGGCTAGAAAAAGCTTCACAGTTTTCTTCATGTATACAGAAAGTTGCTATTCCCACATGACGTGCTTGTTGGGATACCCAAGAGGTTTCTTTGACTGGTGACCTTGTGGTAGGAAGATGGGATACTTAAAAAAGTGACAAATGCTGAGTCATGACACTGATAGGCTGTACAAGGTGAGAGAAAAAGATTAAATAACAAAAACATTGGGTTGCACAGCTGTAGAATAAGGTTATCTGACAGCTTAAAGAATTTATTATATAAGGGGCTAAAAGGAACCAGAGCCATACTCCCATCTTTGGCAAAAGATATTCCGTCCTAGTGGAAGAAGATTCAAATATATCCTAATACAGACTTAAAATATTTATTTCCTTCAGCTCTGTGTTACAAATTATTCAATGAATAATAAGCACATATTATATGAAGCAAACCCAATTTATTAATTTGGCCTTGTTCGTTTAGGTGCCACCGAGCCAATAACAACTTGCAGGACAGCCCACGGGTGTGACATCACAAAAGAAGGTACGGTTTCAACTGTGGTCAGGAATGCAGTTAAATCATGCAGTTTGTATGTTGCCAAAAAGGAGATATCTAGTAGAATATAAGCACATACACACAAAATGAGCAGTGGCAGCCATATAAACTACAAGAAGACGGTAAATATGTCAGCACCATCTGCTGATTTAGTGTATCAAGAGCACAACAAGCCTTACTAAGTCATTAATGCATTAGAGTTGATAGGCAGTTCAGGTTTTATATAAAGATCATCTGGTATTTATACTATAAATAATATGTTTTAACACCATCATTAAGTCTTATCATTTCCTTTATCACATATTGATTTGTGATGAAGGACACTGGGGTCAGAGCAAGTCAGTTTTATAATGCAGCCGTTCTATAGCTTTGTTGTATTTAAAGTGTCTCCATATATGTTATTTATATCAAGTAAGGATTTCTTAATTTTAGTAGTGATAGCCAGATGATATCATCCCTTATATTACCATATGGTAGGCCGTTCCAGAAGGACACTGAAAGCAGTTTTCCTCTGCTCTTTTATGCACCCTATGTACTCCCAATAGAAGCTCAGCTGGAATCAGTCCATCTAATTAGTGGATGACCTTTCAAGAAGTAGGTAGTCATTTTCCCTCGTGTGTTCTGTGTATGAAATGTCACCTTATAAAATAAGATCATATAATAACAAATGTAGGGAAACAGTCTTGTATACTGCTTTGTAACTATTTTATTTCTCCATGATTATGTAGTCACAAGGCTGACATTCATAAGTCGGTGGCGGGATATACGTCTGAGCAGCTTCTTCCCCATGGAGAGCTTATTACAAGAGATTGACTGGCATGCCTTTCATCAAAAAGTAGAAACAGAGTTGTTACCATCAACATGCTGGCTTTCAGTGAGTCTGATGACCTTAGGCTGTTTTCATGACTGAAACTCAATGTACTAGGACATGATGAGGTTACTATCAGGAAGTTGGAAAAGACCCAATTACAGGATGCTCTGAGTTCTATGCCAACTTCTTAAATGGTTGCAGTGTTTCCAGGATGTTTGCAAGGGTTGACAGAAATGAGATGTGTGCATACCTCTCAACTGTCTAGATTTTTACCTCACATTTTTTGGTATGTTTATCATAAAATTGCTGTTTTCTGACAAATCATTGACAAATAATTGAGGACTGAAGTCAGAAAGTAATAAAAGACATTTGGATTTTAGACTTCATACCCTACAGAAAATTCATGCTAATGCAAAACCTGTTGTTCTAGCAACTTTCTAAGTTTGTAAGAGCAATATTTAAAAATTGTCCTTATTTTGGGGCTTTTGTCTCCCCCTTATTTACAGCTGTTCCCAGATTTCTTGCTCTACGAGGTTGAGAGGTATGGATGTGTGGGTCTAGGCTGGTGCTAAAGAGTGCAGAGTTAAGAATTTGTGATGAGTTAGTCAGGATTGTCATTAAATATAGGAAAGATGAAAGTCTTTTTTTTCAGGTATATCCAGGCCACTCCAGGCTTTGCACCCAGAATCTTAAAGGTGCTTACAGGTAAGTATAAGTAATAATCAGTTATGAAGGAAACTGATGAAGTAACTGCTCACATTGTCACAGTACAACAGACACAGCTGACTAAAACAGAACACTTGATGGTTACGATAAAATACATGAGGGCCTCAGTGCCATAGTGACACCGACACATGGGACAGCAATGTATCTGCCTGCGTAAGCACTTGGGATGATGGCCAAGCTATTGAGAGCAGCGTGCACAGTCAGAGCAGTCTTTGTGAGTGTTCATGTAATAATTTTCATTTCATCTGTAAGGCAGTTGTGGCACATTTACCACCCAAGTAAGAAACCATTTTTAGTCTAGAAGAGACTTTGGTATGCTTGAGGATATTTCCTTTGATTAATGTATGGGACTGGATTTTATTAAAAATATGGATTAGACATCATTATTCCAATTTGAAGTTAATGCGGATGTGAGTGCTTGGTTCAATGATTTCTGTAGGCCTTAGGGCTTGTAGATGACATCCATCTGAAATGTCCAAACCTGCTAGACTCAGCCCCAAGGCGTGGAGACTGACTGGCCAAAAGACTTAATTTACATATACTAAATCCGAGATGCTATTTCTTGGAATATTCCCTTTTATCTGAGGTATGCTGATCTCTGAGTTGGTATATATATGTACCGGGGGGTTGTGGGTTTGTCCCCCACACGTGGGGGTACAGGCGGGTCCCGCTACAAAAGTTTTAAGGAGAAGAGTGATTTTCAAGATTCACTTTTGTCTGGGCTTTGGGTCTTTTTTCCCCCCTGTCTTTTTGACATGCGGCATTTTGAGAGCCAACATTGAAATAGGGAGCCCTTGTAAATGTAGTTCATTTGTTATAGGTGAGGGAATGAGTGCTAACTCTTTACACAAGGCATTATTTTTCTTTTTCCTAAAGTAAAAGCCTGCTAAATTCCAGAATCTGCACTGTCAGAGTACTGGTAAAAAGATATCACAGAATTTAGCATTTTATTCCCGAGATCTCAAAACAAAAATATCTTGTGGTTCTTTTATACTTACTAGTTGTCACATTGTCAGTTTTTTATTGTTTGTTACTTAAAATCTTCATCCTGATTTGATTATCTAGAGACATGCTAAAAATTGTAATTAAAATAACTGTGATGGCCAAAAACTGGCATAATTACTCAAACTTTAGAATTACGAGAATAGAGTTTTATTATCCTAATAATTGCAAACAATATTTCTGATTTTAACATTTCCTGAAAGAGCACAGTATCATACAAATCATTTCCACCATCCCAGGCACTGTTGGAAGGTAATGAATCCTTGTTGATATGCTGCAGGGTTCTCTTGGACCAGTAGAGAATGTAAAAATATCATGGGGTCCCTCTCATTGTCCTTTGAAACTGAATGTTAATATTGACTAAAAGGCAGGAAGGGATGGAAGGAGGGAGAGATGTACGTATGGAGCATTTCTGGAGATCCAGGAAAGAGTGGCAGCATTCCTGCAGGGGAAAGAATATGAGTCAGATGAAGTTAATGTAGAATAGGCTGAACACTGGAAGCAAATGTGCTAAATGTCCTGGAAGAAAAAGAAAGGATGACTGAGGTCACAAAGGCTATTTGCTGGATGATAATACTCATATTAAGCTGTTATTTACCAGATTAAAAACTTAGGAGAAAAAATGTTTAGCTATTGTATTAAAGAATAAAATGAGCATTGGCAATGAGTTCTCAATAGAAATACTTGCTGTATTTTAATATGATATAAATGTAAGTAGAGGATATTGTCATGTTTATAGAGAATGCCACCCTCAGTGTGTAGCTTTGTAAATAGAAAAGTTATAGGTGATCTTCTCCATTGGGAGGTGGCAATCCCTGATGAACTGGATGAAGTAATTTGCCTGATGCATCAATTCAATTTGATAGATATTTGGCTGCCTCATTTATTATATCATCCATGTAGTTCCCACTGGGTCTATATTAGAATCTCAAACGAGCAAAATGTCGAATCTGGGAATATCAACACATATTTGTCGATCGCACCATTAACCGAACTATTAAATGACTGAAACTCAAACTGTCGAACATTACTTTGCCAACACCAGTTCCCACTATTACAATCAATATAGAGACAAAAAAAACCTGTAAAATATAAATACATGCCTCTATATTATATCCTAAACACAACAAATAGCATTTGACACCGAAATACCTTTCAACTAACTTGCTCTTGTGGGGGGCTGCACCCCCCACCTCCCCCGCTAATTATATATACCAACTGCAAAATCGCACTACAGTAAGGAAAGGGCACATTTTCTGATCCTTACTATACCGCGATGACATTACATCATAACATGTTACATTTTCATTCAGTATTTATTCACTTCATTTTAAGTAATGTAAAAATAGACACCTTATGATATCTACAAGACAAACGTCATGACATCAGATACTTACTAACGTAACTTGGCCAACTATAACAATTCGAGATTCCATCTTTTGCTCTTTAATGGTTTTGCTGAGAGCACTGGGAGGCAGTGAAGAGTTACCGAATAGCTGGGAAACTACAGCAGAGCTAGTAAGGGAGATTGCTAGAAAGGTGCTTAGTCTGACATCTGGACAGAGGAAGGAGGACAAGGAGACCTGGTGGTGGAATGAGGAAATACAGGAGAATATACAGAGGAAGAGGCTGGCGAAGAAGAAGTGGGATTGCCAAAGAGATGAAGAAAGTAGAGATGAGTATAAGGAGATGAGAAGCATGGCAAAGACAGAGGTAGCGAAGGCTAAGGATAAGGCATATGGAGAGTTGTATGAGAGATTGGACAATAAAGAGGGAGACAAGGACCTGTACCGATTGGCTAGACAGAGGGACAGAGCTGGGAAAGATGTGCAGCAAGTAAGGGTGATAAAGGACAGTGGGGGAAACGTACTCACAAGTGAGGAGAGTGTGTTGAGTAGATGGAAAGAGTATTTTGAAGGGCTGATGAATGAAGAGAATGAGAGAGAGAAAGAAGGTTGGATGATGTAGGGATAGTGAATCAGGAAGTGAAACAGATTAGCAAGGAGGAAGTAAGGACAGCTATGAAGAGGATGAAGAATGGAAAGGCTGTTGGCCCAGATGACATACCAGTGGAAGCATGGAGGTGCTTAGGTGAAATGGCAGTGGAATATTTAACCAGATTGTTTAATGAAATTTTGGAAAGTCAGAGGATGCCTGAGGAGTGGAGAAAGTGTTTTGGTACCTATCTTTAAGAATAAGGGTGATGTGCAGAGCTGCAGTAACTACAGAGCGATAAAACTGATCAGTCGTAGCATGAAATTATGGGAAAGAGTAGTGGAAGCTAGGTTAAGAAGGGAGGTGATGATTAGTGATTAGCAGTATGGTTTCATGCCAGGAAAGAGCACTACAGATGCAATATTTGCTCTGAGAGTGTTGTTGGAGAAATATAGAGAAGGTCAGAAGAGTTGCATTGTGTCTATGTGGACTTAGAGAAAGCATATGACAGGGTGCCTAGAGAGGAGTTGTGGTACTGTATGAGGAAGTCAGGAGTGGCAGAGAAGTATGTAAGAGTGGTACAGGATATGTACGAGGGTAGTGTGACATTGGTAAGGACTGCGGTGGGAGTGACAGATACGTTTAAGGTGGAGGTGGGATTACATCAAGGATCAGCTCTGAACCCTTTTTTATTTGCAGTAGTGATGGACAGGTTGACAGATGAGATCAGACAGGAGGCCCCATGGACTATGATGTTTGCAGATGACATTGTGATATGTAGTGAGAGTAGGGACCAGGTTGAGGAGACCCTGGAGAGGTGGAGATATGCTTTAGAGAGGAGAGGAATGAAGGTCAGCAGAGCTAAAACAGAATATATGTGTGTAAATGTGAGGGAGGGTAGAGGAATGGTGAGGATGCAGGGAGTAGAGTTGGTAAAAGTGGATGAGTTTAAGTACTTGGGATCAACAGTTCAGAGTAATGGTGAGTGTGGAAGAGAGGTGAAGAAGAGAGTACAGGCAGGGTGGAATGGGTGGAGAAGAGTGTCAGGAGTGATTTGTGACAGACGGGTACCAGTAAGAGTGAAAGGGAAGGTCTACAAGAGGGTAGTGAGACCAGCTATGTTATATGGGTTGGAGACAGTGGCATTGACGAAAAGGCAGGAGTCAGAGCTGGATGTGGCAGAGTTAAAGATGTTAAGATTTGCACTGGGTGTGACTAGGATGGACAGGATTAGGAATCAGTATATTAGAGGGTCAGCTCAGGTTGGACAGTTTGGAGACAAAGCAAGAGAGGCGAGATTGCATTGGTTTGGACATGAGCTGAGGAGGGTTGCTGGGTATATTGGGAAAAGGATGCTAAGGATGGAGCTGCCAGGTAAGAGGAAAAGAGGAAGGCCTAAGATAAGGTTTATGGATGTGGTGAGAGAGGACATGCAGGCGGTTGGTGTGAAAGAGCATGATGCAGAAGACAGGAAGAAATGGAAACAGAAGATCCGCTGTGGCGACCCTTAAAGGGAACAGCCGAAAGAAGATGATGGGGAGTGGTTTTGCTGATTACTGCTTTTGGACTATATGTGTCGATCAACACTGATTCAACATTTTCCACTTTCGAGATACTAATATGGACTGGTTCCCATCAGCCTTTTATGTTTGATGCTGGTGTCTTCCTACTTTTAAAGCTGAGTTTCCCACATACCAGATCACTAGGTACCACCTCATAGATTAATTGAGACCTCTGAGCGTAACAAAAGTCTTAGCTAATAGGCTATGGAGGATACTGTCATTGGCTGTTTTGGAGGTGTAAGAGGGCTTTATGATATGCAGACAATCCTTATATCATTTTAGAAATATTCCATACCAGTTAGCCAAGGCAGAGTTGGCAAGAATATTGGATGGCATTCCTCTCACCTCTGATATGGTCTTTAAGTAGATAAGTCAAGAGCTTATTTTTTTGGTGCTAAAAAAAGGAGGGCTACACATAGTGATTTATTATGCCAGTCAGAATGAAGCATTGTTGGTTCTACAATCTTATTCTTTGTCATTTTCTCTGGGATGCTCTGCATTCTTGCTGTTAAGAAGCATGGGGGGGGGGGGCTTCATCACTCTTGCTAGTTAGCATTTAAATTGAAACCTTGATTAGAATGATTAAAAGTGATATACACAATTATATTTGAGATGATTATCTCTAAACTGCCTGTTTTGTAAACAATTGTTTTCCCCCCCAGAAGGTTTGAGGATTAGTATTCTTGTAGTTTACAGAATCTTAGAAGGATTTGTGTTTTTTTTTTCACTTATACTGTCAGTAGTAGTAAACTGAAATTTTCTCTTTCTGACCGCATTGTTTCTCTATGTTTTGCTTTTATGCTGGGTCAAATCTGTTACATGCGCAGAGTGGTGAGTGCAAAATCTATTCTGAGGACATTAATATACGGTATGGGAAAGGACTACTGAGGGATGGTGAGAGAAGTTTCTTAATGTTGGCTGAAGATAGTCAGGAAGTATGCCTTCCTAATCATTCTCTTTTATCTGACTGGACTAGATTAGAGCAGCTGGGCAGGATTAGGAAGATGATTTTGTCTAACAACTACCAGGATTAAATCAATGTATTAACATTAAGCCATTTCTTAAATTGAGAGCCTTTCGATAGTGATATGTAGAAGGGTGAGCTTTTTTATTTATTTTTTAATATATTGATTCTATACAATTATTGCAACAACACTGATCAATTATAATCAGTGAAATGACTCTCTGCACTCTCTCCCCTCGCTGTAAAAATGGGAGTTCCCCAAGGATCCATATTGGGTCTTTAGCTTTTTAATATTTTCACCAATCTATTCTATACTTCTTACTCTCAGTCATTGCTTATACAATATGCAGATGATTCTGCTGTGATCATTATCTCTGACTCTCCCTCTGCTCTTATCTTTACTACCCAGGAAGCGTTTACATCAGTGGAAACCTGGCTCACCAGCAACCAATTAATTCTGAATCCCCCACAAAACTAAACTCTTTACTATTTCTCCCTAAAACTCTTAACCATTTTAAAACTAACTTCTCTATACTGTCTCTAAATAAGACTCCAATAGTACCTGAAGCTAGCATCAAACTCCTAGGCATCACCATAGATGATAAACTTAAATTTGACTTGCACATAAACAACTGTATTAGGAAGACTCATCAAAAACTAGGCTTTTATATCGAAACCGAAAGTTTGTCACTTCCAAAGCTAAAGTAACGCTATTCCATACTTATCTCCTACCCAGTCTACTATATGGTTCACAAATACTCACAAATTTAAATGCTACTCTCCTAGCAAAACTTAACTCAACATACAACAAGGCAGCCAGATTCTCTGCCCAACATACTTATAAAACCCATCACTGTGTCTCGCTTCAGCACCTAAACTGGTTGGAATTTCCTAACCTGCTTCTTCTTTCTCAGCTCCAGATTATACACTCTATATTATACCAACCATTCTACTGCCCTAACTTATCCTCCTATATATCTCTGTACTCTCCAACTAGATCACTTTGAAGCTCTGATCAAGACCTACTACTTATATATAAACCTAGGACTAATAATGGGATGCAACGTATACAACTATCATCCTTCCATTGCATGAAACAAACTTCCTCTTCATATTAGATTACTAAATTAACCAAAACAATTCAAAGCAGCTGCTAAAGAACACTGAAAAACTCTCTGGTACTACCTCTGTTTACAGCCAACATAAAATAGTTCCCCATCCCTAAATCTACGCACTAATTAAACACTATTTCAAACTTTTATCCAATACTCTCCACTGTTTCCACTTCTCTAACTTCCCTAGTTTTCCTATCCTTCCCATTTAACTTAAATGTTTTATGCTTTAGTCAAAGTCTTCTCTTTATTAAATACCTCCTCTAAACTGCCACCTGAAAACAAATAATGCTTTATATTGAACTAATACTTTATGACTGTATGTTTATATCACCTGATATTTGCTTTTTGAATATGCTTCTGTAATTTTTTTTGTACATTTGCATCTGTAATTTTTAATTCAAATTGTACTGTATAATATTTTTGGAGCTTTTCTCCCCGGGCCGCCACTGAAAAAGGGCTATTTAGTTGCTCAGTCGGACTTTCCCAGTCAAATGTAAAATAAAAAATAAATAAATAGACTTTTATATGTCATCTTTTGCATGTGATATTAGTATTCTGCTGAATACATTCATATGATTTCACAATGGTATATGTACTCCAAATGCATGCAGAAGGTGGATTGGACACCTTAAATTGGACATAGGTGTGAGTCTGTGCTGTGGAAGAACTACTATGGCAGGGCTAGCCAACATAGCAGTGCAAACCTTGGCTCTAGATGATTGTCATTGTTGAAGTGACACCATGACCCCATGTGCAAAAATGGGAAAAAGGAGTTGTTGATGGATGGATATTTACTATACACATGCACACACACACACACACACACACACACACATATATATATATATATATATATATATATATATATATTCATATTCATTTTTTCCAACTGCAACAGTTTTCCTCTTTTTATTATTGGTTTATTAGACCATGTGACCTTTCAATTGAATGTACTTAAACCAATCATTATGTATGGAAGTTGTCTAATGAAGTCCAATGAATAGCTCAGACAAAAGCACCCCCTATTTGTTCCATAAAGGGTTATGCATTTTATTTTTTCTTTGCATATATTATAGTGTAAAAAGTGTTCTTTGTTGATGTTGGGATAGATTTGTGTATGTAATATGCACAACTTGCTGAGATAAAAAAGTGACAGTAATAAAAAAGCCTGCCTGGCAACAGGAAAGACATTTACAATAGTTGAAAATCAACCAGTATAGGGACACTTGGCTGTCATGCTCACTCATTAAAAAAAAGTTACATTAAAAGGCACAACAGCACATTTTTTAAAAATTATTTTAATGCATAACAATGAAATACTTTGAACATTCCTACAAAGCCTTATCATACATTTAGTTACTGAGCTCCGTAGCCAAGAATCCCCATACTAGTTACACAACAAGTTTACCATTCACAACTAACAAGTAAAAATTATAATTCACATAAACCATACACTGCATATGGATAAACCAACAAAAACTTTATTTTTTGCAATTAACCTTGTTATCTTTTTTATCCTAATGTGACCATGGAGTTGAGATACAACAATAAGCATATTATAAAGTAAAAACTTGCTCTATCAACAAAATCCAGCTGTCTCACTGGATATGAGACAGGAGATTAGGCAGAGAATTTAATAACTTAACTCTGTGGTGGTTACACAACCTTAATTCACATGTTCCTGAGATCATTACAGACCTGCAGTCACATAACTTTCTAAATTTGAACTGCATTTTTGACAACTCATAATCACATACAATCAGTACAATAGAATGGCGGGAAAATGCAAGTTCTCATTGACAGGAACAGCATAATGCACATCACAATACATAGTTAATTACCATCTCATTATACACACACATCATAGTAAATAGTTCATTACTATCTCATTATACGCACATCACAGTAAATAGTTCATTACTATCTCATTATACGCACATCACAGTAAATAGTTCATTACCATCTCATTATACGCACATCATAGTAAATAGTTCATTACCATCTCATTATACGCACATCACAGTAAATAGTTTATTACCATCTCATTATACGCACATCACAGTAAATAGTTCATTACCATCTCATTATACGCACATCACAGTAAATAGTTCATTACCATCTCATTATACGCACATCACAGTAAATAGTTCATTACCATCTCATTATACGCACATCACAGTAAATAGTTCATTACCATCTCATTATACGCACATCATAGTAAATAGTTCATTACCATCTCATTATACGCACATCACAGTAAATAGTTCATTACCATCTCATTATACGCACATCACAGTAAATAGTTCATTACCATCTCATTATACGCACATCACAGTAAATAGTTCATTACCATCTCATTATACGCACATCACAGTAAATAGTTCATTACCATCTCATTATACGCACATCACAGTAAATAGTTCATTACCATCTCATTATACGCACATCATAGTAAATAGTTCATTACCATCTCATTATACGCACATCATAGTAAATAGTTCATTACCATCTCATTATACGCACATCATAGTAAATAGTTCATTACCATCTCATTGTACGCACATCACAGTAAATAGTTCATTACCATCTCATTATACGCACATCACAGTAAATAGTTCATTACTATCTCATTATACGTACATCACAGTAAATAGTTCATTACCATCTCATTATACGCACATCACAGTAAATAGTTCATTACTATCTCATTATTCATGCCTCGAGGATGTATGATCATAGCTCTCAAACTGTTTGTCCCCCCATTACTTTTGTCTTTGTCCAGATTATTTGCGCTAAGTCCCAAAAATAGGGATAAATTGTAAATATTGCTCTTAGAAACTTAGTTCTTGTGTTACCATACATTTTCTTAAGGTTATGAAGTCTGAAACTCAAATGCCTGTCATTATTTCAGTCCTCACTGATTCTTCACAAAAATCTATAAAACCACGCATTTTATGGAGAACAGACCCAAAATATGAGGCAAAAATCTGGACAGTGGAGATGTATGTGTACATTATTAAATTTAAAGAATTTAACATTTATCTTTTTAGAGGGAGCTTGTGTAACATCTGTGAGAAGGTAATCATGATGTGTTCAAATAAAACAAATAACTTTATCATACTCCCAACACCACTGTGAATTAAACTGATTTTTTAGGGGCTCAAAGACATGCAGTCATGTGTGTCCCATGTAATATGTATTACAGGGACATTCTAGTGCATACATGACCTTATGGGATGCATGTCCGTTAAATCCATTCTACTCACACATCTTTGCCCATTAATAAAATGGACCTATGAGTCATTAATATGTACACTATGCCTACAGTACCCTGCTCCAACTCAGAGGCCTACTTTTTCCATATTGGAAGTATACACTGCAGAATACACCAGCCTATCTATAATTCTTCAAGAATTCATATAATGACCTTAGGCATAGTTTTAAGGGTTCTGGGTAAAACCTCATCACTATGAAGCATATACAAGTTTTTGCTTCCTGTAATTATCACCATCTCTATAACAGGTGCAGATTTATCTTACAACAGAATAAACCTGTCTTAACTCATTTGATGCCACAATTTTATTCTGGACTTAAATTCTGCTTTATATTAAGCCTCTTACAACACAGCTAGATGACAAGTTCTGGCTTCTGACCCCCCCACCCCCACTATCGCTTGAGCTACCTTATACAACACTGCATTTTTAAGCCAAGTCTTTATTCCTTTAAGAACTAGCATAAGGTGGAGACTCAATTAGAAGTGATAGGTAAGTACTACATGCCATGAGAAAAAAATTGATGGCAGTTGGTCTTCTACACATCGTGGATCTGACTTTGGTGTTCTTTGTATGAGGCATGATGTTCAAATATCTAATATGTTTTGCATTTCTAACATAAGAGAAAGAAAGGCCAAAGCTGCCCTAATTGAGTCTGATAAGAATTCTTAAGCACTGCCTAGGTACCATCACAGGTAAGAAACAGATTATGCATCATTAAACAAACCCTATAAAAAAGTTATCATAGCATGGTGCAAATTTGTCCAACATATAGCACTCTCTTTCTTATACAACAACATCTTTCAGTCAGGAATGACAGTGTCGTTACAAATGCAGAAATGTATCAGGTCCATCATGAATTCATGTGAGCCTGAACTGCTATAAAAGTTTAAAAATACCTTGCATTAGATTTTGCACAGTTGAAGTATACAAACTTGAAGAATCAGTCATGACAAAATATAACACTTCTGCCAAAGTCTAATGGACCATGTAATAGCTGGTGCTTCTCCATAAGGTATGAAGGCAGTTGCTTCATTTTTAGCGGTATACACTCATTAATTAGACTGCCCAACGTTTCCACAAGGCAATTGATTTCAGGGAAACTGGACTTTTTCCTCATGAATTAATATTATGGATCTTGGGTAGAGAATAAAAGGGGACATCCTATTATCACACTGCAACTTTTGAACTCTTCCCTTCACTTTAATGACCAGGCTTTGTCTCTTTCTCCAGGAGTGTTTGCATGTTACTTTGTATCTCACCCATATGGTTAGGATCTATGCCGAAGTATTCTTCAGCATTAATAAAAAAGAACAACAAATCTCTCACTGTATGTATATGTTTATATAATATGTATATATATCTATATATATATATATATATATATATATATATATATATATATTTATAGGTTTACATACGTTTGTGCGAATGACATTCTGTCTGCTGCAATGTGCCGAAAATCAGAATGTCGAGTGCACAAACATTTGTGAACCAGATAGTCGACTACACTTATGCGAATGCACTACTGCATTCACATAAGTGTAAGCCGACTATCTGCACGGAGATCGCAGTACAGTGGGGAGTGGAAATTCATCTACAACCCCACTGTAGTATGATCTCGGTGTTAGAATATATAAGTAGGGGGGGTTGTGGGGGGGTGCAGGGGGGCTTGCCCCCCTGCAAAAAAATGATTTGTTGTATAGGAGTCTGATTTACATCAGCTTTCATATGGCTATCAGGTGGTGGCTTCGACAACAATGTCAAGTCAAATGCATTGAGCATTTAGTTCGACATTGTCACCAATCGTTGTTTTTCATTTCAGTATTACTATTCATTTTTTTGAATGGAAAATGTTTTTTCTGTTCAACGAAACAATAGCAAACTATATATATATATATATATATATATATATATATATATATATATATATATATATATATATAAAACATCATTATATTAGGCGACTTCAACTACCCAAACATAGACTGGGAGCATTACTCTAGCTCCAACACCCTAGCCCAAAGGTTCCTAGAATTTATAAACTCAAATGCTATGGAACAACTTGTTACCACTCCCACAAGAGGGGAAAACGTACTGGACCTGATCATCACCAACATGGGGACTCTATGCTCCAGACCAGAAGTGTATCCCTCACTGGTAAGATCAGACCATAAACTAATCTCACTGGATATTCACATCCCGACCCCAGCCCCTGCCCAGAAAACCACAGTGAAAAACTTCTCTAAAGCAAATTTCACACTCCTCAAAACCGAGGTGGAATCCTTCAAAGCCCCCGGGCCTGTGGAAAATACGGCCCAGACCGCAGAATCCTTTATAAACGCATTCTATGAACACCTTCAGGAATGCATGGATCATGCGATCCCGAATAAAACCACGACCCAATCCTCCAAAGGCAGACATCCTGTCTGGTGGACCCCAGCCATAAACAAACTATACAATAGAAGGAGAAAGCTACTAAATGATAGAGCAACATCCCAAAAAGGGAAGGCATCACTGATCAGTATTAGCAAAAAACTACGGGCACTCATAAAATTGTCTAAGGTCAGCTTCGAGAGAAAAATTGCACAGGACAGTAAGGATAATCACAAGGCTTTCTTTAGTTATGTTAGGAACCTGGGTGGTAATTCCCAGATATGCTCAGAATTAGTCCAAAATGACAAAAAATACACTGAACCCACAGACATTGCCAACATCCTAGCTGACAGGTTCAGCGCAAACTTCTCCCACCAAAAGGGCAAATATCTATCCCAGCAGAGTGCTGCCCCCCTGACATCTCAGATACTCAGGTAAGAGCCGCCCTCTCCAAAGCAAAAAACACAGCATCAATGGGACCAGACGGTGTCCTGGGCTGCGTCCTACATGAACTCCAAAAAGAGCTAAACCCAAACATAAAACTACTGTTCAATCTCAGCCTTACTACAGGATATGTGCCCAAAGAGTGGTGTACAGCAACAGTGGTCCCTCTCCATAAAGGTGGTGCCTCAACGGATCCTGGAAACTATCACCCCATAAGCCTGACTAGCTTAGTCTGCAAAGCTATGGAAAGGATCATCATGGACCTCATAAATAAAGATATTGGGGACCTACAGACACTGGATCCTACCCAGTTCGGCTTTGTTAAGGGCATATCCTGCCTTTTAAACCTGGTTGATTTCTTTGAAACAGTCACCAAGGCGATTGACGAGGGGAAGGTGGTCCACACAGCCTACCTGGACCTCGCTAAAGCCTTCGATACAATACCCCACTCGGGCATTATAGATAAGCTCACCAGCTTAAATATAAACCCCTATGTCACTAGATGGATTGCAAACTGGCTCAAGGACAGAACCCACATGGTTAGAATTGCTGGAGCCATGTCAGACTCCAAACCAGTTACAAGTGGTGTCCCACAAGGCTCAGTCCTGGGACCTCTCTTGTTCGGCATATATTTCTCAGAGGTACAGGCCAACACGGAAGGACTGTGGCTGACCAAGTTCGCAGATGACTGCAAACTGGGCGCCATAATCGACTCTCCAGCCGACACAAGCATCCTCCAAAAGGGCCTCATAGAAACAGACAACTGGTGCCAGAGCCATGGCCTCAAGCTAAATGCCAAAAGTGTATAGTCATCCCTTTGGCAAAAACAAAGTGCCACAAATTACCACATAGGTGGTAATCCATTAAGCACAGAAGAAGTAATTAGGGACCTGGGGACCCAAGTTGATAGCAATCTCTCATTTGACAACCACGTGGCCAAAGTGGTTAGAAAAACATTTTATATAGTCCACCTAATCATGAAGGGATTCACATCTAGATCAGGGGAGGTCATCGTGCCTCTTTACTCATCCCTCATCAGGCCCATAATTGAGTACAATGCCCCTTTTGGGATGTACCTTACCAGACACCTGCAGCAACTGGAAAGACCCCAAAAGTACCTCACCAAGAGGATCAAAGGGCTCAAACAGATGCCATATGCTGCCCGGTTAAAGAAACTCCAGCTCTACTCAGTAGCATACCGCCTGTTCAGAGGCAATCTGTGCCTGATGTATAAAGCCATGTCCAACCCGGAATTAATGGACATGCTGCACCTCAGAAAATCCAAATCCCATTGAGCTAAGCGCTCGAGAGACTTGAACCTCAGCACTGAAATAAATAGGACATGCTGGAGGGACAGATTCATAACCCAGAGGCTCCCTTCACTCTGGAATAAAATCCCAGTCCAGGTTAGGCAGAGTCCCTCATTGACTCTCTTCAAGAGGAATCTTGATGAGTGGATGGGAGATCATAGGTTTACCCCGGGTATCACTTCTGTGTCACTGTTAGACAGAGGCACAGTATACTAACCTCGAAAAAGGGCATAGCAAAATAAATTTAAAATGGGTGGCGAAAGCCAAACACATTCTGGCTAGGCTTATAAATGCCCTAGGGCAGATAGCCTAGTATGAACCTATGAACCTATATATATATATGTGTGTGTGTGTGTGTGTGTGTGAGTGTGTGTCTGTGTAAAGAGAGAGAGATCCTTACACATCATTTGTAACATGACCACAATGCTGCCTCCCTTATCAGAGGGCACGATGACAATGTCAGTCCTGGCAGAGACCTCCTTCAGAATACACCACTCTTTCTCAGACATTCATCCATCCATCCAGCCACAGCCCCTTTTCCCATTTTTACCCATAGGGTTGGGATGTCACTATAACAGTGACAATCATCCAGATCCAAGGTTCAGACAGGCAGGTAGCTACATGTTAAACATAAATGTTAAGTTTTCTCCAGTTATTAAAATCTTTTTAAATTTCCTATGTAACTAGACTGTGATATACTGTCACCACTTTATATGAACCTAGTGGCCCTGACAATTTTTTTTTTTTTGGTGTGGTTATCCACTCCAAACTCCTAAACACCTCTCAGAACCAGGCATTAGTCATGATGGTCTCCCCTGGTTCCACAGCTGTCAAATTGACTCTACTCTGTCAACTATGACAACCTCCAACTATTCCCATCTATCGAATGTGGCCCTCAAGGCTTCGTCTTCTTCTTCTACTTTTATATGCAGATGACATTGTCCTTTACAGCTCTAACTATTAACTTTTACCCATGTAACTGGACCTACAATCAAACTTCCAGAGCCTTTCCTAGTGGGCTTAATCACTTCTTGCAGATATTCTTACAGATGTAAGAAAAGTGGTTATGTTTTAAAGGGTTGAAATTAATGTTGATTTGCCATGATTGCGTAGTATTTAAGATAATGATTTCTTGAATGCTTTTTTGTAATTGTTTGTGTATTAAGACTTTTAGATAGTAATTATTCTTTTTTGTCTTTATGATAAATGAGGTTTGGTAACAGACCGATTTGTCCAGGGACATCTTCAAGTGAGGCTAGATAAATATAGTAGCAGGAATTAAGACAATGGGGGAGGATAGTGTTAAATGGGAATGGGGGATGATTGGGAGGAAATGAGGTAAGGATATGGAGGGGCTTAAAGGGTTTTAGGCAAGTGTAACTGGTATAAGAATCGCATTTTTAGTGTGAACTTGCGCTGCTTGATAAGCAAATAAGCAACCAGAGGTCGTCTTCTTCTTTCGGCTGCTCCCATTAGGGGTCACCAAAGTGGATCATTTGTTTCCATTTCTTCCTATCCTCTGCATCCTGCTCTGTCACACCAACCACCTGCATGTCCTCTCTCACCACATCCATAAACCTTATCTTAGGCCTTCCTCTTTTCCGGTTACCTGGCAGCTTCATCCTTAGCATCTTTTTCCCAATATACTCTGCATCCCTCCTCAACACATGTTCAAACCAACATAATCTTGCCTCTCTGGCTTTGTCTCCAAACCTTCTAACCTGGGTTGACCCTCTATTAAACTTATTCCTAATCCTGTCCACCCTCATCACACCCAGTGCAAATCTTAACATCTTTAACTCTGCCACATCCAGCTCTAACTCCTGCCTTTTTGTCAGTGCCACTGTCTCCAACTCATATAACATAGCTGGTCTCACTACCCTCTTGTAGACCTTCTCTTTCACTCTTACTGGTACTCGTCTGTCACAAATCACTCCTGACACTCTTCTCCACCCACTCCATCCTGCCTGTACTCTCTTCTTCACCTCTCTTCCACACTCACCATTACTCTGAACTGTTGATCCCAAGTACTTAAACTCATCCACCTTCACCACATCTACTCCTTGCATCCTCACCATTCCTCTATCCTCCCTCTCATTCACACACACATATATTCTGTCTTAGTCCTGCTGACCTTCATTCTTCTTCTCTCTAGAGCATATCTCCATCTCTCCGGGGTCTCCTCCACCTGTTCCCTACTCTCACTACAAGCTGCTTATTTGGTTGGATGTGTAATTCAGTATATGCTAGCTGAAGTGAGTGGTGGGATGCTGCTTCATAAGTAAGTGAGTGGAGGTATAGATGCTGCTTACTGGTCAGGATGAGCGGGGTCACACTATCCTGAGTGCCCTATTTTAATGTTACATGAATGTTATCCTCACTTATATCATGTGTTGGTTGTAATTAATAAATGTTGGTTAACAATCATGTTTATGGAAGTTTAATAAAGGTCGTCAAATGTCATTCGGTGTGATGTGTTTATTGAAAGGGACTGGGACAACAGAGTCTTTTCTTCAGGACACTTGTATTTAATAACTGAATATAGTCATTTCTAAATCTAATATTGTTGTTATACATTACATATTTAACACTTCTGTATTCAATTTTATGCTGTAGTGTGCTGATTTCCAGATTTTGATTATATGTTTCAGTGAATAAACCCAATGGGTTGAGGAGAAAAACTGTCTACTGAACTCATCAAAACCATAAAAAAAAATATATATAAAGACAAAATAAACTGGGGGGCTTTGCCCCCCATACCCTCTTTACGTAAACATACCAATTCCGAGATCTCACCACATTGGAGAAAACAGCAATGTCCCGAGGACAGCCCAGCGATTTTTTTTTACCCTGGGAAAAAAACACTGTTCCGTAACTTCACTGTTTTCAGACTTTGGGCTTTAAGTGTTGATGAAAGAGTGTTCACTCATAAGTTGCTTCGCACTTCTAATATAAACCCATCCCAGAGACTGGCCTTCATTTGTAACAGGCTTCCCATCCATGTGAAGCTGAGTTTGTCTATTATCTAGTTTAAGTGCAACCTGGACCAGTGGATGGGAAATAGGAAATTTATACCCGGCCTGGCATCCATCTCCCTTATGGACAGAGGCAGCTTATAAATTTCTGGCCATAGTGTCCTGTTTGGATACAGGACATCATTATTCTTTCGGGAAAACTTGGCTATGCTTAGAAAGGCCCCCTGGGTTGTTAGCCTAGTAGCAGTTATTAATCTGTGAATCTATGAATACATCACTTAATAACGTTGATTAGATTCCTCTGTCTCCTTCAGTTTGCATATGGATAACTCATGTGAAAAAATAATTAGAACTTCATACATTCCTGGGCATGGAAATAAGTGGATCTAAGCAAACACTTAATCAGACCATGATCCTGGGTTAACCCTGAACAGATGTGTTCTTACCTAGTTATTCTTCATTAATAACAATGCAACAGTATAATAAAATATATAATCATTCCAGAAAGTTTATTGTTACACTTCTCATCCATTTGCATTTTAAAGTAAATTTATTTTATGGATATACTCCTGTTGTTAAAGCTGCAAGTAGTCTGAAAATAAAACAAAAGATATGATATATTTCTTGATGTTTAGTTCCACTGCTGAGTCTTTTTTTTCTTATAACCACATCTACAGAATAATGTCAAGTTAGGTATTGGCAATAATTTACATAGATATGCAAAACATTCTGGATAATCAAAAGCAGTATACTTCTTTAG
This sequence comes from Protopterus annectens, assembly GCF_019279795.1. Classification (NCBI taxonomy): domain Eukaryota; kingdom Metazoa; phylum Chordata; order Ceratodontiformes; family Protopteridae; genus Protopterus; species Protopterus annectens. The sequence continues at coordinate 214,100,121 of NC_056747.1, read as the reverse complement.
AGAACAGCTACTTATTTACATAACCGATTAATTAATAGAGCAGCAAATGTATTACATTTTCAAGGATGGGTGGTCCGCATGTGAGAAATAGCTGACATACTGTCCATCTACGATATAAGATTACCTTGTTACTGCACAGAGCATGGTAAAGTGGTAGCTTATGCAGTAATGCTGCTAATGATGCAAGCATTTTCAGTTTCTATAACATTTTCAAGGGGCAGTACTCATAAATGAAATTAATTGGGAAAAGAATATACTATTTGAATTGAATGCCATACAATTTGATATGGTAGACGGTAAAAAGAGTACTCCCATTACTAAGGGTCGGTTAGCTACATTTGCTGGTGACAATACACTTTAAATAAATTTGTCTCATCTCTTGTGTAGCAGGATTTTTAGAACACTGCAGCTTTCTGAGCATTATTGTTTCAGTTTTGTATATGCGCAGTTATTCTTGTCGATGTCTTGTTACCTTGGATTTTAGTTTGACACACAATTTCTAATAGTATTTCTGACGTTGTTCAAATAAAAAGGAACACTTTTGTAAAACAGAAATGCTTTTTCTCATTTTTTTTCTAAGTTTTTGCAATTTGGAGGTAATAGCCATAACGATTGGGAGTTGTGATAGAAACTCACATTTAGCGTTTCAGGCAGTGTTGGTTTTGTGTTATTGTGTAATATGTTAAATGGTACTATTTAATGGTGGTGGTGAATTATGATACTGACTTAGGAAGACTTGGCATTTTATCATGTTCCTAGGATTTTATATACCTATTTCTGTTATCAAATTACAAATAAATGCCTTAGTGTGACCTTGCAAACCTAAATAGAGCTGTCACTCTAGCAAAAATAATAGCAAGAGAACAAGTATAAAAGCTTTACTGAAGATTCAACATTTCCTTGCAGAAGACCCCTGCTTTACTGATGAGGAAGTATTTTCACATTGATAACCTTCTCTGCTTGGTAATGGTCATCCTTTATAAGAGATGTTAAAATATGATACCACTGCTCATCACTCAGAGATGATAACTGCTTTATCATCGATCCTTCCATGTCATATGCAACGCACAGAGCCATTCACACTGAATACAGTAAAATTAAGTATAGAAAGACAGCCCATGAATCCTTCAGCCTGAGGGAAGGTGGTGAACTTCTTCAGAACTGCTGAACATGAAATCTGATGTGCTTATACATTCTAGGTCGCTAAACCAAAATTCAGAATATTTTCTACAGCTAGTAAAGCTTGCATGTTTTCTTGCTATATTCTATGTAATAAACAGCCACGTTAAATCACACCTGTGCAATTCTAAGATTCTGCAGAGGAAACAAAGAACATTGGGTTCCCTACCGTATTAAACATGCATCATCACACTTAATGATTTCATGGAAAAAAATTGCATAAGGAAGAATATGCCCACAAAATAGTTAAAACTGAACCATTCCTGGCTTTAAATTGAAATGTGATTAAGCAAATCCTGAAAGTTATAAGTATGTTTGGCTCTAACCTATGTATTGCTTTCTCACTGCATTCCTGGAAAAAAGGAAATAATATGCGCTATTCAGTGTGGTTCATCAGCGCCTGAGCTGCTGCGCTCACTGGCCCCTTAGACCCCATTAGAAAGGGTTCACATTTCACGATAGTGCATCCAGAGATTTGCTATATTAAGAGAAATTAACAATTGGGTCATGCTGGTAGTGGAGGGGTTTTAGCACAGAATTCATCTTTAGGACACCTTATGTTGTAATGCCTCCTGTTAGCTGACTTGGGGTAGACTGTATGCTGAGTAAACATATTAATATATATATGGCAGTAAAGTGCAACTCTACAGCAACATTGGATATATCAAGTCAGTATACGATTTCATATGAAGAGTAAGGTGTCCACCCCCATACCAATCTTCCATTTCAACAGATTTATGTTTCAAGGTCAAAGTCAGTAGTGAGCAGAAAAATGTTTCAAGTTGCAAAGCTTTTGAAAAGTAATGTCCAAACAAGTTGTTTATGAAAAAGTATTAAGAACAGCATCAGAAAAATAAACTCAGTCCAGACATTCAAGGTATACCAGAGCTGAACAATTTGGTTTCTGAGGCATATGCATTTAGTTAAAGCTTCCTTTCAGCAATACCATATGCAGTGAGTTATCAAAATGAATGTGGACATAACAAAAAGTGCAATAGCATTTCAAATGCCTCCTGATCCAAGAATGATTCAACACATAAAGTGTTGGATAAGTAATGCGAGTCTTGTTTAAAAGCCAGGAAGACATGGTGCTCTGCATTTAACTCTCAGCAGACTTGATCTCTCATTGTCCAGAGCTCATATTACAAATCCTCTGCTAAGTAAGCAAAGTCTCACTTTTCAGAAAGTAAAGCTTTATTTTAAGAATAGTTTGCTATTTGCTTACATCAAGTTGTGTAATTATATATAATCCGACCTCTGAGTCTGTGGAATCAACTATTATGAACACAGTTCTTTAGGAGAAGATTAAAATAATAGATATTGACTTAATATTTACTGTAAAGTAGACTTAAATCTCAAGACAGACTTGCTTGCATTTTACAGCTCATTAGTGATACAGAAACGATTCTTTCCTGCATCTGACTCCATTTATTATGATGTGGTTAGTCTGACCGCATCTCACAAACTAAGAACTCTGGATGGTACAGCTGGAATTTTGTCTGGTGGTGCTTTTTCTTCAATACCTTTAAAATGTGGTGAGAAAGGTAGCTTCCCTGCACAGTCCTCTAACATCTTAATATAAAAGAGGTGACACCCCACAGCATGTGTGTGTCAAATTTTGAAGCATTGAATGGTAGGAGAGTTTTTGCAGGTTTTGGCGTCCTTTATGTGGGTTTATTAACTCATTACTGTATGTTTTGCTTGTAAAAGCTGTCAAATAAGACAGTCTGGAAGGAATGATGACACAGGAGGTTTACTGCCAGTAGAAATTATTCAAACGTTTTACTGATTAAACATTAACTTACGCTAGAACTGACAAATGGGAAGCTGACCCTGAACATCCTAGAGCCACTGGCTTTATTAAATGAATCAGAATTTTTGCTATTTCTTAGCTAACACATTGAATCTCATTTCATCATGTACAGAACAACTAATTCTGACATCTTACAATCATTCCACGGTTGCCTCTTTAATCCAGGGCAAGCCAGTTAGTCTAAAAACAGGAACGTGCATGTGTGTCTTAGGTCACTAAGTCATTCTGGCTTCAAGTTGTATTTCCAAGGATTGTAACTGAAATTGTGAGATTTTTGGGAATGTATTCAACTTCTAAGGTTGTAATAACTCAGAGTATACTCCCTACTCTGTGGTGTACTTTGATCGGGGAGTTACACACACGCACACACACACACACACACACACACACACGTTTGGTTTACCATCATAATGTCGACCGGTGGATAGTCGAGTAAGTATGTACGAAAGGAGTGCGGCACCATCCCAAAATTGTGAATGCGAATGTTGCGAATCACAAAATCCCCACCCCCTTTTTGACCCATGTTAGTACTTGTTTTTGGGTGTGGAGCAGTTGGAAATGTCAGTTTCAGTGTTTTTGCGACATTTTGACCATTCGGCATTACGGGATTCGCTGACAAAAGTTGCTCATATACACAGTCGAGCAATGTGCGCTCGACATTATGATAGTAAGCTCTATATATATATATATATATATATATATATATATATATATATATATATATATATATATATATATATGCATATACATATATAAAATGTTGGTGTGTGTGTGTATACAGATATGGTTGCAGTTCAGCTGGTCAGGTGTTTTTTTTGACACAAAGAATTCATGAAGTCTGGACTCAATGACAGAAAGAAGCAAGGAGAACTGGATTTACCCTTCCCTCTCACCCGCAGGACCCATGAGAAAACCAATTCATATGGTTTGCTTACATGTGTTTCACTGGACAATTATTGATTGGCTGTTAGTGATATAATGAAAATTGATGAAAACAATGGATGAATACATACACACTTAATGTGTGTGCACATGCGTGTGTAAGTGGATAATGTGTTGTTATCTTCAGGAAGGATTGTCAACAGATGAAGTACAGTGCATATAGGTTACACCCTAATACCTATACCAATACTAGTGAGGTGGGAGGAATGGTCATCCCGTGCCAGGGAGTGCAGATAATTACCTAACAGTGTAACAGCCAGTTTAACTATTTTGCTTTGCTGACATAGTTTTGCTAATATGGGTCCACAATAGCATATCTGATACTAGTAATATGGAGAACAGTTCATTATACCTTACTGTACTGTGTCGTAGTTAATGACATAGGAATTTCAGCTTACAAAAGTACCACCCTGTTCAGTATTGTCTAGTACGTTAAGCTGAATGGAGTAATGCATCTCTGTGGTACGCAGTGTAGGGCAGCGTTGTACAATGATAAAGAGAATCTCTAGACGCTGTTGAATCTCATACTTCTAATTCAAATTGATAATGAAGTCATAGATCTGATGATATGTGCATAACAGGTCTATATTATCTTGCCGAAAACTGGTTACAGTGAATACAACAACATCGAACTACAAACCGCGAAATTCCACTAATGTGAACGTGCAAGTCACCCATTTTTTTTCCTAGGGAAAAAAATATGTCTACCAACCAAACACAACAGACCACCTAAATCATTACAAAGTGAGGGGGGGCTTTGCTCACACACCCCACAATGTGGGGGGAACTGTGCCCCCAATACCCCCTAACTACATATACCAACTCCGAGATTGCACTACAGTGGAGTAAAGGGCAATTTCATGGCGACGGCCAAGCAATTTTTTTACCTAGGAAAAAAATCATTGTCCTGGCCATTTGCATGTGGTTTATTGTTTGATGTTGCTGTATTCACTGTAAACAGCTTTCGGCAAGATAATATAGACCCGTATATAACATAATATGGCTAGGTCACAAATTCAAAGCTAGATTTGTTCTGAATTGCAAAGCAAATCTACTGTTCCTGCTCTTTATTACTCATTTGTCTTCTTTACCCGCTGTATGCTGAAGGCAGAAAACACGACCATCTGGGTTATTCCACTGGTTGATATGCATATGTGGCATTTACACTGTTTATTTATGCCATGCCCACCATGTATAATACTGCAGCAATGAAAATTAGCTGCATAAACTGCTCCTTCATAGATTGTTTAGGAATACTAATGTGTAGCATAGCAAACTAATTCAGCATAACTTGGACAGCTTGATACTATCCAAAATCTGGCAAACCATCTATCCCCTGATACCTCTAATCTGCCTACTCCCACCCCTCCCCCGTTATTCCATTTAGAACCAGTACCCACATCTGCTCCCTAATCCAAAAGCTAAAACCAACCACCCCCTCAGCTGACAAACTCCCAGCAGAATTCCTGCAAAAAGGAGCTAAAGCTATTGCTTATCCCATCTCCATACTGATAAATAGAACCATGAAGGAAGGTACTATCCCATCTATCTGGAAGATTTCTCATATCATCCCACTACATAAAGGTGGGAACTCCAATGACGTTTCCAACTTTCGTCCCATAGATCTACTCTCCCCACTTGCAAAAATAATGGAGAAGTGCATTCATAAACAACTACTTAACCACCTTCTCCATCACAATCTAATAGCCAACTGTCAACATGGTGTCCGACCATTCCACAGTGCCACCACTGCCCTGCTATCCTTCACAAACTGTATCAACAAAACCCGCAACAAAAATATTCTTTCCTCTGCAGTCTTTGTTGATTTATCTAAAGCTTTCGACATGGTTAATCACCAACCCCTTCTACACATACTGAAGTCCCTTTCACTTGACCCTCTATCTATGAATTTGTTCACATCTTACCTTGAAAACAGACAACAGGTCTGTACTCTGGCAAAATAAACTATCAAATCACCTTCCTATCTCACTAGGTGTTCCACAGGGCTCCATACTAGGCCTACTCCTGTTCTCTGTTTATATCAACGACCTTCATTTAGCCATTCCACTCTCTACCTGCATTCAATATGCAGATGACTCTACTATAATCTGTACAGCCACTTCCCAGGCTGAACTTCAGTCTCTTACACAAAAAGCTTTCAACACTGTAGAACAATGGTTCTCTAACCGCTGCCTCCTTCTCAATCCCAAAAAAACTAAACTATTACTCTTCTCACCAACCCAGAAGTCCACCCCCTACATTTCACTCTCACATCCAATAATGGTACTCTTATTTCTCCTGACCCAACCACCAAACTCTTAGGAATTACAATTGACAATAACCTAAACTTTGATACTCACATAAATACCACAATAAAATTAGTTAACAGAAAACTGGGATCCCTCTACAGAATCAAATCATTTCTTACACCAGAAGCTAGGATCGCTATAGCCAGAACCCACTTAATCTCAACCCTATTTATGCTTCTCCCATATACACCAACTTCTCTAAAAACAACCTCAACAAACTAGCTATATCATATAATAATATTGCTAGATTTGCTTCTGGCTCTGCTTTTAGAACTCATCACTATCTGAATCTAAAACAACTAGGCTGGTTAGAATTTCTTAACCAGCTTCAATTTCACCAACTTACAATAGCCCACAAGACCCTATATCAACCCATCAACACTCCAATACTCTCTAGCCTCATTTTACCATATAATAACCTCAAGAACCTATGCTCCTCAAACAAAATGTTGATTAATACTACCAAATCAAAAAACTCAGCAGGCGACTCCTTGTTCTCTAACTCTGTCAGAAAAGTATGGGATCAACTACCACCTGACCTTACATCTCAGACCTCCCTCCCACTTTTTAAAAGGAATCTAAAACTATATCTCAATAAACACTGGTTATGCTCCTGTACCAACCCTGACTAACTTTTATCCTTAAAACGTATTTTCAGCCTACATCCACTACAATCCTACAATGCCTCTATACACAATGTTTTGCATACAAATCTATGTTTCCGTATATATTATTGTTATTGTTCACTTTGTGAACTATAATTATGCACATCTTCTGAAAAAAAAAATAATTTTTAATTAATTTTTGTTATAATGTTTATGTAACAATGGCTGCTTTTTTACTTTTTAAGCTTTATTAATTTTTGCATGTTTTCCTGGAGCTTTTCTCCCTGGGCCTCTACTGAAAATGGACATGTATCCAGTTAGACTAGCCCGGTCAACAAATGTAAAATAAATAAATAAACATTACTGTAGTTAACAGGGGACGAGATCTGAGGAATTTAATTAATACAGGGAATCGGTCCACCTTTATGAATAGATTTAATGTGTCTGTTAGTCAGATTGATGCCTTGAATTCTTTGAAACTACAGGATATTCGTGGTTTAAAGCCAGATAAAGGTGGCGGCTTAGTTTTAATGAAGGAAAGCTTTTATCATGATAAAATATTGAATTTATTTTTGACTGATAACTATGTTAAAGCATTTCTTAATGAATTGAATGGTGCTTATCAAAAAGTTAGACGTTTATTAAATGATCTATTTATTGATGGAATGATAGATTTAGACATGCTTAATTACTTAATAATCCCCTCCCCAGTTACACCAACAATTTTTGGGCTGCCCAAGCTGCATAAGGACTTGAATAATCTGCCCTTTCGTCCTGTTGTTGATGGCCGGAATAGCATTTCCTATGGATGTGCCAAAGTGGTAGACATTAAATTGCGGAAATACCTTGCTGACCAAGTCCAGATTTGTCGTGATTCTTGGCAATTTCTGGAATGCATTAACAGTTTTGATTATTATAGCGATGTCCATTTACTAACAGTGGATGTGTGTGACTTATACACTGTTATCCCCAGACTTTAGGGGTTTCATGGATAAGGGACTTCCTGCATGCAAATGGAGTTGGAGGTAATGAGATCGATTTAATTGAATACCTACTGGACATTGTTTTAAAAAACAATTATGTTATGTTTGGTGGGGATATCTTTCGACAAAAATTTTGTATAGCTATGGGCTCCCCATGTGGGGAGAGCTTTGCTAATTGTGTTATGTCACACTGGGAGACGACCTTACCTTTTAAACATGACATGTTTAAAAAACATGTAGTGTGGTATACATGTTACAGTGACAATAATTTTATATTGTTTAAGGGTAATAATGTTGAAGAAGCCCATTTTGTAGATGTGATTTCTGACCTTACTTCCTTTTTAAAATTCACATTTGAATTTAAAACTGATTGTTTTAAACAGTCTGTTGCATGTTAATCAGATCCACAATTTTCTTCAATTTTTTTTGTACTAGCTCTTTTTAACTGCTATATTTGAAAAACATTATTGAAAATTGAGACAATGTACTTATTAAATGCATTTAAGCATTTTGTTTACGAGGTTCATAAAACAGAAATGAATACATAAATATACAGTACATAGTAGCCAGATTTCTGGAAAAAAAAAAACAATTATAGGGCAGTAAAATAAATAGAGTAGTTAGATGCCCCCCACACACAACTGCCAAAGAAAGCACAACTTAAAACACCCTTTCTGTATGCAGAGGCCAGATATTAACTCTAGCAAATGACTGTGAACAGTTATTTAAGTGTTAATATGCAGCAGGTAGTGATATACGGGAGAAATTCTTGCTGCAAGCATTCAAAGTGTTGAAATTATTGCTTTAGTGTTGTCAGAGCATTGTTCATAAAAGTCAGAAATCATAATAGCAGAACTTTGAAGGTAAACAAAGCCTCACTTGACAACTATGGTGAGTCTAATGATTCTAAATGATGACGGTGACTAACTCCTTAGGCTCCTGAAGGCTCTCAATACAAGAAAATAATTGTTAAATCCTCACTGAGATCAGACCTTGTATTAGTTATAATACTTCAGAAACAATGCAAATTTCAAAATGTTCAAAAAAGTACAAATGTAAACGTTTTTCATGGGACAATGCATAACACACTGGTGTTAGTATCATAAGACTGTCCCATGACCATGAATTTATATTTCAAATATGTTAAAGAAATCATATTTTACCTTCCAAAATGTATTAATATTATAATCAAACAAAGGGCTCTAGTTTTGTAACTACGCAATATAGACTGAATATAAGAAAGAAAGAACAGCGAGCAAATTGCTTCCAGTGGTGTATGACAAAAGTCAACAGCAAGCTGCTATTTTGTGATATTATACAGTGGATGCAGATTATGATTATTATTTATTTATTGACATTTGATTACTTGGAAAGTCTGACAAGGTAGAAACCCATTTTCAGAGGAGGCCTGGGGAAAAAAAATGCAAATTATTACAAAAAATTTTAAGAACGATAATTTTATAGTCTTAAAAAAATAATCCAAAAACTTATCCAGTTTAAACAATTTTAAATTAGACATATTATACAAACATTAATGATCCTGCAGTGGTGGTGCTGCGGTAGTGTTGTCGCCTCACAGTAAGACGCTGTGCGGTTTGATTCTCAGCTAGAGCGTCTTCTGCGTGGAGACATGCGTGAATGGGCGTACCTTTGTTGAAGGTTGTGCATCAGGGCTGGTAACTCGGCACGTAAAAATCAACTACCAATCATTAGCGGACCGAAGTTCCGCTGCGGCGACCCCTAACCGGGAAAAGCCGAAAGACACAACAAGAACAACAACAACATACAAACATTAATGAAGAACTGATATAAGGTATATGACAATCATTTAATATTTAGAGAAATTTTAGACAGTTTGTAGAGTAAATAAAAGTAAATTAGTGTAATACAAATAGGAATTGCATTATGACGTGAAAGAAAACAGGCAGTATATTTGTATTATTTTTTACAATATTTCATAACAACAATATTAATCTACAGAACAGTACATATTAGGTGGCAAGTATAAATGTCAAAATTGTGTGTGATAATGTTGTACATATGACAGCAGCATTTGTTTGCCTGTAGGCCACATGCTTTTTACATCAATTCTGATATGAAAATATAGATAGAAATGTTTGGTTGGTAAAGCATTATGAATACTATCTCTGGAAACATTCAGATTACCCATCATGTCTCACTGCCAATTTTAAATAAGATTAGCGGATTGCATATACCATCCTAAATGTGACTATATCACATTACATTTTGGCATAATTAATGTACACTTGAATAATATCTGGTTCGATTCTTGGCCTGGGTGCCTTCTGTGTGGAGTCTGCACCTCATCGCTGGATTCATGTGGGTTTCCTACGGGTGCTCCAGTTTCCTCCCACATTACAAAGACATGCATATGGAGCATTTCTCCCCGGGCATCTGCTGAAAATTGGCTTTGTTCCAAGTCGGACTTTCCCGGTTAACAAATGTTAAATAATAAATATATTATCTTTCCATAGCATTTTGAAAGCACTCCTTATTAACTCTAACCCTGTGCATCTCATTTTAATTATTTTATTGTCCATGCCCACAAAATCATGTCAGCTTTTGCATGAAACTTCCATCCATCATACAGCATTAGCCTTGATATTAGAATTTTAATAACACAGGTGTACCTTAAATAAATAGTAATTTCTGTGCCTCTGTTTGTCTTACACAATTACCCCTAGGACTGTTTTTCATTTACCACCCACTTCTTGCATATCCCCAGTTAGCATAAAGATATTATACTCCACTATAATTTACTAATTTACTAATGCAAATACAAGAACTATTCCAAAATTTGTATAACATTTTACAAATGCCATTCAGTAATTCATGCCTTGTAATTCCTTCATTGATACCTTTAGTGTGGATACATACCAGTTTCTACTAGCTTGAACATGCTGTATTTGCTTCCTAATATAAGATTTACTGTTGATGAGATATTAGTATGTGTATTAGAATCATGTTAATTGTAATTCAGAGTTCGTTAAATAAACCCCTATATGTCAGACTGGGTTACACCTACCTAAGTGTATTTAGTGCCATTTTTAATAACACCCACTGCATTCATTGCTCCTTGGTATAAATATATAAAAAAAACACAAAAACTTGCAGGTAAAGAAACTGAAACAAACGTTGAGAAGAAAACGCTAAAGTATGGTGTCCCGGCTCAAAGAACTTCTTCAGAAATCAATAGACCATACAAAACCACATATTTAAATAAAATAACCCTTTCAATTGAAACATCACTTCCAGCCTCATTTAAGCAAACTTCAAATTCTCATTTAAGCCTGGAAGTGTGTCAGCTTTAAGCAAGACCTGCCACCTTAATTCCTTTGTTTCCAATAATGTATTAATATCCCTCCAAAACTGTGCACTTATTCCAGAACTAAAAGTTTAAAATCTGTAAACTGGACAAGTCATCTTAGCTATGGTATTTTTGCAGCCCATTATATCTCATTCCTTGATAATGTTTCTTAATTCTATCATTTAAACGTCTAGTAGTTTTACAAATGTAATAGGCCTCACAACCCGAGCATACCCGTAAATAAACTACATTTTTGGTGGAACAATTATAAAAGTGATTAAAATGAATACTAAAATTTAGGGCTTGTTAAACATAATTTTTACATTGTAAAACATATTTACAACAGCCACAATGGCCCCACTTATACATTCCATTGCTTGAACTGAGTACAGTTTTATACCTTTTATTATCATTTTAAAAATATTGTTTTAAAGTTCTAGACTTTTTATGACAAAAACTCAGCTTAATGCCTAACATTTAACAATGTCCCAGTTCTCTGGTAAAATGCACTAGTTTTTGTTACATGTATCTCTAACACCAAATGTATCTAAGGAAATAGGTACAGGAAATCTGAGATGATCATCTAATTGAGATTTTTTTTTTAGATATAACACATATTTGAGTATAGATTAATATAAAACATTTATTTGGATAAATAATTCATCAAAAATATTATCAATTATTTGCATAGGATAATGATCCTCCAAAATCATTCACTTTTAATAAATTACTTTCTAGGAGAAATATTTTGTCCCCACTAATAATAATGCTCAGTGTAATATATTGTCCTTTAACAAATTTTTCTTCATAAATAGTGGATGTTGGCTATAAAAGTCCAAATAATTATTTTTAAAAACCCTTTTTGGATGTATGGTGGAACTAAAACTTTTACTATTGCAATCATAACTCGGTTCGACATCTACAAAGTTAACTTTCTTTCCTTTACCAGATATAGTGAACTTTAAAAAATCAATTCTCTTATATAAATCATTCAAAAATATATTCAGTTCCCAGATAAATATTATATAATCTATAAAATGTTCAACTTGACGTTACTGAAACTGGGTAATTTTGTTAGGGTATCTATTTCCCAACTGGCTAAACACGATTGGCATAAATGGGGGGGGCAATCTTTGCCCCCATAGCATCTCCCTTTAAATGATGATAAATACAGGCACTAAATGCAAAATTATTATGCTTTAACACCAAATTTAAAAGTTCACAAATGGTATTCACCTTATCATTGCTGAAAAAAGTATATCTATTTAAATTGGAGTGTACCTATTCCACCCCTTTCTGGTGTGAAATGCTTGAATAAAGAGCCTCAAAATCCAGAGTTACTAAAATTACCCTATCACTTTTAATTTTAAACTTATAAATTTCATTCAAAAAAAATCCACGGATCTTTCATAGAAAACTTGTTATATTGTACTATAGGATTTAAAATGGAATCAATATACTCAAAAATATACTCAGTCACAGTAGGATTAGCTGAAATAATTAGTCTAAACAGGGGATCCAATTCATTCTTATGAATTTTAGGAATCCTGAAGGCTTTACCAACTACTGGACAGGAAAACTCATTTAATTGTACCATTTCAAATTAATTCTGCCTTTGTGTAACATATTAAACAAGCATGAATCAATGAATTGGAAACTCTTAACTACAATGTCAATAGTAACTTTACTATAATTGGTTTCATGATTTAATAATGCTTGTATTTTTTCTATATACTTCTCCTGAGACTTTAAAACTATCCCAGTACCCTTGTCTGACTCCATAATTCTGAGACTGATATTATTAGATAAATCATGCAAGGCTTTTCTTTCAGCATCCAAAAGATTGTACCATTTAATAGGTTCAAAGGTGTTTACTAGGCTAATGACCACAAGGGCCTTTTTAAGCCTAGCCATGCATTCCAAATCTCTGACAAGTTCTGATACCCTACATAAGTGTAAGCATGGGCCTGGGAGATGAACCATTTAGAGGTTACCTGTGTCCATTAGAGACATAGGTGCCAAACCAGGGATGAATTTCTGGTTTCCCAACCAATTGTCCAAGTTGCACTTGAATTGGGTTCATAGGTGTATACTAGGCTAATGGCCCTGGAGCCTTTACAAGCCTAGCTCATAGGATTACCCTGGCATCGTGCCACCCAACCTTAGTTCCCAGTGCCTCTGTCAAGTAAAGCCACTGGAGTGATCCCTGGGGTTAATTTCCTATTTCCCATCCACTCATCAAGATTTCTACTGAAGGGGGGCAGTGAGGTGCTCTGCTTGACATGTATGGGAAGCCTATTCCATAGCATGGGCTGTCTCTGGGTTATGAACATGTCCCTCCAGCATGTTCTTTTGATTGTGGTAATGAGTTGAGGTCTCTGGAGCATGTGGTGCAGAGGGATTGGGATTTCTTTAGATGTAGCATTTCTAACAGAGCTGGGTCAGACATGGCTTTGTAAGTCAAGCAGAGATTGCCTCTAAGTAGGCAATATGAGACAGAGAATAGTTGGAGTTTTTTTTTAGTCTGTCCATATAGGACAAATATCTAAGGCCTAGGATCCTCTTTGTGAGGTACTTTTGTGGCTTCTCCAGTTGTTGCAGGTGGTTAGTGAGGTACATGCCAAATGGGGCATTGTACTCAGTGATTGGCCTAATGAGGGTAGAGTAGAGGGAGACAGTGATCTCTTTCTTCCCGGATACAAAACCCTTAGTAATGAGATGTGCCACATAGCGCTTTCTGACCACAGTGGCAATGTGGTGGTCAAAAGAGTGGTTGCTGTCAACATTTGTTCCCAGATCTCTTATAATGCCTTCTGTGTTCAGTGGATTACCATCAATGTGGTAATTTATAGGAACTGGGTTTTTCCCTAAGGGGATGACAACACATTTTTTGGCATTGAGTTTAAGGCCGTGGTACTATCATCAGTTGTCGGTCTCAGTGAGGCCTTTCTGTAGGATCTCAACATCATTTGGGGAGTAAATAATAGCTCCAAACTTGCAGTCGTCTGTGAACTTTGTCAGACAGAGTTCCTTTGTGTTGGCCTGGACTTCAGAAAAGTAGATACCAAACAGGAGAGGGCCCAGGACCAAACCTTGTGGGATTGAACTCGTGATTGGTTGGCAGTCTGACTTGGAGTCAGCTACTTTCACACTATGGGGTTCTACCTGTGAGCTAGTTTGCAACCCACCCAGTGATATGGGGTGGATGCCTAGCTTAGTGAGTTTTTCTATGATTCCTGAGTGGGGAATGGTATCAAAGGCCTTAGCCAAATCAAGGTAGGCTGTATGAACTACCTTGCCTTCATTCACAACTCTGGTGACTGACCCAAAGAAGTTGACCAAGTTGAGCAGGCATGATCTACCCTTCACACAGCCAAACTGTGTGGGATCCAGAGTTTGGAGATTCCCTATATCCTTGTTTATTAGGTCCATGATGATGCGTTCCATAGCTTTGCATATCAGACTCATCAGGCTAATGGGGCGATAATTCTGTCTGTAGTCACTCCTCCTTTGTGGAAAGGGATCACTGTAGCAGTGCACCATTCAGTAGGGACAAAGCCTGAGGTGAGGCTGTGATTGAACAGGGCACACAGGTGAGGTGCCAGTTCACTCTGTAGTTCATGTAGAATACAGCCAGGGATATTGTCAGGTCCCATAGAGGCTGTATTCCTGGCCTTGGACATTGCTGTTTTAACCTGTGCAGCAGTAATACTGGGTTCCTGGTAATCTACTGGTATTGTGACTGGTTCCGCGGGGGGGGTAAGGTTGGTACTGAATCTGTTGGCCAGTATAATGGCAATAACTGTTGGCTCAATATAGGAGGTACCATTAAGCAGTAGCTCAGAGCAAATCTGGGTATTGTCGTGGGGATTCTTTACATAACTATAGAAGGCCTTGTGGTCGTCTTTACTATCTGCTGCTATTGTGTTTTCATAGCTAGTTTTAGAGGATTTGATGAGGGATTTCAACTCTTTGTTCAGGCTGATAAGGGAGTTTTTCCAGCCTTGGGACTTCATCTTATTCCGCATCAATTTCCTCCTTCTGTTGTAGAGTTTGTTTATGGCAGGGAACCACCAGATTGTTTTCCTTTTTTTGGAGGAGAGCATCTTGGTTCTATTGGGTATGGCGAGATCCATGCATTTGCGTATGTGTTCATACAGTGCATTGGTGTATGATTTGGCAGTCGTGCAACTGATCTCCATTTGCATGGGTGCCATGAAGTTAGCCACCTCTGTTTTAGGAGCCCAAAGTTAGCTTTGGAGAAGTTTTTCATGGTGGTTACCTTTGCAGGGGTGGGGGGGTGGGAGGGTTGTGGATTTCCAAGGTGATTAGTTTGTGGTTGGATCTAACCAGGGAGAAGCTGACTATTGGTGTAGAGCAATGGTTCCCCATGTTAGAAAGACCAGGTCAAGGATGTTGCTACCTCTAGTGGGGGTAAGAACGAACTGGTCCAAGGCATTGGAATTAATGAATTGCAGGAAACATCTGGCAAGTGTACTGGCACATGAGTAGTTTTCCCAGTTAATGGAGGGGTAGTTGAAGTCACCCAGTATGAGAGTATTAGGTTGGACCTTAATATTCTCCAGGGTGCTTAGAAATGTGAAGTGTGAGTCTTGGGACATGGTTGGGGACCTACAACAGGCTACAACCTGAATCGCTGTCTTACCCAATGTTAGCTGCACCTAAGTATCTCTGATGAGTTATGTTGGGCTACCAGTATGGAGGTGTGTGCATCCTTTATGAATATGGAAACACCACCGCCTTTGAAGGTTCGGTCCAAGTTCTGGGGCCTAAAGATGTGGAATGAGTTATAGCCTGGTAGTGCAGGGGTGCTTTCTGCTGCCTTGAACCAGGTCTCTGTTATGGCACAAATGTCGATGTTCTCCCATTTAAGGAGTGCTTTGAGTGACTGCATTTTGAGATTTTGACTTCTAATGTTGAGCAGCATGACCCTCAGATTGCATGGGTTAGAGAGGAACTCTGCTTCACATGGATGGGGAGCCTGTTCCATAGATGGGAATGACTCTGGAATACATGCCTATCTCTCCAGCAGGTCCTATTTAAATCACGGGCAAAGTTTAAGTCTTTACAATGGGTAATTCTGATGTTGTTTGTTTTGTGGATATGCTTAAATTCCTGCTTATTCACCAGCATTTCCCTAAAATCACGTTCACACATCTTAAGAAATGTATTATTTAAAATCAGATTGAACTTGCTTGGTTTCTTTCACCCTTCAGTTAAGTCAAGTTCTACATTATTCAAAATATATTGTAAATTCAATTTCCTAACAAAAAGTGTGGTGTCTAAAATTAAATCAACAATATTGGCTCTTTGACTAGGAATAAAATTCAGTCCCTTTTCTAACAATTAAATGGTGGCAGCATCAAGAAAAAAATAACATTCAAATTAAAAACAGGACATTTAATATAAAAGTATATTGATGACATGTCCCCCTCACATGGCTCCTTCCTCGGCTTTGTCTATCTCACCCACCAAGGACGGCTGATTGGTCCTTCCATTTTCCCGGCTGGGAATAACACATTTTCAGTAGAATTTTGGCTGTTTGTTCCTAGCCCATTAACACTGGTTGGCGCAGTGGTACTATAATTATTCTTAGTTGTAGCGGAACCATTATTGCTGCTGTTAGAATCAATGTTGAGAGGAGGAAAACTGCCCAAGTCATTGATATTAAAATGCTGTGGATTATTTATAACAGAAGCTGGGTCACTACTATTTATATTATTAATAGTTCCTCTATTACTTCAGTAAAAAATTGACATCTCATCTCTCCCCATCCAATAAAAAGGCAGTCTTATTACGATACTGCATCAAGTCTCTTAGTTTTTTCTTTTTACGCTGCACTATGGTAGAGACATATCTGGAAACCTTGGCATGCATCCCACCTAATAAATGTTGCACGCTATTCAAATATGCTTATTTACCTGCAAGCTTTTCCATTTGATTTGTTAGTATATACTTTTTTCTGTTTTTTTTCTCTTACATATATAAATATATATATATATACATATATGTATAGGGGTCCCCTTCAGTCGATCGAACGTTTACAAGTTCGAACCACATATGGCCTAGACCATATGCTTGAATTTATAAATGTTCGATCGGGCTGAGTGGAGATCTCCGTACAGAGCGGAAAGGGAAGATTTCTCATTTCCGCAATGTAGTGCGATCTCGGAGTTGGTATATTTGAGTAAGGGGGGTGTGGGAGGTGCATGGGGTTGTAGCCCCCCTGCTATAGATGTTTAGTTTTGTGTTTTTTTGTTTTATGTGTTTTTATTTCAGTGTTCAAACTTTTATGAGTTCGAACGTATGGTCTTGGCCATATGGAGTTCGAACTTGTAAAAGTTCGATCTACTGAAGTAGATGTGTATGTATATATATATATATATATATATATATATATATATATATATATATATGTGTGTGTGTGTGTGTACTAAATGTACTTGTGCTGTCTCCCTCCCCCAATACTAAGTCTATATTAGAATCCTGCTGAGCATGGAGCCATCTTTAAATTTCTAGTCTCCCACCAGGACACAAGTGATCTTCAGCAATTGCATTCTGCTTGCTGGTAAGCCATTAGACCTCAGGAATTTGTTTAAAGTGTTCAAATTTGTAAAGTAATACTTTTTACTATTGTCTTGGTGGGTTCTGCCCCACTCCGTTCGCCCTCGCTAACGCTTGGGCTCTCTCCACTCCCCTTCCCTGCCCCCACTACCTCTACATTTATAGTAATCACAGCCACACTCACAGCTCACCCTCACATCACCTCCACCAATCACAGCTCCTCAAGTCAGATCACATTATAGCACACCAACCTGCTCCACAAAAAATACTCCCAATCACTCCTATTCCCATTAGGCATTTTTTATATCACCCACACTACTTACCCATCCACATATAGTGCAACCCTATAATTCCTAATAAGACCCCCACCTAGTACCATCTTAAACTTTATAACCATGACTATCACAAAACTAAGTCTAGTCTGTCTTCTCGTAATTCTTTATAACACCACAAGTTATCACTCTAGCAATATCCCTAACCTTAGTAGCATAACACTACATTATGCACTCTCATATACAGACACCACACATTATAATAATATCTGTCCACCATTGTTTAATAACTACATAATGGACCAATTCAGAACTAAACACATATGCTCTCATTCCTGCTCCAAAAAAACACAATACTTTCTATCACTCCTCACCAAACTCCAACATCTGTATCACCATTTTAACATCAGGCTCACTATAAGTGGGGATATCCACCCCAACCCAGGCCCAAATCCATCCTGTCCAACACAAACTGCTCCAACACAGATGTCAGAACATGAGACCCCCACTATCTTCATCCCAGGGCAAATCAACAACAGCAGCCAAACCAACCATCTTTTAATGTTAAATATTAATATTAGAAGTATCAAAAATAAAATACCTGAACTCCAGGCCACAATAGCGCACTACTCCCCAGACATAGTTGCTTTAACAGAAACCTGGCTAAATAAAAACATAGCTAACTCAGAAATTCTCCCTACTGGCTACAATATCATTAGACAAGATAGACCACTTTGTAAAGGGGGTGGGACTGCCTTACTGTGTAAGTCCAAATTAACTGTACATCAATTACCAAACTCCTACCCCTCCCAAAATAATTGGGACATACTTATCTCACAACTTCAACTTCACCCTAAAAAGGTCATCACCACAATTGTGATCTATATTCCACCTGGTAAGACACCTGCTAGCCTTGAAGACTTCTTATCCTGGTGTTCTTCCACATACTCACAAAAAAGCTTTATTCTGGGGGGATTTCAACCTAGATTGGTTCACCTGCATATCAGAACTACCAAGTAATCTAATAAATCTCCATGGCTACCAGCAGCTAGTCCAAATTCCAACTAGATGTGATAAAAAATCTAAAAAGGTATCCATTCTTGACTGGGTCCTAACTAACAACCCCACATTGTACCCCCACGCAGGCTGTCTCCCAGACACCTTAAGTGGCCACAACATAATATGCTTTATACATAGTAGAACAAGCATATGCAAAACCACTAACTATATATCCACTGGAAACACAAAAAAATTATCTCCTGAGGTCCTCAATACTTTACTCTGTAACTTTGACTGGACCCCCTTAAAAACCCTCCCACTTGACCAGGCTGTAGCATATTTCAACAAAGCATTTCTACAACACCTGGACACTGTCGCTCCATTGCACAAAATCAAGGTTAGAACCTCTACAAACCCCTGGCTCAGTAAAGAAACCAAACAAATCCTCAAGTCCACAGATGCTGCCTGGCTTTACTATAAAAAAAAACAAAGAAACACAAAGCCTAACTAAGTACCAAGAACTGCGCAACCATGCAAAAAAATGCATTAGGCTGGACAAAAAAATCCTACTACATGACAGTACAAACTAAATACCAACACACAACCCCCCCAAAATTTGGAAAAATGTAAACCAGCTACTAAAATCCACCCAAAAGGCTACCCCCAAACCAACCACCCCTGACACTAAAGTTCCCATCGAAACACAATTCAACTCCCACTTTGTGAACTCAATTCTATCCTTAGTATCACAGGACAGTTCCTTCCTCACTATCCCCCCCAACACAAATAACACTAATACAAGCTTTACCCTCAAAACAGTTTCCACCACTTCAATCAAAAGCATGCTCTCCAAACTAAAAACCTCATCAACAGCAGCGACCTACTCCCCAGCTATTTCTTGAAACTCACAGCAGATGCTATTGCTATCCCAGTCTCCACTCTCATAAACAGATCAATTGTTGAAAACTATGTGCCCAAACTCTGGAAAATATCCTATGTTACACCCATACATAAAGGCGGGACCTCCACTGAACTTAACTACAGACCCATTGCTTTACTCTCCCCCCTGGCCAAAATCCTAGAAAAATGCATCCATACCCAGATGCTAAAATATCTCCCAGACAGCAACATCCTGTCACCTACTCAGCATGGTTTCAGACCTGCCCATAGTACCACTACAGCCCTCCTCTGCTTTACAGATGCAGTAAAACATCTCAAAAATGAAGGCCTGCAGGTGTCAACTCTTTTTTTTTGGATATGTCCAAAGCATTTGACACAGTCACGCACCAAATCCTGCTAAACAAACTAAACCAGTATCACCTATCAAATTCCACTCTTACCTGGTTCCAAAGCTACTTAATTGACAGGTACCAAGCTGTGAAATGGGAAAATTCTCTCTCTCCTCAGCTGCCCATAACTATAGGAGTCCCACAGGGTTCTATCTTAGGACCACTACTATTCACAATCTTCACAAATGACCTCCATACTTCCACACAGCATGCATCTATCATTCAGTATGCAGATGACACTACCTTAATCTGTGTTGCACAAAACATTCCCACCCTCCTGCAAACAACTCAGCTAGCATTCTCTGACATTGAAAACTACCTAACCAAAGCCCAGCCTATCCTCAATCCAAAGAAAGCTCAGCTTATGATTATAACCAATTCCCTATCCTCAATCCAAAGAAAGCTCAGCTTATGATTATAGCCAATTCTAACAAAAACTCTGATAACAGTCAATCCACTATCTACTCCACAAATGCTACTCCAATCGCTCCAGTGGTACAGGCTAAGCTCTTGGGAATAACCATAGACTCCCACCTAAAAATTGATAGTCATCTCAACTTAACTATTAAAAAAGTACATGCCAAACTGGGATCACTCTACCGTATCAAACCATTTCTTACCAACATTTCTTACCAACACCTACCTGTTGGAAAGCACTAGGAAGCCTTAAACAGATACAAGCACCAACTCTCCTTGTTAATAAGGAGAAACTAATAGTAGGAACTAAACAGCCCATAATTGCAAAGTACCTTGATAAGGTAAGGAGAAAATAGCTCCTGTACTTTACAAAAAAAAAAAAAAAAAGCACCAAACCAGGCATGTCCAAGGGTCAACTTCCGGTGATTTCTCCTGTCCACCTGGTGAATCTGGACATACTGGGGCAATGTAGCAATTGCCTCATGTACACAGACAACCCTCTCCTCCTACAACCCAACACTACAACCTGTGAGAGATGCACTTACATAGCCAAAATGGAAGCAAAGATCTCTCCACCCAAGATTGTGCTAGACAGTCAAGAGGAGAAGAGTAACACCCGCACTACACCTCAAGCAACACATAGCCCTTCTAAACCCACACCACCAACACCCACACATAGCAACACTAAATCCACATATGCAGAGGCCCTTAACTGTAACCTGCCCAAGCAACAAGGACCTCTGAAGCTGAAACGCAAACAAACACCAATCACAACCAAAGTGTCATATAGTTCACAACACCAGTGTGCCACCCAGCAACAGCCCCTAAGGCAAGACAACATACCTAACACTTTAGTCATAGGTGACTCTATAGTCCGGCACACTGATGTCCCACTCACCAGGTTGAACAAGGAGAAAATTACACTCAGCTGCCTGTCGGGTGCCAGGATCCTCCACATTACGCATGCACTCAAGTCACTCCACAATAAGTACAAATATGACTCTGTCATTGTCCATGTTGGAGTGAATGACTTGAGATGTACCTCCCTGGACTACATGAAAAGAGACATGGAACAGCTCTCAGATCATGTGGCCCAGGCAGGTATGACCCTAGCCCTGAGTAGCATCTTGCCTTCGCCCAGAATGATACCACAATATAAGGACAAAATGATTGACTTCCAACAATTGGCTAAGCTTCTGGTGTCATTCAGAGGAGATCCAGTATCTGTCTACCTGGGATGACATGATCGACAGACCACGATGCTTTGCCAGAGATGGTCTGCACCTGTAGCCCCTGGGATTCAGGTTACTGGCTAAGACTCTTGCCACCCCTATAGTGCATTTTTTAGGCAAAGTTCAAAGGACAAAACCACCACCGTAACAGGTACAAGCATGCAAAATCTGAAGGTAATGCTACTCAATGCTAGAAGTCTAAACCTCAAAATACACTCTCTCAAGGCACTCCTAAAAATCGAGAACATCGATATCTGTGCAGTAACTGAGACCTGGTTCAAGGCTCCAGAGAGCACCCCTGCAATACCAGGCTACAACTCTTAAACTTTTTGGCCACCAAACCAAGACCAAAACACTAAAGGTGGAGGAGTGTCAATATTCACCAAGGATATTCACACCACCAGGCTAGTTGCTCAACACAATGCATCTGAAATTCTCCAGGCGCAACTAACACTAGGTAAGACTGCAATCCAAATTGTAGTTTGCTACAGATTCCCCACCATACCCCAAGATTCTCACTACACCTTTCTAAACATACTGGAAAATATTAAGATAGAAACAAACACCCTAATACTGGGTGATTTTAACTACCCTGCCATTAACTGGGAAAACTGCTTGTGTGCCAACATCTTTGCCCAATGTTTCTTGGAATTCATAAATTCCAACGTCCTGGATCAACTAATCCATAGTCCCACCAGGGGATCCAATATCCTAGACCTGGTCATTATCAACATGGGAAATCGATACTCCACACCTATGGCCACCCCCTCGTTAGTCAGGTCTGACCATAAGTAAATCACCCTTAACATCCACATCCCACCCCCCCTGTAAGGAAACCTCCATAAAAAACTTCTCCAAAGCCAACTTCATGCTACTCAAATCAGAAGTGACAAACTTCATGACACCCATGCAGACGGGAGCTGAAAGTTCAACTGCTGAATCCTACACTAAGCCACTGTACGAGCACACCCACTCATGCATGAATTGTGCCATCCCTAATAGAACCAAGATGCTCTCATCCAAAAAAAGGAAGCCGATCTGGTGTTCCCCTGCCATAAACAAACTTTGCAACAAAAGGAAGAAACTGTTCCAGAAAAGAGGAAAATCCTGGGAAGCAAAAAACTCCATTATCAGCCTCAGTAAGAAACTGAGATCCCTCATAAAATCCTCCAAAGCTAATTATGAAAATAAAATTGCCAGAGATTCCAAAGACAACCACAAGGCATTCTATAACTATGTCAAGAATCTAAATGACAATGCTCAGATCTGCTCTGAGCTAAAACAGAATGGCATTAAATATACTGATCCCAAGGATATTGCCAATATCCTGGCAGATCGATTCAGTGCCAACTTCACCCCCCTCTCACCCCCTAAATGGCCCATCTCCATACCGGAAGATTGCCAAATTCCGGTAATAATGGCCACACAGGTAAAAAATGCACTCTCCAAAGCTAAGAATACAGCATCCATGGGACCAGATGACATCCCGGGCTGTGTACTACATGAACTACAATATGAACTGGCACCTCACCTAAGTGTCATGTTTAATCATAGCCTCACCTCAGGTTTTTTGCCCACTGAGTGGCGCAGAGCTACAGTTATCCCACTCCACAAGGGGTGATCCACCTTTGATCCCGGAAACTACCATCCCATCAGTCTGATGAGCCTTATCTGCAAGGCCATGGAGCGTATTATCATGCAACTTATAAACAAAGACATTGGCAACCTTCAAACACTGGGCCCCACCAAGTTTGAGTTTGTGAAGGGCCGATCTTGTCTCCTGAACCTGATTGACTTCTTTGAATCAGTCTTCAGAGCCATGGACAAGGGTAAGGTGGTCCACACAGCCTATCTAGACCTTGCCAAGGCCTTTGACACCATCCCCCACTCTGGAATCATAGATAAACTTACTAAGCTGGGCATTAATCCCTATGTCACCCAATGGGTTGCTAACTGGCTTACTGATAGAACCCACACTGTAAAAGTAACCGACTCCAAATCCAGCTCCAGACAAGTGACAAGTGGAGTACCTCAGGGTTCAGCCCTGGGACCGCTCTTGTTTGGCATCTACTTCTCTGAAGTACAGGCCAACGCTAAGGGACTCTGGCTAACAAAGTTTGCAGATGATTGCAAACTGGGAGCCATTATTGAATCACCAAATTATGTGGATACTCTATAAAAGGGCCTTACAGAAACAGATGCTTGGTGCCAGAGCCATGGGCTCAAGCGCAATGCCAAGAAATATATAGTTATCCCCTTTGGGAAAAAAACATATACCCGTGAATTACCATATAGGTGGCAGTACACTAAACACCGAAAGTGTGATAAGAGACTTAGGGACACAGGTGGACAGTGGTCTCACCTTCGATAACCATATCGCCACAACAGTCAGAAAATTCTTCTATGTGGCACACCTCATCACTAAGGGCTTTTCATCCAGAAAAAAGGAGGTTATTGTCCCACTGTACTCATCCCTCATTTGACCCATTATAGAATACAGCGACCCATTTGGTATATACCTCTCAAGACATCTGCAACAACTGGAAAGGCCCCAGAAATACCTCACTAAAAGAATCACAAGCCTAAAGCAGATGCCCTATGCTAACCACCTAAAAAAACTCCAGCTATACTCTGTCGCATATCGTCTACTCAGTGGCGATCTCTGCTTAACATACAAGGCCATGTCAAACCCAGAACTGTTGGGCATGCTACACTTAAAGAAATCCCAATCCCTCAAAGCCACACGCTCCAGGGATCTAAACCTTGTCATCACAATAAACAAAACATGCTGGAGGGAATAGGTTCCTGACCCAGAGACTCCCCAGACTCTGGAATAGATTGCCCATACATGTCAAGCAGAGTACCTCTTTGGCCCTCTTCAAAAGGAACCTTGATGATTGGATGGGAGAAAGGAAATTCACCCCGGGGATCACGTCAGTCACCCTGCTAGACAGGGGTCCAGGGAAGTAAATAGTGTGGGAAGAAATAGCCAGAGAATTTCTATGGCTAGGCTTGTATAGGCCCTAGGGCTGATAGCCTAGTACCAACCTATGAACAACACAAGATCAGCCATTGCTCGCTGCCAACTTCTATCCACCCTACTCTATGCATCTCCCATTCTGACTAATCTCAACAAAACTGAACTAAGCAAAATGGAAGCCTGCTATAACAGAATTGCCCGCTTTGCTGTAAATTGCTCATATAGAACTCATCACTGTACTGCTTTGAGACAGCTCCACTGGCTTGAACTGCCCAACCTCCTAACCTACAATCAGCTCTGCCTCTGTCATTCTATCTGCCTCTGTCATTCTAGCTGCCTCTGTTATTCTATCTATTACCCCCCCAATAAGTGTCCTGCCCTCAAAAACCTAGTACAACATCACCCAGCCAAAAGGCCTCTTAGATCATCAAGCAAACTACTACTAGAAGTCACCAACAGCTACAATAGCTTTGGAGATACACTATATAGTAGTTCAGTGGCTAAAAAATGGAACTCTGTCCCCACTAACATTCAAAACACATCATCCAAAGCCTCCTTTAAATACCTCATTAGGTAACATTTCAAGCAAAGTTGGCAGTGCCATGATTGCTCCCCAGGCTAGTGAAAGTGGATAAGGTACACATACTAAACCTAGAGTACTTGATTAAGATTGAAAACTATTCTCACAAACACTGGCTAATCTACAAAGTATGTACTCTACCTGTGTACTATGTATGTATTCTACCTATGTTCCAAATTTCAGATGTACACCACAAATCTATTAAGTACCTTTATTTTTAAATATTTTTTTTATTTGTTCTCTCCACTGTAACTGTTGATGTGCTGCATACCACTGTAAAAACATGTCTTTTTTAATTTTTGTGTTCTCAGTTAGAGCGTCTTCTGTGTAGCGACATGCATGAATGGGCGTTCCTTCATTGAAGGTTGTGCATTAGGCCCGACAAGCCAGTATATAAAAATCTACTGCCAATCATTAGCGGACCGGAGTTCCACTGTGGCTACCCCTAACCGGGAAAAGCCGAAAGACACAAACAAACTGATCATATCTAAATGTATCTGTAATTTTTCTATGTTGAGCTTTTCTCTCTGGGCCTCTGCTGAAAAAGGGCCTTTTAGGCTCAGTCAGACACTCCTGGTTAACAAATGTAAAATAAAAAATAAATAAAATAAAAACACACACACACACACATATATATATATATATAGTTGGTTTGATGTTTTTTTCCCTCTATTGTCTGATTAGGGTTAATTAGGTGGTACAGATGGGTAGATAGATAGACAGACATACAGATAGATA